>NW_020951925.1:1575082-1579480 GCF_900497805.2 Vombatus ursinus
AAGAAAGAAAGAAAGAAAGAAAGGAAGGAAGGAAGGAAGGAAGGAAGAAAGGAAGGAAGAAAGAAAGAAAGAAAGAAAGAAAGAAAGAAAGAAAGAAAGAAAGAAAGAAAGGAAGGAAGGAAGGGAGGGAGGGAGGGAGGAAAGAAAGAAGGAAGGAAGGAAGGGAGGAAGGAAGGAAGGAAAGGAAGGAAGGAAGGAAGGAAGGAAAGGAAGGAAGGAAGGATAGAAGGAAGGAAAGGAAGGAAGGAAGGAAAGAAAGGAGGAAGGAAGGAAGGAAAGAAGGAAAGAAGGAAAGGAAGGAAGGAGGGAAAGAAGGGAGGAAGGAGGGAAGGAAGGAAGGAAGGAAGGAAGGAAGGAAGGAAGGAAGGAAGGAAGGAAGGAAGGAAGGAAGGAAGGAAGGAAAGAGCTCAAGAAGCAGATTAGGGCCAGACATTTGGCTCTGGGAGCCTCTGCTGGGGAGATGATGTTGAGAGAGGAGAGTTGAGGGTTCAGGACAGAGCCTGGGAGGACACCACACATGAAGGTGAAGAGGGAGTGGTCACACAAGGAGGAGCAGAAGTAGCAGAGAGCAGTGCCCCCAGATTGAGGGAGAAGAGAGGAAAGAGGAAGAGAGGGTGATCGAAAGTGTCAACAGCTGTGACGAGATCAAAGGGAGGGCTCAACAAGGCCATTGAGTTGGGCCATCACAACATAGAACCCGTATATATGGAAGACCACAGATTCTGGGGTGAGGCTCTCCAGAAGCTGCTGCTTGGGGGTGGCATTGGGCTGACTGAACAAGGGCCTTGGAATGCTGCAGACCTTCCTCAATGAAATTCATAAGCACTTTAAGAATCTCAACTTGACCATTCACAGGGGAAAAGCCAAGTGGATAAAGAGTGCTTTTTGTCCACATGAGGTTATGCAGTTAAGTACATATGTCTTAGACAGAGACTGCAATGGACAATGAACTGGATCTAGAATATAATAGGAGGAGGGCCTTGGGCCAGATTTGCTTTGAAAAATCCTGCAATGCTTTCAATGATCCCAAGTTTTTCCAGAAAAAAAAAAAGTTCACCTTTTTGACACCAAAATTCCTCTGGATGTGGCTGAAAGCCATAGAATGCCACATTCCTCAGGATTTAAGTTGTGGATGAGCCAAAGAAACAATGGTGATGCCCATGGCAGGTATGACAAGGTACAGTATTTTACCAGTGAAAACCTATGTACCAGGAACAGAGCGAAAGATACCACCAGTGTTCCGTGTGAGCAGAACAGGCTGGTTGTGGACGAAGGATGAGGGATGCCTGATGGATCACAAGTCCTTGCTATCTGTGGTATGCTGGACATCTGGAGGAAGGGCATCCTGGGGGGATTAGTGTTTTGATCTGGGGATCAGCCTTTCCAGAGGGCATGGAGAAGGGCTGCAAGTGATATAACAGCCTGGGCTTGAGACCTGCTGCAGTTCGAGCCTCAACCCATATTATAAGGATTCCAGATCAAAGGATTCCTCAGGGCACTGATTAGCCCCAAGCCTGTCTCCACTGAATTCCGAAAATGAAGATTGCCTGGGTCCAAGAAAACCTCCAAATACATTCCTTTCAATTTTATTGTCAGCTGATGGCAACTGTGAGAAAGCTGTGTTAAGCCCTTTGGGGAAGGGACGTTGGAGCCCAACAAAGTTAGCTGTTCTCAGCTGTGCAAAGCTGTGGTTGGAAGCTAATGGGAAAGAAAAAAAAAAGAAAGGAAGGAAGGAAAGAAGGAAAAAAGGGAGGAAGGAAGGGAGAGAGAGAAAGGAAAGAAAGGAAAGGAAAAGAAAGAAAGAAAGAAAGAGAAAAAGAGAAAGAAGTATACATCAAAAATCAGATGGGAATTTGGGGTGTGGGGAGAGGGAGGGAAAGGAACAGCCTGAAGCAGGAGGAGGGAGAGGGGAGCAAAAACACACACTGTGGACAGGAAGGCCCGGATTCCTTAGAACGAGGACACGATTCTGAGGAAGAGTGGCCTTGGACAAGGTCAGCCTTGGGCCGCGCAGCCTCTGAACCACAGGCAGCTGGACCCTGGCTGAGGCCAGGCCTGGAGACTGTTTGTTGCTATGTTCACTTGGACTGAAAAGTCTCCACGGAACTTTGAGATTGCCCATAAATTAAAAGTTCAGATTCTTCTTATTGGAATCTGATCAGGAGAGAGCATTGAGGCTGGACACGGGCCAGCACAAGCGTTCCAAATGGCAGGTGGAGGCGGCCTCATTCTCAGCTCCCAGGCATTTCAAATGCTCCTCCTTACTTTGTGAGGACACAAAGGTTGAGAAGCTGGACAGTAACTAGCCACATCCCCCTCTCTGAGCCTCAGTTTCCCCATCTGTTAGATGAGGGAGCCAGCCAGTTCAGCTCAAAGGTCCCTTCCAGTTCAGTGAGTCTATGCCATCCAAAGCCGAGCACTGTTTCTGAACTCCAGGAGTCTGGCAGGAACATCGCTCAATCAGAACATCAACTCACACTTGGGCAATGCCCTCTCGATGCCAGGTCTGCTGCGGAGAGGAGCTCAGGAGCAGGGAAGGCCCTTGGGAGCTGCCTCATTCACCCCTTCCTTCTGCAGACAAGGGGCTAAGGCCCAGAGAGGTGAAGTAGCTTGCCCAAGGCCACACAGGTCACGGGCAGCAGAGCCAAGGGCATGAAGATGAAAGGGAGACACTCCCAGTCCTCTACCAACCAGTCAGTCAACAAGAATGCACGAAGCACCTCCTGTGTGCCGGGCAGTGGGCCGGGTGCTGAGGAGGCACCAACAAAGGTGAGCCAGCCCCTTCCCTCAAGGAGCTTACAGCCTACTTCATGGCGAGTTGGTATGTGAAAGGAAAATAAAATCTCTTCTTTGTTCCTGTGTCAAACCTGAGCCTGGATTATGGGGTACCTCCCCTCAGCATCTTCAAAGCCTTAGCTCAGTTGCCAGCTCCCACAGAAGACCTGTTGTGACGTCCTGGGCGTGAAGAGATTTGCCTTTGCCCCTTTATGCCAAAAGGAATTTGGCTCCTTGTTTAGAGTTCCCAGAAAAACCTTGAAACTTTTAGATTCCTTGTAGACTCACTTTATCTCTTTCAATGTGAAAGCTTATTCAAATGCATCTTTCTTCCCTGGCTCCAAAAAGAACCTGGCTTCAGTTGTCTACTGGTCCAGGAAACCTTAAAGTTTTAGAAACTGCCTTATTTCCCTCTGAAAGCTCTCCTTATCTCCCATTTGAAAGCAAACTTCCCCCCCTCTCAGCTCCCTTTATTATCTCTTCTCATTGTTTATTACCTTCCAAAGGGACCCAACCAACCCCCCTTCCTCTGGCCACCCTTAATCCTAGCTAGGCGCCCGCTGCCCTGGACCCAGGAGTTCTGTTCATCCCAGCTTACTAGCCACTCCCATCCAGATCTCCTTAGACCCCTCCTCCCGTCACCCCAAACTGCTTGGCCACTCCTAGACCCCTCCCTTAGTCTTTCTGTACTTAAGACTCACCTTTCCCCCATTCTGATGCTGAGCTGTCCTCAAGCCTAGAGGCTGAGGCTCTCGCCTGCTCATCCTCAGGGGCATCACGTGGCCTATCCAACCCAGCCCCAACTCAGACACCGAGCTTTCCTCACACCCAAGAGGTTGAGACTGCCTCACGCCACACCTGACCACCTTAACCCCCATTTAGATCACTGACGTTTGGGTTCCTTTGGAGTCTGGCCTATATGCTTATCTTTCATCAACTTTTCCTCTGGCTGGAAGGAAATCTGGGTCGAATTCTTTTGGGCAGATCCGATTTGGGCTTTTTTCTGCCATCTTGGGATGCCTCTGTGCATCTAGGAGCACCCTAAAAAACCCCACCCTCCTCAGGCGGTCCGTGCACGTTCACTGAGCACACCATCTAATATTCATCTAATAACTATCTGCGGACCCCTTGTGTCCCTCAGCAGGTGGAAGCTCCCTGCAGGCAGTCCCAGTGCCGAGCACAGAACCTGGCTGGCATGGAGTGGGCGCTAATGAGTAATTGTTGAATTAACTGGAATTGAAATGAACAGGCCCAGCTTGGCCGAGTCAGCCAGGCACTAAAGCTCCGACAAAGACAAACACCAGAGAATATCAAGCTCCGCGTTTGGGCCTCTCCCACTCTCCCTTGGAGCACAAGGACGGAGAAGCTGATGACCCTTGACATAGGGCGGGATCTGAGAGACAGGCCACATGCTGGTAACCCAACAGCAAAGTTTCAGCTCTGCACTGATGAGCACAGCTGCAGGGCTCTCTTGAGTATTTGGTAATGGTTTTCAAAAGGAAGGAAGAAAGGAAGGAAGGAAGGAAGGAAAGAAAGAGAGAGAAAGAAAGAAAGAAAGAAAGAAAGAAAGAAAGAAAGAAAGAAAGAAAGAAAGAAAGAAAGAAAGAAAGAAAGAAAGAAAGA
>NW_020951925.1:1579490-1627857 GCF_900497805.2 Vombatus ursinus
GGAATGAAGGGGAGAGGAGAAGAAAGAGAGAGAGAGAAAGAAAGAAACCCTCTAGAAATTACTGGCCTTCCACTGGACCTTGGTTCTTTGTGCTGCCCAGGACTAGGTGGGTCCTGGCACCCAGCACCCAGAGGTCTGACCCCTTGGCCTACAGAGAATTAGCCATGATGAGAATGTCTCCCTGGAAAGGAGGACTTTTCTTTTTCTTTTTTATGCCCAAGAGAAAGTTCAGAGATTTCTATTTTGACAGAAAACTTGATTTTGCAATAACCACTCATCGGCCTTAAAGGGGCCTTGTCTTTTCTATGATCTGGTAGGAAGCCCAATTCAGAGTCATCCACAGTGAACCACAAAAGGTCCAGGAACCACTTCCCCAATGTGGATCCCAAAGTCTGACCTAGATGGTGCCCAACCTTCCTGGTCATATTGCATCTCATTCCAGTGCATAATGCAAATGGCAGTGTGGTATAATGGAGAGAGCCCTCCCTTTAGTTTTAGAAGACCTGAGTTCACTCCCTGTGTGACCTTAGTCAAGTCACCTTCCTGGTCCTCAGTTTCCCCATTTGTAAAATAAGGGGAGGGGTGGACTCAGTGACCTTTGTGAATGCATCAGTGACCTTGTGAGTCAAGCCTCATTCTCCCAGCCATTCCATCTACACAGAAGCCCCCTCTCCCTGATGTGCCAGAAATCACGAGGAGGCTCAGAGAGCCTCCATGTGCTAGGAAAATAACCTGGGTCTCTTCAACAGATCTCCATCCACCTGCTCTGTAAGCTGAGGAGTGTCTTTGTGGGCCAGGGTCTCCTCAGGTCCTTCACTCACAGACATGCGTGTATAACTCACTAAGTCATCTAGACAAAGGGGAATAAGCATAATTAAGCACCTACTATGTGCCCAGCACTTTCCAAATATTGTCTTATTTTATCCTCACAACAACCGGTGAGGCAGTTGCTATTATGATTCCAATTTTTCAATTGAGGAAGCTGAGACAGGCAGAGGTTCAGTAACTTGCCTAAGGTCACACAGCTAGTAAGTGCCTGGGTCAGGATTTGAACTCGGGTCTTCCTGACTCCCGCTCAGCGCTCTGTGCACTATGGCGCCCCCTAGCAGTGCATTATCTGGGCTCTAGGCACTTTCCAAGCTGTCCTCCATGCCTCTCTCTCCTCACCTTCACCGGTTGGCTTGCCTGACTCACTCCACCTTCTGCAAAGAGCCTTTCCCAGGAGCCCTGCCTGCTAGCCCTGTCCCGCGGCTGAGTATCTTCCACTCATCCTGTGTATCCGCATGCATCATTGTTTGCATGGTGTCTCCCCTAGTGCAGGGGCTGGTTTCTCCTTTCCTTGTAATCCCTGGGCCTGGGATATTGTGGGCACTTAACAAATGCTTGGTTTGATGTAGAGTTCCTACCTCCTCAATCACGCCTGATAAATCCAGTTCAGTTCAATTCAACAAAGGCAGATTAAATGCCCACCAATCGCCAGGCTTGTGTCCTTGGAGCCCAGACAAAGGGGCCCAAACACAAGAGTTCCTGCCCCAAGGCTCTGACAGTCTATGGGGCCATCCCCAGAAGTCCCCCAGCATGTTGTATATCATGTGTAAGCAGGGCCAGTACTGTGTGGTCACAGTGTGTGTCTGCAAACGCACCCACGTGTGTGGAGAAGATGCCATGCCGCCATCTTCCACCATTGCCCAATGTCACAGACCCAGTGGGCATCCTCAGCTCCCCTTGTCTACACTGGCCTCTTTCTCCTCGGGTGCCTGTCTCCACCACTCACTGGAGCGATGAGCCTGGGCTGGTGCTCATGTGACCAGGACCCCGAGAGTTCCCGTGTTTCCCATAATTAAATTTTACAAGGCTCACCCCAAGATCATCCCTTTCCTCAGAAAGGTTCAAATCCTGTCTGGGAGATGATTAATGAGCCATGGAGAGACAGGCAGCCTTGGGAGAGCCCAGCGACAAGGCCAGCTCCAGAGGCAGTGGAGGCCCAGAAAGATGGTGCCTCTCCCCAAGGTCACACCGTTGGCCAAGGTCAGGGCCGGGAGGGAGCCCAGGTCCTCCTGCCAACCCCAGGCAGGCGGCGAGGGTCAGGCAGAGGAGGACCCATGGGTGCATGTCTCACGCCCCTGTTTGTCCTCCAAATGTTAACCCTTGTGTGGTCCATTAGAATGATGTCCAGCATGGCACCGTGGAGAGAAAGAACTGGACGACCCTGAATAACTCACCATTTCTCAGGGCCTCAGTCTCCTCCTCTGTCAGATGAGAGGTCAGTATAAAACTGTCCCTGAGGTCCCTTCCACACTGAAGTCTATGATCCTCTGATCAATGAACCTCTGACCCCAGAAGTGTTTACTTATTGCTTAAGACTCAGGATTTGAACCCAGGACCTCTGGCTCCTAATCCAACCCTCCTTCCACTGATCCACACAATCCAACTAGGGTAGGGCTAATGTTAGACATTAGTGGCCACTCCTAATGGCTCTCTCGCCAACCATGCTCTCATGGGGGCAGTGGAAATGGGCGTTGAGAACCACAGAACTTCTGAGAATGCCGAGTCTAGCCTCCTGCACTGGGCAGAGGCCCTCCTCGGCATCTTCAGCAGAGAGTCTTTATAGTTTTTTTTTTAATTAACAATCATCTATTTTATTATTTCTCTCCCTCCAACGTCCTCCACCCCACACCAGACAAAACCCTAGTGACAAATAGACGCAGTCAAGCAAAACTAATTTCCACAGCGGTCCTCTCCAAAATGTTTGTCTCATTCTGCCCCGAGTCCCTGGCCTCTCTGGCAGGGTGTGGATGGTGTGCAGAATGGTGTGCACTCCGCAGGCAACCTACTTCAGCAAACGTGAGCCCAGCCCGTCCCCTGTGCGGGACCACCTCCACCCTCCTGGGTGCTGAGGCAGCCACCAAGCCGGCACAGGCCTGCCCTCGGTGAGGATGCCGCCTTGCTGCTGGGGGACGCAGGCCAGAAGCTCTGTTTTGCTGCTTTTTCTGAGACTGGTTTTCAAAAGCATTGCTTCATCTGCCTCTGTTGGCATCTCTTGTCAGTTAGGTTGCAGAAGGCTCTCCTGTCAAGTTTGCTTTTGATCTGAGAGCCTCACCAGATGTTCCCCAGATGTGTGTGAAAAGCCTGGGAGATTATATGAATCACACTATTTGGAAGCCCAGCAGAACCCGCGGCCCAGTCTGGATGGGGGAGGCGTGGGAGGGAGGCCACTGGAGAAAGGAAATGTGGACGTTACTGGAAAGGGCAGCCGTGCTAATGGTCGACTGTGGGAATGGCGGTTGTCCAATGCCTATGGGGAGCGGATGCTCACCAACCCGCATGTGGCACCCACCGGATCTTCTGAGGATGACAAACAGCTGGAAAGAGGCTGAGGAGAGAACACAGGGGACGACCCATCAGCCTCCTTCCAGGCCACCCGGGCCACCATCTCCCTGGAAGTCATCCCAGAGCCACCCCCCAACACACCTTTCCTGCTTTGCCTTCTTCTGCTCTGGCCGCCTCTGAACTCGTGGAAGGCATGCTCAATCCCACTGTCACTGGATGATAGATGGCTCTGGTCCAATGGGCTCATTTCATAGATAGGGACACTGAGGCCTGGCTTTGTACACATTCTGTAACTATAATGGGCATGCCCATGGGGCACTTTTCTGTCCAGGTATCAGCGCCACAAGGGCAAGCAGGCTGCCCCTTTCGTTTCCCTTCCATGCTAATTGCATAAGGCAGCACTCAATGGATAGCGCCAACTAGTGGCTCATAGAAGAACACTTCCAGAGAGATAATCCAAGGAGCTTGGGTGTGGCCTCCTAGAAAGACCAGATTCTCCTGCTGCTCCCAGCTTCCCACCTTGCCACAGGAGCTCCCTTCCCCCAATGAGAAGGATAAAATCAGGGTCAGAGTTGAAAGGGGGCCCAGCAACCACTGAGCCCAACCTTTGACTGAACAAGAGTGGCCTCCAGCATCCCCAGCACGTGGTCAGCCAGCCTTTACCTGAATACCCCCAGAGAGGGGGAAGTCACCACCTCCTGAGGCAGCGCGAGCCATTTTGGCTCTAGTCGTTAGGGAGGTTTTCTAGCCCTGCCCCTTGTGGCCAATCAGAACAGGCCTAGTACCTCCTCCAGGTGACTGAACTCACCTGGGCTGGCCTTCCTGAGTCCTCTGCAGGCTAGCTCTCCTCGGTTCCTTCAATTGTCCTCACAGGCAAACAGAAGACTCCTGCCTTGAAGGCTGCCCTCCTCGGAGAGCCAGCTACCTTCCTTCCCCCCCCAACACTCCCTCTCTCCTCAGATCTTCAGCTTCCTTTTGTGCGTGGTCTTCCCCAGAAGATTGGGAGCTCCTGGAGGACAGGGCAGTCTTTTTCTTCCTGAATCCCCCAGTGCTCGGCACAGTGCCTGGAATACAGTAGGCGTTTAATAAGCGTCGATTGACTGCTAACTCTGCTGCCCATTTCTCTTGCCATCCTGGCTGCTCTCTTCCAGCTGATTTCCTGCTCAGTGATGCCCTTTTTAACCAGGTGCTCAAAATGAAACCCAAAACTCCAGGGATGGAGAGGCCAGGACAGAGCCCAGGGAACCACTGGCTGCCGTCTCAGTGGTTCTCTGTTCTTCTTAGCGTGGCCCAAGATCACATTTCAGTTGTGGGCCTCCATGCACACAGCCCACTGACCCCCCAAGCCCTGCTACCTAACCACGCCCTCAATGTGGCGTATTGGCAGTTATTTTTAATTCAGTTGTAAACCTCAATAATCAGTGCCTGTTGATTGATTAATTGGTTGCCTTTACATAGCTCTCTACTGAACTTCTCTCATTAGATGCAAGCCCTCCGTCTGGGTCCTGACCCAGAATGCAGCAGAATAGCTTCGAGCCCCCACTTTGCCTTCTTTCCTAGTCCCCTTCGGCACTCTCCTCTCCCAGGACAAGGGCCTCCAACCTACTCCAGGCCCTCTCCCCTCTGCCCTGGGAGCTCTAAGAGCCTTCTGCTTGGTGTTTCTACCTACTCCAGGCCCTCTCACCTCTCCCCTGAGCACCATAAGAGCCTCCTGCTTGGTGTTTCTACCTACTCCAGGCCCTCTCCCCTCTCCCCTGGGAGCTCTAAGAGCCTCTTGCTTGGTGTCTCTGCCCCAGGTCTCTCTCCATCCCGATCTATCCTCTGCTCAGCAGTCAAAATGAATTCCCCAGCTCCGGATCTGACCCCGTCACCCCATACTCTCCATCCCTGCCTGTCCTCTCTAAGATCAGCACCGGCCCTCCTGTGTCACACCCAGAGCCCCTCCACGTGGGTCCCGAGCCTTCCGGCTTTCTTACAGCCTGCTCCTGTCCCTGAGCTCTGTGAGCCGGCCACGCACCAGCTCCATCTCCCCTCTCTGCCTTTGCACTCCTTGTCCCAAGGCCCGGAAGGCCCTTGTTCCTCTCCTTTGCCTCTGGGAATCCTTTGGTTCCTTCATCCCAGGGTGTCTTGACCCCCACCCCCAGCTGCCAGGCCCTCCCCCCGTGACCTTGTACTTATCTTACACCACAGATTATCTTACAGATACTTATCTGTGTGTTTGCTGATGCTGTCTCCTTCCAAGAGAAGATAAGCTCCCTGAGGCCACAGATCACTTTGCTTCTGTCTTTCCATTTCCAGAGCCTGGTGAAGTGCTTGTCACACAGTAGGTCCTTAGTGAACATTTATGGACCTTCATATTTGACAGTCATGCCGTGTATACCTTCATCTAAGTCAGCAAAGAAAATGTTGCATTGCCCAAAGCCAAGGACAGATCCCTGGGGCCCTCCGCTACAGACCTCCTTCCCAAAGAATAACCAAATTATCAATGATTACTCAGAGCAGAAAGCCTCTATCCAGAACGAAAGCTTCCGCTGCTCACACTCTCCCTGTTGCTCACTCGCAGACTTCTCCGTGCAGAGGTGACAAAAAGTCGTATTGCCACAGAGCACTGTTGCCAATAGTGGGATGTGGTGAAATTGGCAATACCACAAAGATTTAGAATTTATCGCAATGTATGACGCAGATGCCCTAGACCAAAGGGTCATTTAACCTCTATGTGCCTCAGTTTCCTTCTTTTGAAATTGGGGATATAATTCGTGGTGCTGTTGTGAGCTCAAATGTGTCCAGTATGAATTTAGGGTTAGCTAGATGGTGCAGTGGATGGAGCACCAGGCCTGGAGTCAAAAAGACCTGAGTTCAAATCTGGATTCAGACACTAGCCAAGCCACCCTGGGCAAGTCACTTAACTCTGTTTGCCTCAGTTCTCATCTGTAAAATGAGCTAGAGAAGGAAATAGCAAACCGCTCCAGTCTCTTTGCCAAGAAAACCCCAAATGGGGTCATGAAGAGCTGGACACAACTGAAAAACGACTTAGCAACAACAACGAAAATCTGTTACATAACATTTTCCTAGAAGAGAAGAAGGCAGCAGCTGAGTGCAAAGATAAACGAGCAGCCTCTGAGATCAGCCTGGGAAGCTGGGCTTGCTGAGAAGCTGTTCTTGAGAAGATGTGTGGATTTCCAACCCATGAGGAGAGGCCGCTGGCATGTCAACCAGCCTCCTTCCCCTCCTGCCCATCACTCCGTGTGGCCCACACGAATGAGGTCTACGTTCCCTGCAGCCACTACCTCAGAGAACTGGAAGTACATAAAAGGGCATCTTTAGGGGGAGGGGACAGGTGGGGAAGGGTCTGCCTGTGCAGGGGCACTCAAGAGCAAGGAGGCCCCTCCAGATGGCACTGACCAGCCCATAGAGATTTGAAAATCAGAACCCTGTAGAGGGTGGCTCCCTTTTAACTTGGAGAATTTTATTAATCAAAAAGGGCAGAAACAAGAAGAGTTGTGAGACAAATGCCAAAAAGGCAGCACACAAAGACATTTACAGAGGGTGAAAATGAATAAAATGTGCTATTTCATGGCATCGAATTAATAATATGAGGGCTTAGGAGCTGATGGCAGGGAAACCTTAATACCCGGAATTGTTTGATGACTAAGGGACAAGTGTATGTTGCCCAGTTGTGACTTGGCAGGTATAGAAATGATAGTGATGGGGTCACAGAGAGTGTGTAGACAAAGAAAAGAAGAGGGTCTGGGACAGGGCCTTGGGGCTCCCTAACCCACCATAGATGAAGAACCAGAGAAGGGGACAAAGAAGGAGAAGTCAGACGGTTAAGATAATAGGGAGAGAATATTGTTGTGAAAACATGGGGTGGAGAAAGTGTCCCGGAGAAGGTAATCAGCAGGGTCAAATGTGGCATGGACACCGAGAAGGATGAGGATTGAGAAAAGGCAATTAGGCCTCTAATAACTAAAGAAAGTCGTGTCTGTTGAACAATGCGGTTGGAAGTCAGATTGCAAAAGGCTGAGAAGTAAATAATAGAGAAAGGAGTAAGAAAGTGGAGGCCATGGGTACAGACAATTATGAATTTGGCTGAGGAAGCAAGGAGAGAGTCCAGACAAAGGTTTTTGGTTTTTTTAATAGGATGAGAGATATTGAGGAATGTTTGAAAATAATGGAAAAGGAACCAGTTAATAGGGAGATGTTTAAGATATAAGAGAGACAGGGAGGAGGAGGAAGGAGAAATGGAGAGAGGGAGGAAAGATGGGAGGAAGGGAGGAGTGATGATAGGGGTGCAGTCTGCTGGCCAGATGGAAAAGGATTGAGTGTGCATGAAGAAATCTTGACCTTGGCAGAAAAGAAAGGTCACCTCCTTGTCAGAGACTGGGGAGAAGGAGGAAGGAATGGGAGATGGTATCAGGGGGTTAGCATGACTAATTTGTGGGAGAAGGGAGATTTAACCTCCAATGGTCTCCATTTTCTCAGGGATGAAAAAGGCAAAGTCATCAGCTGAGGGGAAGGGAGAAGGTACAGGAGATGAGAAGGAAGAGAAGGCTTGGGATAGTTTCTGTGGGGATTGAAATGGGGTACATGGGAACAATATTGCAGTGAGAGCTCGAGGTTGGAGGACACGGCTGTATCTGAATGTGGCACTGGTGTGAGACACCAGTCATAGTAATGGAGGAAGGAGCTAAAAGCCTAATTTAGGCTTCAGGTCTGGAAAGTTTCTTGCAATTAGAGCCACCTAAAACTCAAATGGTTGACCTTGAAAGGCAGTGGATTTCCCATCACTAGAAGCCCTCAAGTTGACTCTGGATAACCACTGTCAGGTAAGGGGTAAGGGGAATTCTCGCTCATGTATGAGTACTGATGAACGTGCCCCCTTACAGTAAGCTCACTCTGACATCTGGGTATCTGTTCCTCCTGGTTTTGCCCCCTGCTACCAGGCAGAACCAACCTGATCCTTCCGCACGGCAGCCCTTCAAATGTCTGAAGACAGCTCCATGCCGTGTGTGCTCTCCACCCCAACTCACCCCTCAGTTTCTCCCCTCTAAGCTGAACGTGCCCAGCTTCTCCAGGCAATTATTACAGCATGGTCTCCAGGCCTCTCAGCATCCTGGTTGTCCCCTGGCTATTCACCAGTTCATTAATGGCCATCCTATAATGTGATGCCCAGAATGGAACACAAGACTACAGGTACAACCTTACAAGGACCATCACCTCATTCCTGGGATTGCTGCATCTGTTACTGTGACCCAAGATTCTTATCAGCTCTTTTGGGCTGCCCTTCCCTACTATTGACTCACAATGAGCTAGCCGTCTACCAAAATCTCCAGATTCTTTTTCCCAAAGGAATTATTGTGTAACTAAGCCCTAATCTTGACCTTTGACAGTAATTTAGCAGGAGGTAAGGAAGCATCTGGGAGGGAGCAGTAGGGAGAGCCACTGCTCTGCTCCCACTTCTGGGATAGCTAACTAGGGTATGAAAAGGACGAGAAGCTTAGAGGAGATAATGGGGCTGCCCTGAAGCTCCTCCATGATCACCAAGATGGGGACTATTGGACACAGTGAAACGTGGACTTTGCTCTTTAGGCCAGGAGATTGTTAGAGGCTCAGAAAGAGTGGCATGTGGCCTTAAGAAGAATGCTGAGATAGCTCAGCTCTGGGGACTGGGGAGGGGGAAAGGCAGGCCCTCCTTTATATTACAGTAAGAAGACTACAGGTAAGCTAGGCCCCTGCTTGGAGCAAAAGATGTGATGTTCACAATAACTTCTGACCCGCCCCCACCCACACACCAAGGAGCAGGAATAGTTGGTATTTATATAGCCCAGGGGGACAGAGCTCGCAGGCAGGATTTGAGTGCAGGCCTCTCCTAACCCCAGGCCCAACAATCTTTCTGCTCCACTGAGAGCTCGTCCATCTTCTCCATCAATGAGATGTTTCACCTTGAGAAATGTACAGAGAAAAAATTGGATGTAGATAGTTGTTGGCCCAAGTGGTGAGTAGGTAGTGAAAGATGCCAAGATGTGCCAAGGCTCTGAGACCGGGTGAACTTCATCCCAGGTCTGAGAAAAGCTCGTGGTTCTGATCTCCCGGCTACTGCCAGTTAGTTCTGAGAATCACAGGCGATGAGAGACGAGGCAGGCCCACGGTCAGACGTTCGTGTGATCGAGGGACCATCTGAATGCCCATGCCCAGCAAAACTCTTGCCCAATTACCAACAGAAGAAAGTCCTGTGATGACCAGAGACCTGCCAGTGCCCACCAAGGATAAATCCGGCCACGCTCCAGCCACTGCCCTTTTTGGAGGTGCCAGATTGGCCAGTCGCAGTCAGGGAAGCACCAAGGAAGCTGGAATGGGAGACAAAGGACTCGAGTTTGAGGCCCCATTCTCTGTGTGTGTCCTACACGACCTTGGGCCAATCTCTTCAGCTCCGTAGGCCTCACGCTCATCATTTATAAAATTAGGTGAATGGAGGAGATGGTCTCCAAGACCCCTGCCATCATCTCTAAACCTGTAGATTTGCCCACAGATTTCTGCCTCAGCAACTACCTGCTTGAACCCTGTCACCAAAGCCTGTTAACTCATGAGCCAATAATGGCAGTCTTCTGGGGAATGCCCTAGGGTCATGTGGGAGAAAATGTCTGGTTTGACATTGTTCTCAATGGTTTGGAGGAAGATGGAGGAATCATCAAACTGGCACATGACGCCAAGCTGAGAAGGGCAGCAAATACCCTGAATGCCCGACTCAACATTTATGCAGCATGAGGGAGACTGGTCCAAGGTCAT
Source organism: Vombatus ursinus (assembly GCF_900497805.2). NCBI lineage: Eukaryota > Metazoa > Chordata > Mammalia > Diprotodontia > Vombatidae > Vombatus > Vombatus ursinus. The sequence continues at coordinate 1,589,607 of NW_020951925.1, forward strand.
GCAGCTACCAGCACAAGGACCACACATAGAAGCCACACCTGTGGGTTTGCACCAACAAGAATGGGACCCTTTGCTCCCCAAAGGGGGATCCCCAAGTTTTTATGCAGCAGGAGTTAATTGTGGTGGTCATAATAATAATCCATGCATTTGTAGAATTTTAAAGTTTGCAAAACACTTTATAGATAGTAGGTCCCATTTAATCATCACCAATGAGCTGGGAAGGTGCTACATTGTCCCTTTTTATAGATGAAGACCTTTCCAAGAAGTACATTGTACCCCCATTGTACCCCCAAACCTGGTCAACCTGAAAGAACACATGGATGCCAAAATCTCAAGGTGCTCAGACATACACAAGAAGACAGAGAAGCTAACAAACTAGAACTTATGGGGAACAAGCAAAGTCCTTCTCAGAGAACAGTCGTTTGGTTATTTTTTACACTGAAGTATTTTTTCTCTCTCCAGCGTGGTTTTTAATGTCCGACATCGAGGATGTCTGATGGGCCTCTCCAAGCCAGATGCGCCTTGAGGAAAGCCATCTCTCACTCGTTACGGGGATAGTTTTCAAAAATTACCCAGTGTCCGATTGCTTCCATTCATGGATGAGCGTTGGATGACACAGTCTGAGTCAAGAAGTGAGAGATCTGACTCATCTCTACTGAGCTTCACATCCTGGTTCTAAGTGATGAACTCTATTTATGGTGGTGTCTGACTTAGTCACCGGCAAGTCTCTTGGCACATTGAACCGGGAAGAGAAGCTCGAGTCTGTGCTCAGGGCATCCGTACTGACATGCCAGCAGCAGGGCCTCTGTCCATAGGCAGGCACTGAACACCTCCTCTGTGGGAGACCCTGTGTCGGGCATGCCTAGGTTTACAAAGATGAGTGACACCAGTGATCCCAGGTTCTTGAAAGCTAGGGCTGGCTGCTCTGAGGATGGATCAGCCTAGCCAATTCAGAAAGATTCATCACATGGAATGGTCCAGTTGGTGACGGGGGTGGTGGGACAGGGGGGAGGAGGAGAAGCAACTCAAAAGACCGTAGACCTTGGGAGGGAGGAACTGTGACCTGTGCCTGGGAAGAAGTGCCCACCCTGATGAAATCGTGGAGGTTTGAGAGCCTCCTAACCCTGGAGTGGGGGTTTCATTGAGGCAGCTACAAATGAAAGACTGCAGCCCAACAGAGGGGTAGCAAGTGGAGATGTGCCAGTGAGCATCCAGGTGAGGACATTGGAGACACTGGAAGCCATTGGAGACGTGAGCCTGGGGTTCAGGTGATGGGTCGGAGCAGCTGCAGGAAGGCTTCTTCTACATACAGATGGCAGCTTAGCCTGTGACTGGGCTGAGATAGCCCAGGGAGTGGGCGAAGAGAGAGAAGAGGAAAAGAGCAAGGGCAAAACTTGAGGGATGCTTATTTGGGAGTTAGGGGAAAGGGGAAGGAGGAAGGACACAGAACGAATAAAAGAGATAGAGGAGTGACCAGACACACGGAAGGAAAATCAGGGGGGCAATGAGAGGTGTAAGAAGAGTCAATCTATCGACAAGACTAGAGGCATTCATTAAGCACCCATTGAACAGAAGAGAAAGCTGTAGCAAGCATGGTAGACGAGAACTCTGACTCTGGAGTCAAAGGTCCTGGATTCAAGTGTTGTCTCTAACACTGTCTGTGTGACCATGGGCAATTTAAGTTGCCTCATCGGGTCAGTTTCCTGAGGCAGATGGCCTCTGAGGTGTCTTCTGACTCTCTTTTTCTGCTCCTGTGCTGAGAAGCAGTGACGCAGGAGGCCAGGGAGAGAAGGGGAAGGTTTCAGCGTATCTAACTTGTTTCAGAACTAAATGCCCACCCCCAGAAGGAGCCTTCAAGGAAGATGCTTGTCTGTCACAGGGGAGAAGCACCGATTCTTGCCTTGTGTTCCATGCTTTGGGTCCCTTCAATCTCCCCAATGTGCCCAGGTTGAAATCTCCAGAATGTTTTTAAGTGGCCACTCTCTCCTATCTCAGCCCATGGAAGGGATGAATCATGATCTGTCCCAGAGGCCCAAGCCCGTCTTTGGACATGTCTGTTGAGCTGAGGAATGAGGCTAGCTGAGCCCGGCTGAAGTTACACTCAAAGAAAACACAATAATTCAAAGCCAGAGAGAGCTCAGGGCTTCCAGGGGGAGATTCTTGGGAATGAAGCTATGGCTCGAACTCAGGAGCGGGAGGCAGTGACCCCATCTGGCTGCTGCCAGCCCCACCCACTCAGCTCCGAAAACAGACCAGAACAACTTCTTCAGCAACACCCTGACCTCACTTTTCATGGGGTCACAGAGGGAGAGTTGGAAGGCCCCTAAGAGGCCATCAGGCCAACCCCCCCTTTATAGATGAGGAGACCTGAAGTCACAAAGGTATTACGCATCTGAGGCAGACTTTGAACTCAGGTCCCCTGGCCCAGAGCCAACCCTCTGGTCACTGGAGGAACAGCCAGGCCTCAGGTAAAGGGTAGTGTCCACGGCCCCCACCATTCCTTGTCTCCTTCCGAGACCAACACGTGAAGACCCCAGGCTTTGGCTCCTCTTGTCCTGTAGAAGCAGACGGAAAAGCGTCCAAGTGAACAGGGCATGGCTTACCAGCTGAGGAGAGGGCCAGGGACCTGGGAGTCAGCTCCAAGGGATGGAATGGAAGAAGCCCAGGGAGGGAGGAGCAGGCAGCTGTGCCCCTCAGCAGCAGCTCTGCCTACCCTCCCTTCTCCAGGCCTCAATGGGGTGGCTGTGCCTGCAAGAACAGAGCCTCAAACCTTCATCCAAGCGGAGGGCCCGCTTCCCAGCTGCCCCTACCAATCACCACTTCCTTCCTGCCCAGTGTCCAAGTGCTCCATTGACCGGACAGGCGCTGCTCTCCTGTGACTGCCCATGGAGCCTGAGTCTGTAGACACAGTTCTGAATCTGGGGGCAATATGGCTCTCGCCACTGATTTCTGAGGGACTCCTTCCCGGTAAGATTCAGAATGTTCCGTCTTCAACATGCATAACCCACTTCCAGAATTCCTGTAAGGAGGCTTCCAGCTGCAGAACAGATGATACCAGATCGTTAGCTCATAAGATCACAGGTTGAGAGCTGGAAGGGGATTCAGAGGACATAGAGTCCAACGGCCTCCTTTCACAGATGAGGAAACAAGCCCAGGGAGAGGAAAGGACTTCATAGGATCATAGAGCTATAGGCGGAAGGGACCTCAGAGGCATAGAGACCCCCCTCACTTTACAGACAAGGAACCTAAGTCCAGAGAAGTCAAGCGGTTTGCCTGAGGTCACATAGCTAGTAAGTCACCGAGCCATAATTACATTTCCCTAGAGATGGCAGGGTTGACCTACGCAAAATTGGGGTGGGATGTCAGACTGATACTGGAGCCAGCAGTGAAGACCAGGGTTCAGTCCAGCTCTGCCACGTGCCAGCTATGTGACTGGACGAGGGATGGGGCTAAGGTTAGAATGAGGACTGTGCTTCAGGAAGGTGCATCACTTCTCTGGGATTCAGCTAATCCATCTGTAAAATGGAAATAACCAAACCAGCCCCACCTGCCTTGCAGGGTTGTCATGGGGATTGAAAGAGATTCTAGAGGTCAGCATTTTAAGAGTCTTGATTTCACAGAGGAGGAGCACTCCTGAGGCCTCCACCAGGAAGGGGGGGGGGGGCTGCCTGCTCAGCCCTTGGGCATTTCAACAGTCCAAATACTGGCAGGTAAGTAATGAGCCCCAACCACAAAGAGGAATCGAGAGACTTGTTGGGGGAATGCAGGGGAATAGAGTCCACTGGCAGCAGCTGAGTGAGCAGCCCTGAGGACCGCCAGTTTGTTTCCTGTACTTCCATAGAATGTAAGCCCTTGAGGACCGTGATTCTTTCATTTCTGTCCTTGTGCCCCAGCCCCTCCCACAGTATCTGACTGGCCCATCAAAGTAGTTGGACAAACATTCGGTCAAATTAAAATGTCGAAGAAGTGGGTCTTCCTTTGGTGGAAACTGACTTCCTTTGTAATTAACAAACAATACAGCGACCCTTTCGGAAACTCTTGCCTTAAATCAATACCTCTGGTCCCCCTGTCATTTGCTCAGCACCAGCATAGGCTCTGGGTATGAGTCTGGGTCAGACCATAATCACAGAGAGTTGGAGCCCAAAAGGCACCTAAGAAGTCATCTACCCCACGGCTTCTAGAGAGGAAGTGACTTGCCCAAGGTCACTCCAATAACAGCAGAACCATGACTGGAACCAATGAACCAAATTAAATACGATGACAGTTTTTGAACTGTGTTCCCCAAAGTGCTCCATGACACCGAGAAGGAAAGCCATGAGCTGTCCTCGGTCCCTGTTGGTGCTTTCTGGGACACCAGACGTGGAAGGCTCCTGTCATCTGAGGGTATGGGTACCCCAGGACCTCATCGCTTTCATCTACAGTCCTCGGGCACTGGACCCTGAGCCAGAGGAGCTGGATTTACCTCCAGCCTTGGCCCGTGGGTGCCGTATGACCTTGGTCAAGTCCTGGCTTCAACCTAGGCCTCCTCCTCCCCCCCTGTGAAATGAAGCATTACACTGATGACCCCTGAGACCGCTGTCACCCTAAATCTGGGCTCCTAAGCCTCTTCAAGGAAAGAATAACCAGGAATCTTTCCGCTTGTCTCCATCAGGCATCCCAGACAGCCCAGCTAGGAATAAACCCCTCAAACAAATTAAAGGGACTGGGGGTGCAGGGGGGTGGGGGCTGTGTGTTCATGTTCAAGGGACTAGAGAATCGTTCCAGATAAACTGGAATGCCCTCCTTCCTCACCTCCCCCTCTCTGGTTTCCATGCAGCTCAAGGACATCTGGCACACAGGCCTTTCCGAGTTTCCCCCAGTAACTAGCACTCTCTCTCTGCTGCAGGGACTGTGTATGGACTTTCCAGTCACTGCCATGGGCGCCTCTGGCATCACTCCAGTAGATTGTAAACTCCTTGAGGACAACGATGTTTCATTTGCATCTATGTATCCCGGAGGCCTTGCATACAGTAGGTGCTTAATAAGTACTGATTGAATTAATTGTGGAATGAGCAATTCATCTTAATATCACAAGATCTCAGGATAGATAGTGTCTGTGTTTCCTCTCCTCCCCCAGCAGGACTGGCTTCCAAATGAACAAAAAGCAAGAACACATTGACCCTCTGGCCAAGCCGGCTTGGTGCATAGCTCCAGCAAGATTTCCCCTAATATCCGCTAGGATCAGATATGGTTCCAGGGAGCCCCAGGAGAAGAAAGGGTCATGGCCACGTGGACCCTTTTTTGCCACAGATGAAGCTTTTCATCCTGTGAGTTATTGGAGAAAATAAGCAGAGGAACGCCTTTCATCTGCCAGGTCCTGGTGAAGATGTCGGGGGAAGCTCCCTGCATGAGGCAGATGAAAGGACATCTGGAAAGAATGATTCCCCTGAATTGAGGTGGGGGTGGGAAGAAAGAGAAATGGGGCCATGGTAGGTAGGTGACCGGCAAGCTCTGGGAGCCGAGGCCTCATGGGTCACCACAGGCAACATTCCCCCAGACGCTCTCGAAGCAGCCAGTGTTCACGAGCTGGGTTTGCTAGGCCAGAAAGAAGCGCCCCACCCCACCCCACCCCCGAGGAAATGGAGACGGGATCTTCAGACTCCACTGGATCCTTCCCAAGGCATCTTGCTTTTATTGTTTACTTACCACAGAAAGATGAAATGCCTTGTCTCAAGAGCGTCCTGTTCTGAAATAAGCAGCTGGAGGCCCACATTGCACAGCAGAGCTCTGTGTGTGTGTGTGTGTGTGTGTGTGTGTGTGTGTGTGTGCGCGCGCGTGTGTGTGTTCAAGCCAGGACAGCACCTCCCCACTCACAAAAACACAACAAAACTAGCTTTTGGTCAGTCTTCTGTGTATTCCAAAGGTCCTCCCTCCTTTCTCTAAAAGCCATGGCCCCAGGCCCCACCCAAATGCCTCTCAGTGGACTCTTTATCCAACCTGTCCATTTACCAACCTTTCCCGTGACCCACAGTCTCATTGTGGCTAGGCCATGGCCATCCTCCTATGGCATAGTTTCCCAAAGCCCCATCTAGTGGCTATGGCGCCCTGTTCTTGGAACAAGGTCTCTGTCCCTTGAGATACTTTTTCAAGTCTCTAACCAGAACCACTGAAACAGTCACCATCACTTCTGGTGAAGAAGAAATTTCCTGTAGGGTTGAGGAGGAAAGCAGAATGACAGGCACCTCCCCATCCCTGGTCCACCAGTCCCAAGAGCAAGGGCGATGCACGGGGTGAGGACAGGGCATGCCTCAGACCTGCCGGGTACCAGAAGGGAAGTGTTGGCGTCTCAGAGCAGCTGCTGGGACCGAGCCTCATCAGTCCAGTGGCTCCTTCGTGGGGTGTTCTGTCTGACTTTGGAGAGGGTCACTCAGCGGCTGAAGACACCCCAGCCATCTCCCAGCCTCCCTCTTAGAAGCAGTCAGCCCATGGACTCTGGGGCAGACACCTGCTCTCCTGGATTTCTGTTTATGTCACACCATCTTTTCCCCAAGGAGAGTTCACTGGGTCTCAGCTCTAGAGATCTTCAAGTCTAAACACTTATTTTACTGAAAAGCAAACTGAAGCACAGACAGGCTGAGGACTGGCTTGGGGTAGCACAGCTGGTAGGCTCAGTTCTTCCCATCCCCAGGTCCAGGACCTAGCCGCCGCACCTCCGAGCTGGGATCCTTTCACAGAATCACAGAAATGGAGCGTTGGAAGGTTCCTCAGTGGCCGTGTAGCCAATCAATCCATCGATCAATTGATAAGCATTTGTTAAGCATTCACTGAGTGCCAGGCACTGTGCTGAGCGTTGGGAATACAACATAAAGGAGAAACTCAGATGCAGTCCTGCCCTCAGGAAGCTAGCCTTCTAATGGAGGAACACCTGCATTTATACAAAATAGATGCCGAGTAGCAGGAAGGTTCACCAAGGAGAGAGACCTGACAGGCAAGGGCATTGCACGCTTGAAATGGAAGGTCATGCCTTAGCAAGCAGTCTGTGGAAGCTAAGGAGCAGTGACCAGTCACAGAGCCACAAAGCATGGCGGGAGATCCGTCTAAGCAAGACCATCCAGGAGCCTTTGGAGAATCCGCTGGAAGGAACAGAGAGAACAGGAAGATCCCTTCAGCCTCAGAGCGGGCACGGACATGGGCATCCAGGAGAGGGAGCCTAGGCCAGCAGAGGGCATCCGGCTCAACTCACCCCCAAATAAAAGAATCCCAATATGCCCCACCCAACAAGGGGCCACCAATTACCTCATGTCTCGTTAACTGCCCCTAGTCCCCAGCATCAGTAGGGAAGTCCGTTCTTGGGGGCAGAGGTGGGAGGGGCTGCTTTATCTGTTGCCCCTAATCTGTTCAGGCAAAGGCCAGAGAGAAGCGTTAGACCCATGTTAATTTTTAACCGCTCTCTGAGCCATTGGCTCATATGGGAAAAGGACACCCATTCGAGCTTGTTGAGGGTGGAGGGCAGGGGTGGCAAGCAGGCTCATTGACTCAAGCCAGGGGTGGAAAGACTTGGTGTCCACATTGACTTGGCCCATACATCACTGGCGACCCCACAAAGCAGGAGGCCCAAGGAGGCTGTCTCAAGGGTTCAGCGGGGAGGTGACTCCTCAAAGTCGCCAAGAAGGATATTGCTGTATAGAGCAGCTCCTGGGGGGAGGGGAGGGAGAATGAGGTCTGCCAGCTGCTCCTGTCTGAGGTCAGTAAATATTTGGGCTCCCATATCCCTTTGCTTGATTTTACTGCTCTCTTTTTTAAACCTTCTCTCCAGTGATCTCAACATTAAAACAACTCTCGAGCAGTATCCCACGACTTTTAACATTTCGTCAGATGAGATAAATGAATAAGGAAGATCAAGACCTCCACAGCTCTGTGCTGCAGACTCTTGGGAAGGAGAACTTGGGGCAGATGGGGGATGGAGACCAGTTCCCTTTGCTGGGTCACTTGATGCTCTGGAGAAGGCACATGTTCCACGGGCTCAGCCACCAACCGAGGCCAAGAATCACCAAACTGCAAAGATGCCTGGAAGGGACCTCAGGGACATCTGGTCCAACCCAGACCTAACCTAGGATCCCCTCTACTCCAGCCTTGGTTGGAAGATCTCCATGCCGGGAGGGGGCGCCATCTCCCAAAGAAGCCCCATCCACAGTTCTGTTTGTAAAATGTCCTAACATCTATCTTCAACTTGGCCCCCATCGCTCCCAGCTCTGCCCTCTGGGGCCAAGCAGAACAAAACTCATCTCTCCCCTTCCAATACTTAAAGCTGGGGATTCTGTCCCCACCCCCTGAATCTTTGACTCTCCTCTTCTCCAGGACAAACATCCCAACTTCCTTCATGACATGGACTCAAAGCCCATGCTTTGACTATGTCCTTGACTATGTCCTTCCAAATATGTAGCACCCAGAAGTGAACATACTACCACAGATGTGGGTCTCTTCCCAGGTCAGAGTGCACGGGAGCCATCGCCTTCATACTCCTGGAATATGCTTCCTTTTAGTACATCCCGAACTCATCTCAGCTTTCTTGGCCACCATTTTACACTATTAATTCATACTGAGCTTGCAGTCCACTAAAACCCCCAGATCTTTTTCAGACAATCATCTAATGGTGCTTCCCCCATCTTGTACTTGTACTGTGGACTTCTTAAACCTGAGCTTAAACCTTCCCACTTATTCCTGCTACATTCCATCTTCTTAGATGGAAGCCGTTGCTTTGGCCTGTACAGGTGACTTTGGATCCTGACTGTGCCACCCCGTGTGGTTGCTATCTGCCATCTTCAAATCTGAGAAGTGCCATCCGTGCCTCTACTCAAGTCATCGTCTGATACGCTGAGTAGCACAGGGCCAGGCACAGATCCCTGGGGTACTCCACTAGAGACTGTCTTCTGCGAGCCTGGCCACTCCTCTAAATGGGAATCCACCCCACTCGCATTAGCAGCTGTCCACACCACTCCACCTGATCCACAAGAATAGTTTTGCAAACTCTTTGCTAAACACCAAGTAAACTCTATGTCCGGAGGAGTCTCCTAATCTAATCTGCTAGTTTCGTAACCGTCCAAACACAAGGGAGGCGAGCCTGGCATGGCCCACCTCCAGCGCCTTGCGACCACTGCCTCCTGGTCTCCAACCTGCTCTTTAATACGTCCCACTCGAGTTTCCCCAGAATTCCTCCTCACTGACCTGGGCTTGCATCTCACATTCTCCTCTCCTTTTTGGAACATTTGTCTTTCCCCAGCCTACTGCCCCTCTTTTAAGCCTTCACCACTTTTGTATTGTTCTAGAAATATTGTTGGAGCTTGGCAGGAGTGTGGCCATGGCCACTCTGCAACCTGACCATAATGATAATAAAATAATGATTTATATGACTCCAAGAAGTTGACACAGTGTTTTACATCTTCATCTCATGGGAACCTCACATCCTCCCTGGGGCACATATCATTTTCCACTTCCCACAGCTTGTAAGTGCCCAGGGCAGGATTTGAAGCCAGATCTCTCCTGACTCCCACTCCAGCAATCTTTCCATCATATTGTGCTGCCTCTCGGTAAGGTAAGTGATTGATGGAGAGGGAAGAAAAACGATGCTCTGGGCTCCCTTCTTGGTCAAGTAAGAGAGTTCTGACAACAGAATTCACCCTAAGGGGTTAGTGGCTGCCATGTTGTCCCTCCCAAAAGTATTTGGGTTTAGAAGACTGACTAGCTGTGCAAGTGTGGGCAAGTCCTTTCCTCCCTCAGGGCCTCAGCTCCCCCTATGTAAAATAAGGCTATTGCACGAGGCAATCTCTTAAGGCCTTCCCAGCTCTATAGCTGTGTCCTTGACCCTAGAATGGCTTCCTAGAAAAGCTGTGCTGTTCCAAAGGAATGAACCACTAATGATGAACGTCTGGCAGCAGCCAAAACCCCACTGTATAGGTCGGGGGGGTATCGGCGGAAGGGGCAGCCCCCTAGCACCTCCCTCCCAGGTGACGCCTCTTCAGCCCACTACTTCAGTGGCTTTGGACGTGAAGGGGGAACTGGGAGGGGGAGCTTGAGCGTTCTTACAGTGGTGCGTAGATGGGAGGCACTGGTCAGCCATTGCCCCGGCGCCATCATATTTCTGTCCTTGGCAGCAGCCCACCTGAATCCAGCAAGCCTGCCTGCTGCCCATGACAGTCCAGGTAGAGTGGACCAGGGGAACCCACAGTTCCTTGAAAGCCCACATCACTGACCATGGCTCCTTCTCCCCCCCAGGCCACCCTAGGGTGAGCTATTGAAGTCAGGACTGTGGCCAAGCAAGGAGGCTGCTCCCTTGGAATACATTTCTGTCTGAAGGGTTTCCTCTGCCGTCAGGTGGGAGAGCATCCAGAGGGCAGAATGTTTGTCCACAGAAATGGCAGTTAGCTTCACTTCATTCAAAGGCCTGCACCAAGGTTGGCAACTCAGGCCTGGTCACTGCTATAACCCTATCTCTTGGTGCATGTGTCCACTGGCCTTGGACAGCCCCATGTGACCAGTGTAGACATGGCCAATGAGGGCATAACTGATCTCAGCTCCAATTCCTGCATTGTGCAGCTGAGGAAAATGGAACCCATCAAAGGAAAGCGACTTTCCTAAGGTCACACAGCTCACTGATGGTGAAGCCGGGATGAGAAGCCAGGCCTTTCTAGCACAGGCTGCTGGCCTTGGGCAGCTGAGGTGAGATTATCTTCCTTCCATGAGGATCATAAGGGGCAGGGTGAAGCACCCCAATGATCACACTCCATTAGGCTCAATATTGAGGTCAAAGGGAATCAGCAGCAAGAAACCTCAGAATTCACCTAGTCCAATGTGTTCACTTTTACAGATGGAGAAACTAAGGCCAAAACCAGCTAAGTGATTCCACAACATACCTAGGTCATAATTGTTAGTCAGGACCGGAACCCAGGTCTTCCAAGGCTGGCACGTTCTAGCACCTACATTGCGTCACCTCTCGCTATTACAGTAGAATCTGAATAAGGACTCTGTGATTTTTGGGGGGTCAGGGGAAGGAAAGATGATTTCTAATTTCATTGGCTTTCATTGGGAGGTGCCTCTACCGATGCAGAGGTGAGGTGACCTGCAGAATGGCTCAGTCAGTGAATAAGTGTCTTCCTGACTCATCACCCACTCCAACCTCCCACCTCCCGGCCTCTCTACTTCCAGTGACAATTTTGTTCTGATGAAAATGTTTATTGAATGGAAGTGAATGCCAGGAGCTGGAATCAGTGCTGATACTTCAACAAAGGGCCGTCACCATACAAACAAAGTACCCAAAGCCAACAACATGGTGCACAGCATGAGGAAATTCCCACAACTCCACAGGAAAGCCACGTGGGTCCTGAGCAGCCGCAGCGCTCTTTCGGTCCATCAGGCCAGAGGAAGCATGGTGGTGTCCAGAGTAGAGCCCTCCCTGATGGTGGGATCGTGGCTCTTGTCCCTGAGCAGCCTGTGTGTGTTTATCTGGGGCCAGTCGGGGCCAGTGGGAGCCAGTGGGAGCCAGTGGGAGCTGGGTGATGTGGTGGAAGCCTCCCTCCCACAAACCAAGAGGAGCCCTTTGTAACTCATGTAGCTATTTCCACTTTCACCCCAGAAGTGCCCACAGAGTGCAGCCAAGGCTGGAATATTCCATCTGACTCACATCAATTTCCTCTCGTCTCCAAAATGCCCAAGTGGGCAGGGAGGGAAGGGCTTGGTTGTGGCGTTGGCTGGTTTGTGGGTTACTCGCCCACGCTAAGTGGCTCTGCTCCTAAACCCAGCCATGGGAATGATGCGTGACGAGGAGGAACTTCCCACCCCAGCCCTTCCAGAACAGAGAGGTTTACAACTGACTCCCCCACTGAGAAATAGAAAGAGGACAAAGAAGGGTGTGTGGTGGGGAAAGTCATCATGTCTTTGCATTGGCTGTGCCCCGTGCCTGGAATACCTTCCCTTCTTGCCTCCACCACTTAGAATCCCTGGCTTCCTACAGTCATCAGCTCAGGTACCACATTCTACGTGAGACTTTTCCTAACTCTTCTAGGGACTAGTGCCTTCCCCATCGAGTATCTTGTGCTCATGTTTGTATTTATTCTGTACATACGTGTGTGTATTCAGAGAGATCATGTTGTATGTTTATGTGCGTAGATAGATGATAGATGCATGAGCGGGTAGATGGACAGACAGACAGATGCTTATCGCGCCATTAGAATGGAAGTTCCTGGCGGGCAGAGACTTTTCACATATAAAATCATTGGTCAGACCAAAGCAAAAGCGTTCTAGGCACCATGCTAGCAATCGGGCATACAGAGACCAAAGCCAAGCAGACCAAGGCTGCCTTCAAGGAGCTTGTGTTCTGATGGGGACGCAACCTGTGACTGGTAACCTGTGAGGAAAGAAGGCATTGAGCATTAACCAATGGGGGAGGCAGAAGACAAGGAAAGGCACCTCAAAGGTGATGGTGCCTGAGCCTCAGAGCCCAGAAGACTCCCCAGTCTGACTTCAGGGTGGCATTACTCAGACAAGCATCCTCAAACCTGAAGTGGGACCTGTGCCAGGCACTCCAAGACCCTTGATGGTAACACCCAGTAGCCCTTTGCGCTTTTACCCAGGCGACAGGGCCAATGGACTGGCATGGCGTGCAGGGCCAGGGCCAGAAGAGCTCCACTGTCCTCTGCACTGTCCAGCCACTGCTGTGGTCGGTTGTGGCCACCACATTTTAGGAAGGGCACTGATACTATTATCCTCGAAGAAAATAGTAATGCAGCCATATGAGGGCTGTAATCAAGCACCATATTGGATTTGGAGATCCCAGATTTAGCTGCAGCTGGCTACCATGAGACTTCTCCAGAGGGGATAAAAATGATAATGCAGAAAGTCACCATTCAACCCACCCCCTCTGACTTCCTTATCAAGGCACCAAGTTCCTCAGAAGAAATGACTGAAAATGGCAGTAAATGGGAACAATGGGAGAGTGGTCCATGGAACACACCAATGTTTGCCAAGAACAAACTACTCCTGGCATTCAGTCAAACATCTCATCCCTCGCAGGCATCTGAGCTCAGGAATCAAGCAATTGTAAAAGGGAAGACACCAGAGTCCCACCACCAGCCAGATGGTGCCCTTGGGATCCCATCACTTGCCCTGAGCTCTGTCATCCAATAACTCGTATCAGCCATCCATAGGAGGCTGATAGCCAGCTAAAGGAAAACCGGGATTTCAGGCCAGACTTTTCAGGGTGGATCTGGCAAAGACACAGGTCAGACGTCCTGGAGGGAAGAGCAGGAGAGACGGGCCTGAAGGACCCGAGGAGCTGCCCTCTTAGAGATCCAGCACAATGCCAAGTGCTGAGTGCGCCGAGAGAGAGGCAGTGTTGAACGGTGGAAGGACTGCTGGGTTTGGGGCTCCTGGGTTCAAATCTCTGCCACTTATCTGTCTGACCCTAGGTGAGTCACCGAGGGACTCTTGGCCTAGGTTTTCTCCACTATGAAATGACAGGAATCCACCAAGCAGCCTCTAGAGTCCCTCCCACAGCTAGAATTGTGACCTTATGCTTCCATGCTAGCCTTGGGCAAGTCTCTCCCTCTCCAGGAGCCTCAGTTTCCCCTTCTATAAAATGAGAGTCATGGACTGCACAGCCTCAGCACTGCTGCTGGCTCACAGTCCGGCCTCCTCAACCTGGACGACTCTTGTCCAAGAGCCCTTCCTCTACCCAGACGCTGCCCGCAGACTCCCCAGTGGCTAGACTCACCCTTGCTAAAAGACATTCTTCACCCGCACCAGGAGCCTCTCCATCACCCCACGCAGAGTCCTTGGACACACCCCCCATGAGATTCAGAGCAGGAAAGAGCTTTGGTGAGCAGCAGCCCCTCCCCCCCTCCTTTCTCAGAAGAGTCAACTGAGGCCCCAAAGAGGAGGTGACTTGGTCAAGGTCACAAGGTGACCTCCATTTCCCATGACCGGTTCTGTTTGGTTTGTCTCCATGTACATCCGGCCTCTTAACCTGAAATCTCATCACCACGTGGATGGATGACAGCCTCATGGGCACACTGATAGATGGATGGACAGACTCGGGTTCTCAATACTTTTTCATCCCTCTCAGTTGCCTCTCTCCTCTGATTGGACGGCCAGAGCCTTCGGAACCTTCCCCGGTAACTCTCTGTTGTTTGTCAGAGACTCTGGTTGGTTTCTCCTCCACGACATCATCCCCCCCAGGCACCCCACCCCTACTTTTCACCTTCCTTTTGCAGTTTGTCTTCCCTCATTAGATTGTAAGTTCCTTGAGGGAAGGAACTATCTTTTCTTTTCTTTTTTTTTTTTTTTACTTATAGCCTTAGCACAGTGCTTGGTGCACAGAAGGCACTTAATAAATGTTCATTGAATTCAATTGAACACCAGCTTCAATAGCCTCATAGTTAACAGCCTCCACAAAATGGTTGCTAAATTTTTTTGTTTAATTTTTTTAATTAACAAGCTTTTATTTTTTTCTCCTTCTGGTGCACTAACAGAAAGAACGTCCTGACACTCGGTAACCCCATGTGGGGTTTTCTTGGCAGAGACACTGCAATGGTTTGCCATTTCCTTCCCTAGCTCATCTTACAGATGAGGAAACTGAGGCAAGCGGGGTGAAGTGACTTGCCTAGGGTCACCCAGCTAGTAAGTGCCTGAGGCTGGATTTGAACTCAAGGAGATGAGTCTTGCTGAGACAGCCTTTCCAGTCTTCTTACACTTATTCCCCTCCTCCCTCCCTCACCCCACACACCCTGTGATTAAGTGATCTCCCATCCCTTCAGGCTTCGTTGCCCTCTGCTTTGGCTGAGGCATTCTCTCTTCACTCTCTGGTCTCTATCTACTGCCCTTTCGAGACCAATGTGTGGAAAGACCAGAGAGGAGGTGGAGAACCAGGCACATGGGGGAGCTTTGGAGCCTGGGGCTTGGGGAGGCCAGCCAGCACACACAGCAAAGGTCAGATCCTGGGGCAGCAAAGGGAGCTGGACCACACATCAAGGAGAGAACCTGAGCTGGTGAGCAGCCAGCTCTAGAGAATGCTGCTGCTCCTTAGTGCCGTTGAGCCTGAGATGAAGAATGAAAGCCCCTCACCCCCTTCTCTACTTTCTCTTGTTCCTGACCCAGGACCCCAGGACAGGGCAGGAAGGCCTCTCCCCCTTCCTTTTCCATGTTTGGGATCCAGGGCTCCCCTAGCCATTCCCAAAGACCTAAAACAGGAACTAGCAGGAGGGAGAGGACTGGAGGAGAGGTGAGTGTCTCCATCCAGGGGCATTTGATCTCGTTTCCTTGGTCATTATTGTTTGTCCAGTCATGTGAAGATAGCGGGAGAATGAGCCCAGGAATGCAGTGGGCAAAGGGAGAGAGTGGAACCCACAGACAGGGCGGGGGTTCTGAGTTAGGCGGGCAGCATATTTTAAGCTCTTGAGCAAAATTTCATTCTCTCCCTTAGATGAATCTTGAAGTGACCTAAACATTTACAGACAAGCATTTCCTGAGATTGATTCCTTCTTAGGAGAGAGCTGCCTACTGCCTGCTCCAGAGCAGTGGTTCTCAAACTTTCTGGTGGCAGGACACCTTTATACTATAAAAATAGAGGATCTGCCCCCAAAAGCATTTGTTTCTGTGGGCTGTATCTGTTGGTAGTTGGTATTGGTGTATATTGGAAGCTGGGTGGTGCAGTGAACAGAGTGTTAGGCCTGGAGTCAGGAAGACCCGAGTGTAAATCTGGCCTCAGACTTCCTAGCTGTGTGACCCTGGGCAAGTCACTGAACCCTATTTGCCTCAGTTTCCTCATATGTAAAATGAGGTGGAGGAGGAAATGGCGAACCATCCCAATATCTTTGCCAAGAAGACCCCAAATGGGTACACGACTGAACACAACACAAAATCTGTTGGTATTTACCACATTAGAAATGAAAATATTTTGATATTAGTACAGAAAGGGTTTTCACCCCACAGATTACTTAGAAGGGGTTCAGGCCTACCCAGACCATTTGAGAACCAGTCTGTTAGAGAAGAAGTGATAAGACTGGACCAGTGGCTCAGGCAGATCAGCACCTGGTGGGCAACTTGGATACTGTACTCCCTTGCAGGATAATTTACACAGTGACATGCTGGTTTTCTGTAGGCTTAAAGAAAGCAGCAGAATCTAGAATGGTGCTCTCAGTACCTAGTACCTAATGAATGTTTACAGAGTTAATGTATTTATGAATAGAATGGATGACTGTGTGTACAAATGATTGAATAAATTTTCATTATGTGATCTGGGACCTTCGGTTTCTCTCTTCTGCATTTAAAGTCTGTTCTCTGCCTGCAGAAGTAACCTCTCCTCCAGTTTTGTGAACCCAATTAGGACATGTGCTTCCACGGTGGAAACACAGAAGCTAGAGGGAGGGCGGAGCGCCTTGGCCCGACTGGGAGCGTCTGGAAGAACAAGGGAACAGATATTTGGGCTGCGCGGCCCCATCCCGAGCCCCGCATTCTCAGCTCCAAACTGCACAGGAAATGTGGGATCAAGTTTCTCCTACAAAATTCAGCAGAAGAAACGAGCACACAGAAATGGCCCAGGAACAGTCTCCAGAGACCTCATCCCACACACACATGATTTTCCAGTGAACTGCAGCCCACACACACTCCCACAGATAACCGCGCTTTGGGTAACCAGAGCGGAAGAGGCGTCACAGAACGGTGGGGAGGGAGGGGGTGGGGCGAGATGTTCTCAGGAATTCCGAGGATCGAATGGCCCCACAGCGTACGCACAGCAGCCCAGATTCTTCCGCGTCCAAGCGGTGAGTCATGAGGAAGGGAGGTCCCTCGGAGGTGATCAGATCCAACCTCAACCAAGCTCCCTGGCCCTGCTTCCGACGCTCCCTGGTCACCATCAGAGGACATCATGTCGGGAAGCACAGGGCTCCCATGGTCCCCCATGGCCCCTGACTCAGCACGGCACCACCACTCTAAGGGGAAACATCTCCGGCATCTACACACAAACCCCAAATCCCTTCTTTCCAAACCAGGACTTGTGCAACAACAGATTGAACCAGACTGGGAAAGGCCAGGGCTCGGGATCCCAGACGGCCAGGAGAGTCAATGAAAACCTGAAACGTAGAAATAAGGCCAAGTGTTGGTTATCCCAGGACCAGGCATGTGTAGACACGAGTCCAAAAGCAGGTCCCCAAACTACAAGATCAGTCCAATGAGGAAAAGGCTGGGAAGAGGCAAGTCTCTGTGGCTGAGGGGTTTAGGCCACCGACCCCAAACTCATGGGGCTGTTCCCAGGCAAAGGTTTGGATCATCCCAACTAGAAGGCGGATGTGGAATGGGGGGAGGGTGGAAAGCATCGTAACAGAAGAGGATTTTCCAGTAGGATCAGAGCAAAGCAAGGGTGTCCACTGTGCCCACTGCGATTTCAGGGAGTTCTAGAAGCGATGAGTCAGGGTAACGGTCAGTTCTGCTCACTGTCCAGGCCCAATGACCCAGGAATGATCAGAGCGCGGGGCTGGAAGGGATCCAAGAGATCCATCCCTGCGGAGGCTGCTTTGCTGGACAGCAGCGACAGCCCTTGGGCTGCTCTTGCCTGGGCATCAAATGAAGGGCTGGACCGTATGGTCTCTGAGAGTCCTTGCGGCTCTGCCTCGGTGATCCTATGAAGCTGCACTGACTCTTCATGTGACACGCGAGAAGCTGGAGCCGCTAAGGGCTTTGTCGGGGGTCACACAGATAGGAAGGAGCAGAGACGCTATTTGAACCTGGGTCCTCTGACTTCAAATGGATTGCACTTCCTAGGAGACCACGCTGCCTTTCCTTACACACGCGCGCACACACACACACACACACACACACATACCCATACACACATACACACACACATACACACACAGATAAACTCTGTGCCATGGCCCGAGGGACGTGGTTGGTGAATCTGGGTTAATCAGAACTGTCCCTGGAAGGGGGGAATGGGGTCCCACACACATCCACTCTGCCTCCCTCCTCCTGCTCCCAGGTCTCTCCTGCCTCAAGGACTTGAGACCAGCTGTGTTGTCCTCACTCACCCCTGCAGCCCCCACCCCCATTTCCTGGCACAGTCTCCAAAAACGTCATCACCGACCTCACCATCCCGTGTGATGAGGCCTGAACAGTGTCCCTAAGCTCTCCAGTTCTTGGAGCATCGTGGAGGGAGAATGTGAACAAAACAATCTTTTCGAATGAGTTCTTCTCAAACAAACATCCAAAAGAAGGGAGAGAATGAGGAAAGCTCGGGATGTTAGCCCATCTCGGAAATCCGCGCTGGACTTTTGTTTCTGGTTTTGAACCAGCAGCTCTTGCCTTGGGCACGTGTGGTCAGCAGGTATCCCATCTCTGGGCCTCAGCTTTGCCCTCTGTGAAATGGAGAACACTATGGCTTTATTGCCCAACTCACGTGGCTGTTCAGAGGGTCCTGGGAGATGATGGGTGTGAAGCTTCTTAAGGGCCCGCAGTGTCTTTCTTTTTATTAATTATATCTCCAATGCATAGCACAGTGCTCAACACATAGTAGGCACTTTTAGAAGAACAGAAGGTCTAAAATCTTAAGGGAAAGAAAGAGAAGAAGTGTGGATGAAGGCAGTGGATAGAACCAGCCACTCTCACCACACTCCTCTTCCAGGCCGCCTGCCCCTGCTGCCACACCCCCTCCAGTCCCTGAATGCACCTTGCAACCTTTCCTGCCCCAGACGTTGGCATCCCTCCTTCCCGCTCTGCCCCAATCTCTTCTCCTGCCATGTTTCCTGGGGCCTACCAGGTATCACCTACTTAGCTGTTCCCCTATAATCTGGAACATAACATCACCGAAAACATGATTCCTCTCCCTGCCTCACCAGAAGCTGGCCGGGCCACCAAGGCACCTTGGACCACCCCTTCCTCTAAACCCCCAGTTCAGATGTTACTGGGGAAATCCCCAAGGCCCCTCCCAGGTGCATCTGGCTTCCCATCCTCAGCGCTCCAGCCCCATCCCAGGGGCACCGCACATCTGGATTAGCCTCACAGCGTCCAAACTGTCCTTTCTCATCGCCCTCCCATCTCCTGATCTCCTCCGTGTCCAGAGGGGGAGAGGTTTTCAGAGAACAGTCAGTCCCAAGACGAGGAAAAGAAGCAAGGCAGCCTTCCTTCTCCGTCTCTCTGTCACTGTCTTTCTCTCTCTCCATGTCTCTGACTCTCTCCTCACTCTCCCTCCTACTCAGTCTCAGGCTGCCCCTAATAGAAATGTAGACCTATGGATAGGTCTGGCTGCCCTTGGAGGTGCCTTCTGGCCCCCCGCCCTGTGATTACACCTATTGCCAACTTTGCTCCCTCTTCCTGGAGTGATGACTTTCAGCACACACATGCGCACACACACACATACACACACACACGTACACACACACACACCCACACCCCTCCTCCTCCTGTTTCTAATCATCTTTAAATAAAACTACCCTGTCCTCCTTGAGCTGGACCCTGACTGTTGGGTTTCTCTTCACCTAAAGAGGCCAGTGGATGAAGGAAGGGCTGAGGGAGAATGGGGCCATTGACCTGGTACCTGCACTAAGATGTTAAACCACAAAGACAACGGACAGGTGTGACGCAGGGGCTGCTGTATGGGTCTCATACCTGTAGACAGAGCCCAGCTGCCTTTATCTGTGGGAGCCAGAGTCTCTCTGGCTCACTGACAGCAGTGAGGCTCCCTCCTCCACGTCCACCGGTCCTCCACGGGCGTCACCGCAAGGAGATGATCTTCTCCAGCTCAGACACGAGGAGAAGCTTCAGCCCTGTTGACGTGAGCCTCCACGCAGTCAGACTTGACCAGCCTGGAGCCCGCGTCCAGGCACGCAAATTGCGCCTTCTCTTGAGGTCCACTGGGTCAGTCGGAAAGTGCTCCCCGTGCGAGCCCTGGGTGCAGAGCCGGCAGCCACCTGTGCCATTGGAACGGAGGCGCCCAAGATGCCTTGGGAGCATCCCTTTGGACCCTCAGCACGTCCTCGCGGCTCTGCCTCCAACGCCTGCTGTCCCTGGATTTCTAGCGTGCGACGCTCTCTGGTTTCTCTCTCGCCTCTCTGCCTGTGCCTTCTCTGCCTCCTTCATGGAGTCCTCTTCTCTGCCCCCGCTTACCGATCCTGGCACTTCCCACTCTTGACTTGTTGGCGCCTCTTCCTTTGGTGACCATAGGCCGCCGTGTTAACGGATCAGACGGCAAGCAGTTCTATTTACCTCAGGCTCTCCACAATCACACTGTCCTCCCCACCTCCTCACCCTGCAGCCCTACTGCCATCAATGGCCCAACCATGCTGGCTCTCTCTTCTCTCTCTCATTCTCCCTCTATGGCTCACTTCTTCCCTCCTCTCCCTGCTCCACCCCTGGCTCTCCTTCCAGAATCTCCATTTTGAGAAAGTTTCCAGGCCAGCCCTGCTCACTGGCTCCCAAATCCGGCTTCCCCAGGGCCCCACGTGGTGGGGGCATCTCCTCTCCCCACCCTGGCATTTTTGGCTCCTTTGCAGGGATTGTTCTCTGGACACACATGAACATAGTTGAGAGCTTTCACACACACTCTCTGGCCTTGCAAAAGTTTACAAAATGCTGCAGAAAGGGAACTAGCTAGGAAGGCTTTGCGGAACTCTCATCGTTCCCCAGGCCTGTCAGCCTGATTCCAGGGGCTCTTACTCAAGGCCAAACCCCACTGGCCTTAAGAGACCTCTGAAGTTCAGGCCAAAAAATGTGTGTGTGCAACAAGGCATACCAGGGAGGCCATGCAGCTCCTAGGGAGACCTTTGGGGGGGGGTAGGGGTGTGGAATAAAGGGGCTTTGGCACAAGATCAAAGGCCTTATTATATGGCTATAAGCACCTACTGTGTGCAAGGCCCTGCCCTGCCATGTGCCAGGCCTGAGAGATACCCACAGACATGACCCAAACACAGAGGGCTTTCCCGCCTAGCAGGGCTCACCAGAGCTTGGGCTCGCTGTTCGGGGCCTAGGAGGAACCAAGGTAAGGCACACCCAATTCAATCCATTTTAACAGGCATGAAGCCAGACACAACTTCTGAAGCAAAGGGCCGCAGTTGGCCCCCAAGGCGCCTGGTGCTTCTTCCTCCCTCTCCCCTCACTCCCAGTTCTCTCCAGGGCCCCTGACAGCCACCCCTCACCCTCGACCATCATATCAAGATGGAGTGAGATTAGGAGAAAGGGTGGCTATTGGGGGCTTGGACAAACACACATCCTTTGACTTCAGCCAAGAGGCTCTTAGGCCCCAAGGGGCCTCCCCCAGGGCCCAGTTTTCAGGAATGTGGCAGATTCCCTGACAGGCCTTTGTGGGAGACAACTGCCCGGGGCATCAGACTACAGCATTCCGGTATCCGGTCTCCCCTGGGACCATCTTCCATCCCTCAGCAGCTCCACATCAATCTAAGGGATAGTGACAGAAGGCAGTCCCTCCTGTGCCCTGACATCTGCACATATTTTACTGGGCTGCAAATTTAACATGAGTCAACAGTGGAATAGAGAAAAAAGTCTTCTTCAGTCTTGGGACTCATTAAGAAAGACCCAAGGCTTCCAGGAAGGGGAGGTGGTGATCCCCCTGAGCCCTGCCCTCCTCAGGCCTCATCTGGCTCGCTTCTGTGGGCCACAGTTTAGAAGGATGTTAGATGCTGGAGAGTGTCTTGAAGCGGGGGTGGGGGGAGCAGAATGGCAAAGGGCTGGAGCCCACGTTGTAGGAAGAAGGGTCCAAGGGATGGGAGTGCTTAGCCAGCTCAGGGAGGCCACAAGAGCTGTCTTCAAATATCTGAAGGGCAGTTTGAAGGAAGAGGGATTCGCCTCCTTCAGCCTGGCCACAGAGGACTGGACCAAGAACAAGGAGGGATGGGGCAGGGGGTTGTGTTACAAAGAGGGAGACTTTGGGAAAATGTCCTAGCACGAGCCCTGCCCCAGAGGGGAATGGGCTGCCGGGGGAAGTGGTGGGATCTCCCTCCCAGGGGCTCTCCAAGCCATGGCTACAGCGTCTCTCGGTGGGGAGGTACCACATTCAGGTTGGCCTAACTGGCCGAATGTCCCCCGTTCTGGGGCTGCGATCCCTGGCACTCATGGTAGCTCTGTACCAGGCTGGACTGGCAAGCCCAGAGCTGGACAGCGTCCCAGCACCCCCTGAAAACCCTTCCCGGAAATGGAGCGTTTTGGAGAACCAGACGTCTGGAAATCAAAGAACCAGCGAGAAAACGAGCCAACTGCCATGGCAAAGTTAAGAGAGGTCTTCCAGAGGGAGAGACAAGCCCAGGGGTCCTGCTAAGTACACGTTCCTGTCCTAAGAGCTAATGTCCATCAGCAATTGTATCTGAGGAGGTGTGGGGGAAACGTTGGCTCGGTCATCGCTAAAGCCACTTCCTGGGCCTGTTACAGAATCAGATCATCTCTTCCAAGTCCGTTTTGTCTGCTCTGTTCTCTCCCCACTTGCCAATGCTTTCCTGCACGCCTTCCCCTCCCGGGGACAGAAGTGTACTCCCTCTTCCTATAGATCTGTGATTCATGAACACGCTGTTCTCAGTTTCTGAATAGGGAAGCTGTCTGGCAGCCGTTAAAACCTGACTTCAGAGCGGATATTTTTTTCAAGAAAGCTGCTACCAGAGAAAAATTCCTGGCTGACATTGGGAAGATTTTTTTGAAGCTAAAATGGATAATATAATCATTTTATAGACATCTGGAAAGAATGGATGAGGACAGAAGGCCAGATTTAGCTTTAAGTGCCCCCAGTTGGGAGAAGGGGAAGAGGACGTACCAGGAATAGATCAGGCCCAGTTTAGGCCCCTAGTCCCACACATCTGAACCTCCCACTCTTTCTGAGACGACAGTAAATGTCGATTATAAACTCTTGGTCATACCTTCCATTACCAATAGGACCATGTTCATATGCTCCATTCTTCTAAGGAAATAGTTATTCCTTTCTTGGTCAGCCACTTCCCCAATCCCTACAAAAAATGTAGCCTCTCTAAAGACCTCCTCTGACTGTAGATGCCCAGCGTGTGAAACCGACTTGAACCCAGACCTTCCTGGCTCCGAAACCATCTCGCCATCCATTACACCGTGTAGTCTCTCTTGTCTACACATATTGCAATCATTTGCATGGGGGCTTTTGATATACTGCCCCATGCAAGCTATTGGCAGGTCGTAGGCTGGAAGTGCAGAACAAGACCCTGAATCCCAAGGGAAAGCGGGACTTGGGCCCTGCTGACCAGAAATCTGGGGGCTTCAGCTCTGTACATCCCTGCAGGGGCTTTGAGCCAGAGTTTGTGCGCTCAGTCGAGGAGCCAGAGCAGGGGCTCTTAACCCTTCGTGTAGCCTGGAACCCTCAGGCAGTGTCTGGGGAAGCCTTCTCGAGTCACATTTTCAAATAATTGAAGGAAATGTTAAATTCCAGTTAAAGATTAATAAAAATAAAGGTATAATTTTTTTCTTGTCCAAGTTCAGGGACCCCTGCAGTCAGTCCATGAGCCCTCGAATTGGAAAAACGCAGGTTTCTTCTGCATTGCTTCACGATCCTGGAAGGTCACAACAGAATGAACAACGTCTTTCAGTCCAACCGAACGCGGGAGGGTCGGCGGCAGCTTAGAAATACCAGCTATTCCTGGTTCCATCGCTCTATAAATGAAACCAGCCCATTTACTGGACACCTACTGTATGCAGAGAGGCCCAGAATGACCCTGTTAGAAGGGGCCTGACAGATTAGAGAGTTCAGGCCCTTTATTTTACAGAGAGAGCGACTGTGCCAGCCCCAGCAAGGGAAATGATTTGCCCGACTTCACACAGCTAAGCAGGCTGAGATGAGACTAAAATCCATTTCTCTCCCTCCCAGTCCAGAGGGCTTCCTGCGGTAGGGAGACCCTGGGTGGTCAGTCCCAGACCTAGACACTAGAGGGTGGGCAGTGGGGAGGGCAGCCAGGTTAAGGAACGTGGGCACTGTGGCATTGAAAATGGGAAGAGATGATTTACACGTTCATTCTTAAGCAAAAAGCTTTTCTGGACCAATCTCTCACCACATGTACTAGGAAGAATCCTCCCACAAAGAAATGCATCTGATGGGTGAATGTCCGGCCCCATGAGGGCCTGAGCTGGGGGGAGGATAGGTGGGGGGGGAGACTTGTTGGCACACACACACGCCCCACCCATGGGTAATGTGAAACGGGCTTCCTTTAAAGAGTTTAAGGACACGAGCTACAGGTGAAGAATTCAAGGCCCCCAAGCCAGGCGGTATCGAGGGCATTCTAAGTGATGACACCAATCTTCCCCACCTCCTTTTCCTGAAAGCAGATCCCAACCTTCAACGAATTCATTCCCGGGCAAACCATGAGGCTGCCCCACAAGGGTATAACCTTAGTCTGACTTCTTGCTGCTGAGATGGATGCCCTTGGATAGGGAGGTTTATCCTACGCCATGGGGCCGTCGATGGGCATGCTCCCGGGGGAGACCACCAGGCCAGGTTCTGGACGGGAGTTTGAAGGGAAAGGACCCAGCCCCTCTGCCTCTGTTCTTCTGGTCTCCCACCCCTCTGGGTGTTGGGAACCCAAGGGAGAGGAAGAGCCTGGGAAAGGGTGCTCCAGAGCAATCTTACCTGCTCAGAAATGGGGTGAGGAGAGGGCAGGGAGAGCACCCAAGAGGAGGACCTCAGACACCGCCCTCCATAGCCCTCTTTCACTTCTCAGTTGGAGGAGACTGGAGGATACGTGCTCCCCAGTATGCCTCCCATCCTTGTCCTGAGCAAAAACTGGAAGTCCTCATCAGAAGAGGCTGGTCCAAGAGGAGCCCGAGAACATGTAAGTGGCAGCGACTTCAAAGGGAGGCAGCTGATTAAGGGTGGGATTGCGCCGGTCCAAACCGCGCACTCTCTTTCAGCCCGATCAGGCGACCAGGGTCATACTCACCGATCCTCGGAGGCCACCCAGATTTACCAGAAATGAGCCTACCAGGAGGTGCAAAAACCTGAACTTTATTCAATGATCATCACAGCAAGGCCAGGCAGGAAAGTACACGCGCGCGAGCAGGAGAAAAAGAGAGCACGCTCCGATCCCTACAGTTCTTTAAGTACCTTCCTCGTCCCTCCTCCTCAGCCTGCCCATAGTGACTAGTCATAGGATCAGATATCGGAAGGGGATGTCTAGCGCTAGTGCCCAGACAAAGGGAGCATACGTGGCACAGGAAGTAGGGCCTAGATATTTGGAAGGAGGCGTGAGGGATCGGTGCATAGACAAAGGAGAAAGTACGTGACGCAGGAAGTCGGGTCCAGATACCGGGGGGAGGCGTCTGGGGTCAGTGCTACACCTAGGGAGAGTACGTGACTCAGGAAGTCAGGTTTGGACACAGGAAGGAGGCGTCTGGGGTTAGCGTGGTGCCTAAGGAAGGGGGCTAGACAAAGGGAGCTCGTTCTCTGCCGTCCCACTCCCATGTGGCACAGCCCCTGCCTCAGGAGTACGTGTTCCGGCTACTTCCTAATACCCAGTTCCTGCCCCATGTTGCCACAACCTCCACTTGGCAGTATCCAACACCAGACAATCCCTCACATGGGATGACTCACTTGCCTCTGAGAGACTCCAGGACATTAGCAGGAATTAGCAGTTTCCATGGTCCTGAAAGCTTACAAAGGAGCACACGGATTCATGGTTAACAAAACCCAGCTGCTGACTCTCAGAAATGAGTCATCACAAGAGACTCACATCTGGACTTCCTTAGAGCCCCTGAAACGTGTGGATGAAGAAGACAGATTGGGGGGGGGAGGCCTTGTCCAGTACGCTAAGCATGGGCCCCTCCTCCACTGCCTCAATTAGGCAAGGGTTAGATCATGTCTTAAATCAGACTCATGGAAATGTAGAGTATTTATTGGCCCAATTAGAGGCTGATTTGTTAACCAACGTGTCCATCCAAGCAGGGTCCAGAGTTTTGCTTTCCTATTTCCTCTTGTTCTCTCTCTGTCTCTCTCTCTCTCTCTGTCACATACACACACACACACACGCAGAGGCACACCCACATACACCAAATGGATGTGATCCATATATGAATACGGCATAACTACTTCCCAAAAAATTACCTTTCATTTAGAATATATTTTGTACACAAATATTGATGTGCATATTATCTTTCTCAATAGAATGTAAGCTCCATGAGGGTGGAGACTGGTTCATCTTTTGTCTTTTCATTGCCAGTACCTGGGACAGTGACTGGCACATAGTAGGTGCTTGATAAATGCTTATTAATTGATTGAATGAATCAGTTAATGATGAGCTGGACATGAGTTGATTCCCTCCACACTTTATCATCTGGCTCCTCCCTAATGGTCCCCCCTCATGATCTACGATCTAGGCTGCCAGGGCAAATGGCTGTAACTACACAGTTCTGGCCATTGAAAACCCCAGTATGGCTCATGACACATCCAGAGATCCCACTGTAGCCTTGGCCTGCCCCATGGCTCTTTCCAGCACAGTCTCATCCACCAGTCAAGCCACAAACACATTGAACACTTATTATGCTCCAGGCTTTGTGCTAGTGGATAGAGTTGCTACTTTCAGAATGCAAGGATCAGTAATTTCATCGGTGGGACTAAACCGAAATCACTCTGGCTCTCATGGATTGGCCAACAATAGGTCCCAGCCCAAGCCTCACTTGGTCATTGTTTGGACCCTGATGGCTTAGAGTGAGTGTAAATAAGGATTACTTCTGTTTTGGCCAGAAACCTTGAGGATCTTCCTCTCCCAGATTGATTTTGGTTTTTTGTTCTTATTTTTGTTTGTTTTTGCTTTTTGACTGGATAAGAGAGGCCATTCCTTGCCTCATCTCTTACCTAGCCTTAATCAATGAATGGGCATTGCTTCAGCTGAACTGAGACCGGGGAAAGACCTTAGCTTTAAAACGCCAGGGTCTCCCACTGCATCCGGGGCCACTTCCAGTCTTCCTGACCCACGTCTTGCCACTGGACCCAGATGGCTCTGCAGGAGAGAGTGAGGCAGGTGACTTTGCACAGCCCTCCTCACTTAAATCACTTGCAAGTCACGGCATCATCTTCCTGATGCCATGGTCCTCTTCGAGAATGGAGGACAAACAACGTCCTCCATGGGGCACAATGCCTCTAAAACTTAGTAGATGTGCTTCCAAAAGTGCCATGGGAAAAAAATCATCCACTACCCTATCAGAATTCATTGTAGAGGAGAAAAGACCTCTTGCTCTGGAGGCAGAGAACCTGGGTTCACAACCGACTTTTGACAAGTAATAACTAGGTGACTTTGGGCCAATCCCCTCACTTCCCTGGGCCTCCATTTCCTTGACTATATAACAATGGGAATTGGTCTGGTTGGTTTCTGAGGTCCCTCACTATCATATCCTTCAGGTTCTTCTCCTCCTGCTCCTCCTTCTCCTTCTTCTTCCTCTCTTTCTCATTTCTTTCCTTTCCTCTCTCTCTCCCCCTCTCTCTATCTCTGTCTTTTCCCTCACTCCCTCCCCCTCTCTGTCTCTCTCCTCTCTCTGTCTCTGTCTCTCTATTTCTCTTTCTTGTCTTTCCTCTCTTCCCCTATTTCCATCTCTGTCTCTTTCCCTCCCCCTCTCTGTCTCTCCCTCCATCTCTCTCTCTGTCCCTCCCTCTCTTTCCCTCTTTTCTCTCTCTCTGTCTCTGTCTCTCTCCCTCTCCTCACTCCCTTTCTCTCTCTCTCTCTCTAATCTCTTTCCTCTCTTCTCCCTCTCTCTCCCCCTCTCTCTATCTCTGTCTCTTTCCCTCCCTCCCATCCCCCTCTCTTTGTCTCTCTCGTCTCTCTCTCTCTCCATCCCTCCCTCTCTTTTTCTCCTCTCTGTCTCTGTCTCTGTCTCTCTCTCTGTTTCTCTCTCTCTCATGCACACATCTCTTTCTACCATCTCTTTTCCTTTTGTTTCCATAGTTTCCCCCTCTCCCAGGCCTGTGATTCTTATGGAAAATGTACTCTGTGGTATTGGCAGAAGATGCAAGGCAGGAATAATTATAGCTCTCCTGGCCCCTCCAGCCCATGGTGAGTTCAGCGTGAAGTAGCTCCACATGGCTTTCTCTTCCCAGCACCAGCAGCTCCAGGCACATAGTAGGTGCTTACCAAATAAGTGTTTGTTGAGCTGAATTCCACTGGCAGCGTAGGCAGTACGAAACCGAACCTGGACACAAAGTGCAAAATGGCTCTCTGGGCTAGAAAAGGCAGCAGAGCTGCCTGGTGGGACACCAGCCCTTTACAGATGAAGACACTGTGACCAGAGTGGGGAGCAGGAGTGCCTCGCCCGACGTCTCACAGCCACTGAGTGATGAGGCCAGGGCACAGGCCACATCTCAGACTCCCCTACCCCTGTTCTTTCCACACAGCCTCAGGGTAATCCTACATTTTAAGTTACACCATAGGGAGGAGAGGGAAGGCAAGGGAATAAGCATTTATGTAGCTCCTACTGTGTGCAAGCCCTGGGCAAAGAGCCACAGATATGAGCTTATTTGATCCTTACACTACTGAGAAGTAGGTGCTGCTGCGATCCCCATTTCACAGCTGAGGAAACTGAGGCAAGCAGGAGTTCAGTGACTTGCCCAGGATCACACACCTAGGAAGCATCTGAGGCTGGATTTGCCCCCAGGTCTTCCTACTTCTCCCCTGTGCTCCGGCTCAGCCCCTCTCTCACCACTTTCATTTTTGCACCAACTCTTTCCTGACCTGTATTTGACACTCATTCCAACTTTAACAATAATAGCAATAATAAAGACTGCGGCCTTGGGAACCATCCCCAAGCCTGGAGTGCAGGAAAGCCCGTCCTTTTCACCTTCATTTGTCTTCTAAGTCTCACGACTCTTCATTCCCGTAACCCTCCCTTTGCTGCCCTTCTTATACACAGCTGTCAACAGTAATATCAACAGTGGGACCTAAAGAGGTTTTGATATTTCCCTGCTGTTGGACTCCCAGCAGAGACGTGCACGGAAAGGAGATGCGTGCGCGCTGGGCCCTGTACCTGCCCAGCTCCCGCCAGCCCCAAACCGCGCGGCTCCTGCAGCCAGACGCCATGCCAGTGAATCACGCGACGCTCTGAGCACTGATCAGTGATCTCCAGGTCCCACAAAGACCGAGTTTCAACCAGAATGATTTTGTTTTTCATTTGATTTCTCAGTCACGAGGTTGGATTGAAAACCAAAATACCAGGATGACTTTCTCTGCTAAATCAAAACCATTTTGAGGGAAGTTGAGACTGAGGTTTTTGGATTTCCTGCCCAAGAGCCTTTGATTTTTGTCTTCTGCTGGAAGAGTCTCCTGTAGGCCTCTGGGAGTCAAAGTGACTGCTCCATTTTACTCTCACTGAGAGGTCCAGACTGTGCAGCGTCCCACACTTCAGTCTTTGCACAGGAAGCCTATGCTATCATGGCCCAGGCACCCAGGGAGCCCAGAATCACTGGTGCCTGCTTATTCATCTTCTAGGGGATTTGACCCATGTTCGTGGCAGCTCTGGGAGGCTTCCATTTATGGAGAGGATGCTTTCTCCTCGTCTCTGTGCACTGTCACACAGACGGGAAGCTTGAGAGGACGAGAGCAGGCCAAGAGCAGAGCCTGCTCTGGGGGCTGATGCTGGAATTATGTGGGATGTGTGTGAGCCAAGCCAAAGGCAGCAGCCATCAGAGGCTTCTCAGAAGACAAAGTCAGGGTGGTTAACTGAACTGCCTGCCGAGACTCGATGGACGGTCCGCATCTCTGTGGGTGAACACTTAGCCAGAGCCAGCAGAGACTGAAAAGGCAAAGCTGGGAGGTTTGATGTAGGGGAAGACAGAATCATAATCCAGAAAGATCCCAGTAAGCTGGAGCCACACGACAAACCTAATAAACGCCAACTTAATGGGGATCAATGACAAGTTCGGCAGTTTGGCTCAAACAATCAGTGGCATAAATACAAAATGGAAGAAGTATGGTTAGACTGAGAAGAATAATCTGGTTGTTTTTTGTACAGAATGAGCTTGAGATGGGTCAGCAGTGATATACGGCAGCCAGGAAAGAGAGTGAAGTCTGAGGCTGCGTTCAGGGACTTCTTACCCGGGACAGAGGACATGTTGGGCAGGATGGAGGGGCAGAGTCCTGAGAACAGCATGAAGGCCAAGTTGGCTGGAAGGGGAAGGCCTAGAGGGGGGACGACGAGGGGACATCCCAGATAAAGGTGCTTGATCCTGGGGGGCCACAGAGAGCCCAGGGGTGCAACACCACGAGACCTGGGCTTTGGGGCGCTCAGGTTGGCAGCCGGGGAGCTCAGAGGAGAGAGTCACTGCTGCCTCCAAGGCTCCCTCTGTCCCTTTGCTTCTTCCCCGGGCACCAGCTCCTCCCTGCGCTTCTTTGTAAACATCACGCTCGCCATGGACTATTCTCTCGTCCTCTTCATTTTCCCGGCGTTACTCTGGAAGGGTCTGACAAAAGGAGTCTTGCATGTCCTAGGCCTTAAAAACACATTCTGAAGTGCCAACTAATCCAAGAGGCCCTCAATTTGTGAGCTAATTCAGAGCAGAAATCCCGAAAGAGTGGGAAAACATCACCAACGGTACTAAGTGAAAAATCAGAACTTTGAGGATTCAGCAGTGCCAGTCTACTGGCTGACTTTGTCATCACCATAAACTTCAGGAGAAAAAAGCCAGTGCCCAAGGGCAGGGACGCTTGTAGGAGAGGGGAGGGGCTGCCTTCCCCATGGACCCCGTCTGCACAGATGTCTGCCCAGCTGTTTGAAGGGCATTGAGCACAAAGAAGATCCCTCTGTTTGTTGCTTATGAATCGCCCAAAATGAATCGATAGATGATGAATAAATAAATAAGTGAATGAATGAATGAATGAATGAATGAACAGCATTTGACCCACTGGCTCTCCCCAGCCAGGCATCTCCCAGGCTAAGATCATTGGTGATTTCAACCAACCAATTACTCAATCAATTAAAAGAGCTGCTTTCCTCGGGGATCCTCTGATTATTATGGTCAAAAGAGGTATAAAATGGGGAAGCGTGTGTGCGTGTGTGCATGAGTGTGCATGCATGTGCATGTATGTAGTCCCAGAGCTGGCTGCACAGGGTTTTCAAGCTGGAAGGAGTCTCAGCAGCCAGGGCATCTAAGCCAGGCCCTAGAGCCACGAGGGGCCCTGGCAGGTGGTGATCCAGCCTCTGCTCAAAGACGTCCAGTGAAAAGGAGCCCCCCACCACCAAAGGCAGCCATTCCCCTCTCTGCCCCGTCCCCCCAGGCATGACTCCTGCTGCTGTTGCCCTCCAGGTCAGGCTGGCAGAACCAAGCTGCCCCTCTTCCCCAGGACAGTCCTTCGGACAAGGAACACCACCAGCATGCTCTGAGCCCCTCCTGCCCTGGCTCAGTCTTCTCCTACACAGACCTATGGCCCTCAGTTACCTGGCCACATTTTTCCAGACTTTCTCTGCTTTCTCCCTTTCTCTCCTAATCCTTGGCCCCAGAACTGAACACAATGGATAGGTGTGTTCTCAAAGTCTAAATGGTCAGTCCTCCAGCTGTCCCTGGTTGTGGATCCCAAGGCTGCTCGGGCCTTCATCATAACCTCCACGTGGTTCTCATGTGTTCTGTACGTACCCATCTATACACAGTAGAGTGTAAGCTCCTCAGAGGCAGGGCTGCTTCGATTTTGTCCTTGTACCCACACTGCCTCCCATAATGCCAGGCACATAGTAGGGCTACCTAATACCAAGCCATCGTGAACCGCAGATGGGACAAAACACATACGAATGAGGAGGGCTTGGTCACAGACAACAATCCCAGCAGCCCCTAATCTCTCAGTGTCCTGGACAACTTACCAAAGACTCCAAGTCAGTCAACAAGCATTCATTAGGCACTTGCGGTATGGAAGGCGCTGAGGATACAAAGAAAAGCCAAATTACTTGTCCCCGACCACAGGGATCTCACCTTCTGAAGGGGGAGATGACATGTAAATAATCATGTACACAAAGGTAAGCTGCCAGCCTATACTAGTTGAGAGGGGCTCCTCACACCAATTAAATCACAGCTCAATTCATCAAGCAAGCATTCACTGAGCACCTACTGTGTGTGAGGGAGGGGTTGGAGCTGAGCACCGGGAATACAGATCCAAAAGGGACCTAGGCCCTGCCTTCAAGGAGCTAACATTCTGATGGGGAGACAGCATGAGCACACTTAGGGATGGGGACCAGGGCCAGGCTGAGATTCCATAGCAGAGAGAGCCTCTCTCCCAATGCAGGGGCTGAGTCAGAGGGCTGGCTGGGCCCAAAAGCCTTCAGTAACTTGCCCGGAGCTCCCTGCTGGGATGCTAGAGCTCAAAGGGCCCCAGAGGCCCAGGAAAGTACCCAAAGCCTGGCAGGTGGTGAGTGTGAGGGTCAGGATTTGAACCCAGGTGCCATGCCCGCTGCACCACAAAGCCTCCAGGGGCTCTGACTTGAACCCAGAGTCTCCGCTGCCCAAGCTCAGTGCTCTGTCCACCAGGTCTAACTGGTCTCTAAACTGGAACTGATATGCTGCAAAAATCCTGCCAGCTTTACCATCCCCTTGTTGTCCATGGGACACATGATCCCCTCCGGCAAAAGGTTCACTCCCTAGGAAAGGAAAGAAAAACAGCCTTGGAGAAGGACCAGGAAGGATCTCTCAATGGTGCCCAACGGAGGCTGCCATTTCCAGGCTGTCAGCGGTCTCCACTGTTGTCTCTTTCTCTAATCCCTTGGCAGCTGAGGGAGGCTAGGGTTTGGAGTGGAAAAGGGGCTGGACCTGGGTCCCAGCCCTTGGACCTCTGGTATTGTTGCTCAAGCCCTCCGGCTCACACGTATTGATCCCATGTGTATGCGTGGTATTGGGCACCCATCTGACAGATGCCTCTTGGAGACGGGAAGGAGTCATTCACACTGACACGCCAAGTCTCCTTCCCTCAAAGAAAGTGTGGGGGCTGGAGGCTGTGCTTGGAGATCAAGAGCACCACTTGATTTTCACTGGGTTTGCTTGAGGGGGCGAGCTCAGAGCTTTGAGCAGGAACCGCCCCAAGGGCAGCCGCTGGGGGCCCGCCCTGCATCCCAGATGCTCACTCCATTTCCCGACCCTAGGACGCTGCCCATTGTTAGGAGTTCTTCCCGAGCTCCCTTTCTCAGCTGACTGCTCCTCTCCATCTTGCTTGCCGCGCTCTTCTCCGGCATCCACTCCCTGCCAGACCCCAGGGATCGGTCTGGATCCCCTTTTGCTCTCTCTAGGCTGTGTCTCTCAGGGAGCACATCTGCTTCCAGATGACTGAGCCAGGCGTCTTCTTTAAGCCGGCAGCTCCCGAATCAGCCGCGCCCACCCTCGCCTCTCTCTGGAGCCCCAGGCCTGCCCCATTCACAGCCGGACAGCTACTTCCACCTGGTCCTGGCACCCCCTGGACCATTGCAAGTCTCTCCCCACTCCAGTCCATCATACTCCAAGCTAACTGGTCTCTTTAAAAAGTGTCTTTATTATAAACTTCATAAACACCAACAAACATGAACATTCGCATGTGGGAAGAATAACGGAAAAAGAGGATTGCACCGAAACGTGACCTTCCTTCGCAGTTTGGTTTTTTAACATATATTGAATTTAACTCACTAGCGCCAGTAGCGCGCCCTTCATCTGCGTCCACATCTGAGCCGCTCCCACCTCTCTTTTGCGGGTTTTTTCTTTTCTTTATTTTTTTTTATTTTGAACTTGACAAACATCGGCAAGCATGAACACTGCCGTGTACAAAGAATAACAGCAAAGGGGATGGTCTTTGAGGCCGGGACTCTGCCTTACGTTTAGTTTGGGGTTTTTAAGTGACTATTAAATTGACCGTGACAGTAACAAAGCTGCCCGCTCCTCTGCCTACCCTGCAGGACTTCCTTCAGCCTCTTCTGGTGTCGTTCTCAATGTCTCTTTAATGTTCTTCGTCTTCTTTGTGGTTGGTTATCACTCTCCTTATTCCCTCACTCCCCAGTAAGTCTCCCCACCCCCCTTAAAAGAGAAAGTCCCCCCTTGTACCAGAAAACTAGAGAGAAGCAAGCCGAACTCCCCCTGCAGCACCGGTTGTGTCTGAGGGTGGGTGTCAGGGCTGGTGAGTGCATTCACGGTTCTCTTCCATAAAAAGGAGGAGGCTACAGTAGACAGCCTCCAGGCCCCCTCAGCATCCTTCTCTTTCAAGCGAGGAGGTTGATCCGGATGATGGATGGCCTCCTGGCCCTAGCACTCCCAGGTGTACACACACAGACTCTCCCCCCCACCTTAATAGCCCTCCTTTCTCCCAACCAGCTGTGCATTCTGGGGGGGCCATTACTGGCTCTCGGGTCTCTTCCTCTAGGCTGGAATTTTCTTGAGGATAAAAAGTAGGCCTGACACTTTTTCCATCTGTTTCCCCCTCCCCACCAAGACATAACTGATGCTTAAAAAACGCTTGTTGGTTGACTGACGAATTCGTTGACCAACTGACAAGTTGAGGAAAGAACGCTGAGCAGTCCTCTGATCCAGAAGGGAAGCTTCTCGAGGGCAGGGAGGGTTCCATTTTGCCTTTGTGTGCCCACATAGTGCATGTGTAATAAAGGCTTGTTAAGTGACCCGTTGATTGTGTGACTGAGGGTCTCCCACTCCCACTCAGAGCATCCACAGCCTCCACTCTGGTGGCCACTGAAGGAATGCTGGGGGCAAGCTTCAGGCCTATCTGCTATCATCTGCTATAACTGGCTGCAGGTAGAAAAGGAGGCAGCTTCTGCCAGGGACCATCTTGGACGCAGCTCTCCAGGTGGCAAGATGTGATCCCAGGAAGCAGATCTCTCCAGCGATAATGGCAGTGGGGCCAACCACTCTCCACATGGATTACAGGTTTCTTTCCTTTAACATTGACCTTGTGCACTTTGAAAGGTCTAGAGAGATGGTATCTGGGCCAATGCAACAGGAGGAGTGTTCTCCAGAATCAACAGGGAGGGGGTAGGGTGAGTGCCTCATCCTATCACAGCACGGTTCAATCACCACCAAGAGATAAGACCACCAGAGAGAAGATGAAGGTTGTCTATGGATGGTACAATGTCCAGTTCTGAGGCAAAATGTGAGGGGACATTACCAAAACTGCCAGACGGTCATGACTAGATGAGGCTCACGCCTTGCAGCAGATTGCCACAGTCATTGTAAGTGAGCTACCGAAGTCTGTTCTGATCATTCTGTAATGCTTGCTGCCACTCTTCCAGGCTTATCACTCCCTTTTCTGCTGGAAGCAAGCAACCTTTTCTATACTTGATTTATGTTTGTACATTGGACATCTTTCTCTTTTTTTAGTTATCCTATTTCCTGGGAAATTCCTTAGACTCTGAGCCACTACTATTGCTATGGTATAATTAGCAGCTTTCCCCGGATGCTGAGGTAGGAGTGATGAGTCAATGAGTATTTCCTTAGCCATGAAACTGGTGTGTGGCTGTAAGGAGGGCTTGTAGGAGTGGTAAATGTCTCCAGCCTTGGGAGTCCCAGCTGACCAGATGCTCATTGGTGCTTAACAAATGTTTATTAATTGATTGATTGATGTGAGAATTGGGACCTCACAATAACCTTGTGGCGAAGGTGCTATAGATGTTATTATCTCCACTTTACAGATGAAGA
Source organism: Vombatus ursinus (assembly GCF_900497805.2). Taxonomy (NCBI): domain Eukaryota; kingdom Metazoa; phylum Chordata; class Mammalia; order Diprotodontia; family Vombatidae; genus Vombatus; species Vombatus ursinus. The sequence continues at coordinate 1,625,212 of NW_020951925.1, forward strand.
CACTGAGGCTGTACCTTGTTCAAGCTCACACAGTTATTAACTATCAGAAACTGGCTTTGAATCCATCATCCTGATTCAAATTCCAAAGAAGCAGCTATAACCACTCAAAAGCTAATGCTCATGGCATGACGAGATCTCCAAACTAAATGGATAATGGCCTTCCCCTTTTTATCTCCTTTTCCACTCCACCTACCAAAATGCTTTGTTTCCCATCAAAAATGTCCAAATGTGAGTTATTTGCTTGAATGAGGCCAAGAGGTCAGAGATGGTCCTCAGCTTTTCACATTCTTGCCCAGCAGATCTCAGTGGAAATCTGGTATAAGATGTCATGAGAGTAACATTGCTGAATCATTAGGTCTCCACTGTGGTCCTTGAGTACCCAGGGGATTCACACTGATGGAAATCCCCAGGCCCAGAGCCAGAAGAATGAGTTGACGGCCTGCCATGGGACTGCTCCAAGAAACCCCTCTGGAAGCCCACACCCTCCGGTGGCTCTCCACCCCCAAGGGTGCTGGAAGGCCAAGGGGCAGCTGGATTCCTCCTCTGTGCCTCAGTCTCCCCTTCTGTCAAATGTGGGGATCAGACTAGATTCCATAACACCATGAGCCTCTGAAAAGAAAGTGAGAAAATCTTCCACTTGGGTTGGAGAAATATGGAAGTGGGAGGGTTTGGTGATAGGCAGAGCCTTTCAAAAAAACTGTCTGGAGCCCTTCTGAGAAAGAAAAGGAAAAAAAAAAAATCAGGTGGTGTCCAAGTTTTTTCTCCTTCCCGGTCTTGACAATGGTAAATTTAGAACTGGAAGAAATTATATGATCCACCTCAGACTTTGCATTTTACAAAGAAAAAACTGAGGCACACAGATGTCATAGGATCTGAAAGTGACCACAGGGATTCAAACCCAAGACCTCTGACTCCAATTCCAGTGTCCAACTTGCCTACAGTCTGGCGGCTAGTGAATGGCAGGATTGGCGCCAGGTCCACTATTCCACCAACGTTGGAAAGGTGGTATATGGGAAAAAATCAAGAGCCTGGAGGGGGTTTTCTTCTTCATCTGGTTTCCTAGCCCTTCAGCAGGATTTAATCCAATCCAGGTAATATTCATTAGGGGCCTTCCATGTGCAAGACCCGTAATCAATCAGTCAGTCAACAAATACGTACGGAGCACCTCAGGAATAACAAAAGTAACCCTGCCTGGTCATGTCCTTGAGAATGCCTTGTCCTGAGAAGAGCAGGGCCTGCTTTTGGAGGAGCCCTCCCAGAACTGGGGCCACATTAGACTGTACCTGGAGCATAGCAGTGATCTCACTGCCCCTTCTACCTAAGGCATCAATTACACTAAAGCAGGGAAGGATAAAGAAAAGGAAAAAATACAGATCAATGACAATAATGAATACTGATGTAAATTTTAAAATCAGATCCTGGCAAAAAGAAATTATAGCAATTTATCCCCAAAATTATTCATTATGATAAATTTAGATTTATACCAGGTATGCAAGGGTGATTCAATATTAGGAAAACTGTTTTTAAAATCACATTAAAAACACTCAACAGATGCAGAACAACACTCATTTTATAAACCCTATAAAGCATAGGCATAGAGAGACCTCCCAGGTCTACTTAGCCTATCTATATGAGTGTGTGTGAAAAATAATTTTTTTTTAAAAATAAGTGTGTGTGTGAATGTTTATATGAGTATGTGTATGAGTGTGTGTGTGTGTGTGTGTGAGTGAATCGCCTTCACTATCTCCTCCCATCTTCCCAACTCCTTAATGTAGTTGTTCCTCAAGGGCTCATTCTGGGCCCTTTCCTCCCCTCACTCTCTCCTTGGCCTTCTCACTCACTCCCATGGTTCCATTCCCAACCGCATGGCCTACAGATCTCTCTCCAGCCCTGACCTCTCTTCTGCCACTTACTTGCTCACCTATACTGAGGTTGTCAATTTTTTTAATCAATCAAGAAGCATTTGTTAAGTACCTATGGCGTGCCAGGCATTGTGCTGGGCAACCAGTGAGGATACAGATACAAAGGATGAAACGACAGTAAGCAGAAGCACGCAGAGAAGAGAGTGGGCTTATGTTAAATCATCTTGGCTAGCTAACCTGGCTCTGCCTCTTACTCTTATGTGACCTGATGTACCTCTTCACCTTTCTGGGCCTAAGCCTGTGGGGTTGCATCTATGAAATGGACAGGCTGGACTAAGTGGTTCCTAAGGCCCTTTTCATCTATTCAGCCCAAGGTTAGTGCGATGCTTGAACACAGCAAGAGTCTGAGCAATATCTTGAAGTCCTGCATTCATAAGTCCATGTGGCCTTGGGCAGGTAACTTCACCTTTGACTGCTTCAGTTTCCTCATCTGTAAAGTGGGCACAATAATATCATCTACTTCCCAAGGTTATTTTTAATGGTATTTTATTTTTTCCCCCAATTACATACAAAAACAATTTTAACATTTTTTTAAGTTTTAAGTTCCAAATTCTGTCCTTCCTTCCCTTCTCTCTCCCCTGTAAACAGTAAGCAATCTGATATAGGTTATATTTGTGCAGTCATGTGAAACATATTTCCATATTAGCCATTTTATGGAAGAAAGCTTAAAGCAAAAGAAGAAGAAAGAAAGAAAGAAAGAAAGAAAGAAAGAAAGAAAGAAAGA
>NW_020951925.1:1627867-1644194 GCF_900497805.2 Vombatus ursinus
AAAGAAAGAAAGAAAGAAAGAAAGAAAGAAAGAAAGAAAGAAAGAAAAAGAAAGAAAGGAAGAAAGGAAGAAAGATAGAAAGAAAAAGAAAAAATAGCATGCTTCAGTCTGTATTTAGACAACATCAGTTTCTCTGGAGTCAGATAGCTCTTTCCATAATGACTCTTTTGGAATTATCTTGGATCATTATATTGCTGAGAAGAGCTAAGTCACTCATAACGTTACAATGTTGCTGTTAACCATGTACAATGTTCTCTTACTTCTGCTCACTTCACTCGGCATCAGTTCATTTAAGTCTTTCCAGGTTTCTTTGAAATCATCCTGCTTGTCATTTCTTATAGCACAATAGTATTCTATCAAAATCATATATCACAACTTGTTTAGCCATTCCCCAATGGATAGGCATTCACTCAATTTCCAATTCTTAGCTATCACAAAAAGAGATGCTACAAATATTTTTACACAAATAGGTTCTTTCCCCCTTATTTTTTATTCTCTTTGGGATATAGACCGAGCAGTGGTCTTACTGGATCAAAGGGTATGCACAATATGATTACCTTTCAGACATAGTTCCAAAATGCTCTCCAGAATTGTTGGATCAATTCACAACTCCACCAACAATGCATCAGTGTTCCGATTTTCCCACATCTTCTTCAACATTTATCATTTTTCCTGTTTTGTCATGTTAGCCAATCTAATAGGTGTGAAGTGGTACCTCAGAGTTGTTTTAATTTGCATTTCTCTAATCAATAGTTATTTAGAGCATTTTTTCATATGACTATGGATGGCTTTAATTTCTACCTCTGAAAACTGCCTGTTCATATACTTTGACCATTTATCAACTGTAGAATGACTTGTATTCTTATAAATATGGCTCAGTTCTCTGAGTCAAATATTTTTATTTATATCTATTTTTCTATATTATATATTAAAAACATATTACATGTATACTAAAAATGAATATATATAAATAAAAATACAAAAAATCTATTTGAGAAAGAAGGCCTTTATCAGAAATACTTGCTGTAAAGTTGTTTCCCATCTTTCTGCTTCCTTTCTAATCTTAGTTGCATTGGTTTGTCTGTGGATTACTTCACCTTTTCAGATTTTCTCAACTTTTCCAGATCTTTCTTTTGCACACAAAGATCAGCACAGGGGTGGCTGGGTAGGGCTTGGCTTCCATTTCTCATTGTCACGTTCACACACGATTCATGCCCCTTTGGGGTGCATGCTGGGTCCCACTATCCCCAAGATCAGCCAGACTGTTGCTATGGGGCAGATAACTTGTCCTTCTTCCAAAGGCTTTTGGGAGTTCTGCCTGGCATCCTGGCCTGCGTGGGGCACCTGCCAAGGCCACCTTGGGCTATGACATGGGGCCATCCCAGCCCTGGGCACATCTGATGTCCTTACCCCATAGCCCAGCTGCACCTGAGAGGCCAAGCAGGAGAGCCCTAGGGATGACGCTGGCCCAAGCGTGGGAGGCCCGACCTGGGCCTGGCTGGTCAGTCAGGGTCTGGGAACAAGGGAATAAATGATGACCACAGACTGGGGTTCTGGGCCTTGCGTCCCAAGCACTCCTCCTCCAGTGGGGTCAGAGGAGGGAAATCCATCCTCTGTGGCAGTGCCACACTTTACCACCAGCAACCAACGTGCATCCAATGATCCCCCAGCATTTCTAGGTCGTGTGGTCTCCACAATAACCCCATGAGATCAGCAAAGGAGGAACCACAGGACCACCGAGATCAAGTTAGAAGGACCTTAAAGACCACCATGTCTAAGCTCCTCTTTTTACAAATTAGGAATCTGAGGCACAACGCAATTGAGGGACTTGGCCAGAGTCACTGAAGTGGACCTCCTGCCTCCAGGTGCAATGTTCTAACCACTGCACTATCTCTATAAAGAACTTGGAATGATCTAAGCCAACCTGCTCATTTTAGTAAGGGGGAAACTGAGGCCCAGAGAGGCCACATGACTTGCCCAAGGTTTGGTAGCAGAACCACAATTGGAACCCAAGTCATCTGATTTCCAGCCACACTGTCCTCTTGCCCAGGACAACATGGTCTGGAAATCAGGTAACTCCATTGAATAGACCAGAACATATCTACTCAGAGGCCATCCCATAGACCACCTCACTTTGGGAAGGGGAAGGAGGAAGATGAGACCCAAGGAGGTTAGGAAATGACTTGACCAAGGTCACACAGTTCACACGTGCTAGGCTTGCCTCCCAGTATCTTGCCCTTTCTGCCTTCTCTTTTTGGGGCCCCACAGTTAAGAACTCAAGAGATCCTGGGTCCCAGCCCCACCCAGCCCAGGGAAAGGGACAGCTGTTCTCTGTTCGGACCAGCTCGCCCACCAGCCAAAGGAGCAGACGTGTACGCTTCCCAAACCTCACGCCCCCGGTTTGGATGCGGGCCCTTCCATACGTTGAGGCCCCCTCGTTTCCCATCCAGCCCCCTTGGTGGGTGTCCAAGGCCCACTGAACATCCCCCGGCCCACTTATTTATAACTGCTGAGTAACGCAGCACAGAGGGTCCCTGTGGAGGGCTGGTTTTGTTCCGCCGGCAGGCCTGAGGGGGACAGGATTAATTTAATAAACCCACGACCAACAATAAAACCAGTGTGGTTTTTCCTGTGGCTTTGCCAGAGTCCTTACTTCATGGGATGGCAGGGCTTTTGGTGTGGAGACAGGGAAAAGAAAAATAAATTCCCCCATGGAAAAAGCGCCGTGCCCTTCCCTGCAGAGCGAGCCGCGTGTGGTGGGGCACGGAGGGAGCGGAGGTGTGGGGGCAGCGTGGGGGCCACAGCGGGGCCGCCCCGGGCTGCACCCACGTCCACGGCCAAAGGGGAGGGGGCCCTCCTTCTCCCTCCTGTTTCTCCGGTGATGGCAGAAACAAACAAAAGCATCTGGATCACCTAGCTCCCGCCGCTGGCCACCCGGGAGGTGCTGACGGCTGAGGAGGGGCTCGGGGCTAGCACTTTTAACTCCTTCACCACCCCCGAGCCCAGGCCCGGCCCCAGCTCTTGGGCCTCTGAGGGGGCGCCTAGGGACGGTCAACCGTGTCCGTGGGGCTCCATGAGCTCTCTGGCCCCCCAGATCACCAGCAGTGACTCTGCCAGGACCGGGAGGGGCACGAGCCCCTTCACCCCAGGATCTGCGTCTCCTCCTCTGTAAGCGGAGGTGCCATCTCAGACATCCTTCCGGTCTGGCTACCATCCCCTCTATCACCCAAGGCAAGTCGCTTCCCTCTGAGCCAGTTTCTGCACCTATAAAACGGGAGCACGGGACTAGATCCCGGCCCCAGAGAGTCAGAGATGGACAGGACCGTTGAGCCCAGCTCCCTCGTGGTGCAGATGAGGAAGCTTGGGCTGGGAGAAGGAAAGGCTGTCCAGCCAGGAACAGGAGGCATCTGAGTGGGACTCTTCCTGACTCCAAGTCCAGCGCCCTATCCACCACACCACGCTGCCCCAAGACAACCTGGAGGGCGCCCTCCAGCTCGGACTCTCTGCTCCTAGGAGGGCAGCTTAGCACACTCGAAACCTGGGGCCAAGTCCCAGACTGTTCTTACCTGCTTGTGAACTCCCACAAGATGCTTCAGCTCTCTCTGCCTTGGTTTCCTCATCTGTGAAATGTGGAGTACGGATTGGAAGGTCTTAGGGACCCTCCTAGGCCTACATCAAGGGTCCTCTGCTCTGAGTTCAAATCCTACCACTCCTTACTCACTACCTCCATGACCCTGGAGAAAGCCCTTCACCTCCGGGACCTTCACTTTGCCCTCTGTAAAGGGAGAGCATCACCCCAGTGGCCTCTGGGGTGCTTCCTTACCCTGGGTCTGTGAACCTATGAGCCTTCTAATCTGGTTTTTATCATGGTAGTAGTAAGAGCAGTAGCAGGAAACTTGAGAACCCAAGAGGTATATGGGAAGGAAAAATGGACAGCAGCAGGTCACTGAGTGGCCATAAGCCAAGGGGAAAGTTTAGCTCTGCCACCTATGGAAAAGCTGAGCCTAAACCCCATGACTCCCAGGCCCTAAAAGCCAAGTGGGCAACCCCGGGGGAGGGGTCTTCAGCCCTCTGACAAGACCCACGGGACTCTCTGGACTGCTCCCTCACGTTCATTTCCCAAACTTCCTGGAGAGGCCGCCTCTACCACTTCCACATGGGGGTGCCAGCCCCTCCCAGGTGTGGGGGTCCTGCCTTCTTGGGTTTTCCTTTGACACGTCACAGCTATCACGAGACCATTCCCACATTAAAACATAAGGAGTCTAGGTGGGGACATTAGGCCAGGCCGAGGCTGGTGTAGACGGGGTAGGAGCAATCAAAAACATGCTTCGTGCTCTGCCTGAGAGCCCCAAAGTGTCCTCAAGTAAAGCCCCACGAGACCCCTGTGAATGTCCCTGAGGACACTGGTTGGATGAGGAAGGGCCTGGAGAATGCACCAATGAGGGATGATTGAAGGACCTGGTAGATGGTTAACCTGGGGAAGAGAAGTCTTAGGGGAACTTGGTGGAGTTTTCAAGGATTTGGGAGGGGCACGTGAGGAAGGTGATCCTTTGGCAGACTTGGAAGGCATTCAGTGAAGTTGTTGACAAGGGGCCATGCTGCCTGGGCCTGAAACAGTCCAGAGCTGCCATGGAGGGAGGGCACAGAGGTCCCGGAGGGCAGAGCCAGGAGCCACTGGGAAGCTGTGAGAGGCTGGCTTCCACTCCAGCATCAGGCAGCACTTCCCCACCACGAGGGCTGTCCCAAAGGGTCCCAGGCTGACTTGGGGGCTGGTGGAAGGGTTCTTCATCAGTGGACAAGCAGCTCCTTCCAGCTCTGAGGGGCCAAGGTTCTGTGGGAGGGAACTCATTCAAAGCCAAAACCACTCTTTCAGGGGCTTGACTGAACCACGGAGCCAGGTCCGGAGTAAAGACAGGGTCATGGGGAAGGATCTCAGTCCTTGACCTGGGTACTCGTGCTCACCGTAGTCTGACTTCCAACCCCACAGACCAACCAAAACCTCTCTCTCCCGGAGAGCTCCTGAGGGCCCAGTCCAGTGACCTTTTCCCAATCCTCATCCTTCTGGACCTCTCTGCTGGTGCCCCTCTCCACCTGGATGCTCTCTCCTCTTTGGCTTTCCAGGACACTCTCTCTCCTGGTCCTCCTCCCTCTCTGAACACTCCTTCCCTCCTTTGCTCCAGATCACACCGTCCAACCAGACGTGTCCCTAGACTGTGTCCTAGGCCCTCTCCTGCTCTCTCTGCTCTTGCTTGGCAGTCACATCAGCCTCAGTGGGTTCAATTATCATCTCTACAGATAACCCCTAGACCTATATACCCGTAGCTCATTCAGCTAACAGGTGTCAGAGCCAGCATTTGGACCTAGCCTTCGGGCTCTTGAACCCTGGTTCTTTCCACTCCATCATGCCGGCTTGAGAGGAAAGCAGCAAAGTGGTAGCTTTGCATGGCGAGAGCTCACTCGGTGGTCCCGGCAGAGCCGGGCAGCATCTCTTGACTGGGCTGCCCTACTTCCCAAGGGAGGCGCATGGAGGGTTGAGGTAGGAAAGGGGCACCTGCCTGGCTGGATGGGTTGGTCCAATGGACTCTGGCACTCTGAGGGACACTGAACTTGGGGCCATTTGGTCCTCCTTCCAATCTGGGGGACCTCCTGATCCTCTGCACCAAAATTAGAGTTGCCGTGTACAGCTCTTCTCCAGAAATCAAAGGGAGGCCAAAGCTTGTGCTGAGGCCCCACTGTGCACCCAGCTCTAGACCAGGGTCTGTGCACTTAGGGAATGAGAATCAACACGTGGCATCTTGGCTGCAGGTCTGAGTGCTAGGAGTGTGAGAACCACAGCAATGTCTTAGGAAGTACTCTGGAAACACAGAGACCCAGACTGGAATCCTGGCTCTGCTGCTAACTACTTGTATGGCTTTGGGCAAGTCCCTTCCCCCTCTCTGGGCCTCAGTTTCCTCATCTGTAATCTGGCCTCTAAGGCATCTGCCAGCCCTAAGTCTCATGCTCCTCCTTGGCCAAGTGTCTACCTTTGAGCTCCTTTGCTTGGCCAGATTGGAGTTGGTGTGTCGGAATGGAAAGGGTGAGCCCCTTGGCTGGGGCTAGGTGCCCCCCAAGCCCACCCTGAGAGCATCAACGAAGAGTTGTTGAGTTAAACCAGCCCCTGCTGAAACATACTTTCCACATGAGTCATGACAGACAGGCAGCCCCAGCACCCGCAGTACACACACGTACTCATTAGTGCCTCCTCCTCTGAGGCTTTTTAATGGGTGAGTGAATTTCCTGTAAATGTGGGCTCAGGGTGGCCAGCCTGTGGCCAGCTGCCATCGGGACTGCTTTCATTCATGTCCCTGGACTCTGAGAAGCTGTTGCTCCCATGTCTCTGCCCGTTTCCTACCAGGGCATGAGTCACAATTCTTTTCAGGTGGACTGTGCAAGACCCTTGAAACACTGCACATGATCCCAGGAACCCCCCTCTAATTCTGAGGGCTGCTCCAGTCTCCAGTGTTGGCCCCAATGGCCCCTCCCCCGCAGCTTCCAGCACATCTGTCTGCAGTTGCTCTGATTCTGGCTCTCTATCTCTGGGGTCTTGCACATACTAGGCCCTTAATTAATACTTGCAAACTGGATTTCTAACTGCATCCACTTGCCTGTGCTATATCTTTGACCAGATGGCATTTGTCCCCAGGCCACAGATCACATTTGAATAAGACATCATGGAATAGTGGACAGAGCACTGAATTGGGAGACCCACATTCAAATCCTGTCTCAGACACTTAGGATCATGGAACTCAATGTGGAAGGCACAACGCTTTCATTTTACAGGAGAGGAAACTGAGGCCCAGAGGGGTTAGGGCACTCACTCAGTGTCACACAGACTCGATTTCAATGCAAGTCCTTGTTCTCCATCATGGGCTCCTGGGGAAAGTCTCCAGGCTTCTCAGCCCTGCAACTTCCTCATCGATAAATTATGAAACGGGCAACAAGGTCGGGGAGGGGGTCTGTGCCAGTTACTCCAACAATCCTCCATAGACCTCAGTTTCCTTGACCTTGAGAGGGGAGGGCTCTGCCTGCCCCTTCCAGCTTGGACTCTCCGATGTGCTCACTCAATGATGTCTAAGGCCCAGCTCTAAGATTCTGTGCTCAATCCAGGGTATCTTAGCTGCTCTCCAGCCCTCAAGCCTTTGACTTGTGCCCTATGCCTGGAACACCCTTCGCCACCAGGGGGCACTGTGAAGTGCCATGTCCATGCCCATCCAATGTGTTGACTTGCCCTCCCAGCTGTGTGCCGTCTGCAAATTTGCTGAGCATTCCAGTCCTTGACAAAAATATCCAATTATCCCTGGCCAAGCACAGATCCCTGGGGCACTCCACTGGAGACCTTCTGCCATGTTGACAGTGAATCCATTCCCAGGTACTCTTTGAACCCAGACATCCAACCAGCTCTGAATCGTTGAGATTGCACCTCTCTGTCTTCTCCACCATCTGTATATAGACGCTATCCAGAGCACGCCCTTCATCTGTTAGCTGAGTCACCCTGGCAGAAGAGGACTGAGGTTGGTGTGGCATGCCTGCTCTTGAAGCCCAGCTGGCTTTCTGTGGTTGCTGCTTCCTTTTCTAGATGGCCACTCACCTCCCCTTTCATCATGTTTCCTAGAATTGACCCGAGAATCAAAGCCTAGCTAACTGGTCCTTGGTTTTCAGCAGCTTCCCTTTTTACAAAAATCAAAAACAAAATGGTAAATTCCCTGCCCTCCAGAAGCTTACACTCTGCTGGATCAGGAGAATAAAATAAATCATAGAGGCATTTGGGCAGAGGAGGGGAAGTCGAACTCACAAAAATGAGTCTTCCTGACTCCAGGCAGGGCACTCTGCACTATGGTGCCCCTTAGACTTGAAGGATGAGAAGAGTTTAGGAGGCCTTCGCAGCGGGGTCAATACCAGAAGGCCTTGTCTCTCAGAGAGGTGTGACCTCATGAACAGGGGCTCAGGGTCACTGGGTTCAAGTCCGAGCTCTGCTCTCTGCTTGCTGCACCACCATGGGCAAGTCACTTGCTTTCCCAGAGGAGCCTTAGCTTCCTCCCATGATGTATGGGAGCGGGGGAAGGATTGGTCCACTTACAACTCAGCTATTTGGTCAACACCAACTATGAGCCCGACGCTGTGCTGGCTGGGTGGTGACAAAGGCCAAGACCGTGGACTCTCCCCTCCAGGAGGCTGCTTGGAGTGGGGGAAAGTAATGTGGACACAGACAGATAAGTAAATACAAGACACATTAATTTTGAGGTGAGCAGCGCGTTAGCGCTGGAGACGTTAGGGGATCAAAGAACAGAAAAGGCCTCACAAGCTGAGCTTTCAAAGAAGGAGGGGGTAAAGAGGGAGTGCACTCCAGGCACCCAGGACAGCCCGTGCAAAGGCATGGAGGTGGGAAACAGAGCGTGATCTCCACTAACTCCACATTTCTAAAGGCCACATCCCCAAGAACCAGGGACAGCTAAGTCACTTTGGGTTGTTCACTCGCTTCATTGTGTCCAACTCTTTGTGCCCACCAGGCCTTCTGTCCTCCACTGTCTCCCGAAGTCTGACCAGGCTTATGTTCATTGCTCCCATGACACTCTCTATCCATCTCATCCTCTGCCATCCCCGTCTTCTTTTGCCATCAATCTTTCCCAACATCCGCGTCTTTTCCAATGAGTCTGGTCTTCTCATTAGGAGGCCAAAGTATCTCAGCTTCAGCCTCAGTATTTGGCCTTCCAGTGAAGGGGCGGAATTCATTTCTTTAAGTACGGACCAGTTTGATCTTACAGCCGAGTCATATCTGACCTTCCAGTCCCTTATTCCCCCACGCACCTAACAGCAGGCCCCTTGGCCCAACGCATAAAGGCCAAGCGAGCTGCAGCCCTGCCAGTGTTACTCACCAACGGCCCGAATCCTTTCCTGATAAATGCCCTGTGGCGCACACACTCACCTGGCCGGCACCACCATCAGCAGCACATACTCGCTGCCAAACAGGGCCTCACTTCTGGTAAGCGGGTCATCTAGAAGACGCTGAAGCAGCCAACTGCAGCGGGCCCGGCACATCCACCCAACACCAAAAATCCCTCTGGCACACGGGGAGCTCTTGACAGCTCCTGACTTGATAGATTTCCCCGGCGAAAATGGACTTGGCTACCGTACCCAAAACGTCCTTCCCAAACTCGGATTTGGGGCACTTAGCAACAGCCTGCAAGTGCAGCAGAGGCCAGGAGCAGTCGGGGAGAACCATAGAACCAGGGCCGGGAGGGGCCTTGGAGGCCATCTGGTCCAACCCCCTCCCTCTCTCGGCGGTCAGTCAATGAGCACTTATTGAGCACCTTCTGTATGGTAGGCACTGTGCTAAATGCTAGAGAGACAAAGAAAGGCGCTAACCAGTCCCTGCCCTCGGGGAGCTTCCCGTCTAATGCACGAGACAACACGTGCAGACGAGATTACACGGGATCAATTGGCGAGAACGACCAGTGGGAAGGCTTCTCTGGAAGCCAGGCACTGCAGCAAGTGCTAGAGTGCAAAGACCCACGTGAGAGGCCCTGTCCTCAAGGGGCTTCCGGTCAACTCACGCCCAGAAAAGCTGGCTGAGAACTCCGTCCTGGGGCCTGTGGCACTAAATGGCCTCTGAGGCCGCTCCCAGCTCTGGCGGTCAGTCATTGACATGAGAGACCACTGAGGCCCAGAGAGGTCCGTCGGCTTATCTGAAGTCACACAGTCAGGTAGGCACAAAGCCAAGACTAGAACCCAGCCCTCCTGCTTCTGGCGTTCTCCCCATTGGTGGGGCCGGTTCAGTGCAGACTGACTCTGCCAAGCCTGGGTGCTGGAGGTGCTGAGGATGAGCAGGGAGAGCCTGAGATGAGGAATAGCTCCTCCTGGCCCATAGGGCATCTACCACAGTGCCCCCATCCAGCCTGTGCCCCCCAGGGCCCTGCGGGTGGCAGAGACTCGGGTGTCAACCAAGGCCAATTTACACATCTTGGACCATTTGCCCTCACCCCCGGCCGTGACTGGGAAAATCGGTAGATCGTGCTTCGAATTTCTTTTCACTGGATCTTGAGCTCAGGGGTGGATTTGCTAGTGAGCAAGAGAACTTGGAACCAAAGGCTGGCTCGTCTTCCACCAGAATCATCCTGTGTTTATGGATGATGCCCTCCATGCTTCCAGGTCAAGTTTCACCATCCAAAATCTTGAGCGCCATCAAGGATGCTGGACTAGGAGTCACAAGGCCTGGGTTCAAATCCAGCGTGCACATTGCCCCTGGCAAGCCCTGTGACCCTCGAAGGCCCTTTATTGTCCCAGCCTCAGTTTCTCCCTCTGGACACTACAGCACAGGGATGTCCTGAGGTTCAAATCAGATCACATAGGGAAAAAACTCTGAGAAGCCTAAAGCACACTAGAAAATTCAGTTATCATTATTTCTTGAGCTCCCTGGTTTCATCGCCTTTCCAAGCCCCCAATTTCTGATAACAGCCAAAGTCTATAAAGGCTGATTGAAACATGACCCAATCTCTGCCTCCCTGTAGCCTTTTGTCATTTAAATAGTCCAAATCCATCATATGAAGGAGTACTAGGCTCGGTCCCTGTCCTCACCGAGCTTCCAGTCACCGAGAGGAGGAAAGATAGGAAGAGCTCTAGCACACCTAGGGGGAGGTGTCAATGGAACCCAAATCAGCCCAGGAGATCCTCCTCATCTCACAGACTCTTGGGTTCCCAGAGCTGGACTAGCTCCATCACCCCTTTGGGGTTCTAGAGTAGCGCTGAGTCCCGGGTAATTCTCTAAGGCCATGGCTTGAGTCCCCATCAACAGACTTCTCCCTCAAGATCATCAGTTGACCATCCATTTGGCCATCTAGCCTTAGGGAACTTTTAGAAAGCAGTTTTCCCCTGTGGCAGTACAACTAAAAACCTTTGGTACCAAACATCCCCCAGGGTTCTGTGACACATTATACCACGAAGACACACCTTCCAGTTTTAACGTGTGTGCTAAGCATCTAACTGCTGACTGCCCTGAGCTGGGGCCACAGAGCCCAGGGGAGCCCTGAGCCCAGTTCTGGCAGACAGCGTGTCGGTGATCAACAGAACACGTAAGAAGGAGCTTTGTGTCAAAAGCAAGTCTATTTGGAAAAGGGGAGTCGGGTGGGGTGCTGGGGCTTCCGGTCTAGCCAGGGAGGGGCAGGGGAATCGATTCCCACCCTTCCCATGAGTCAGGGAAGACCGATTTCACGGGCTGCTGGAAGGATGAAGAAGAGATTCCAGTGAGAGGGGAGGGGGGGAGGGACATTCCAGGTGAATGGCAGAGCTTAAAAGGGGATGGGGGAGTCTGTTCCTCCCTCTAGGCTCAGCCTCCCAAAATAGAACAACTCTTAATAGTGTGACCGAGGAGTCAGAGGGTGAGGTCTTTGGCAGGCTCTGAGCCGTAAGCTGGGTGGGACCCCAGGGAAGGTTTAATTTGGAAAAGGTGGGTTTGGAAAGGCTGTTGGAAGCCAAGCCCAGAGCTGTGATCGGTGATGAGGTTTGCTGGCTGAGCGTATGAGCCCATCTGGAGGGCACAGTCTGTGCCCCTCTGTGCCTGGCTGGACAGAGCCAGCCACGTGGCTGTTGTGGGTTCGAGGGGCAGGGAGTGGGAGGGAGTGGACCTGGAGGAAGCAAGACCCAGCCAGGGGATGGACCCTCTTGTGCCAGCTCAGGGAGGCCCCCCCTTAGCTCGACTGTCCCCTACCCTTTCCCCTAGGTCCAGCCCTCAGGGATGTGGTGTCTGCTCCTAATCAATCCTGCCCACCCTGACGACGTCCTCAGCCCCACCCATGTCCTTGTGCCAGTATCCCAGAATAGCCGATTGAGTGTACGCCTTCAGGAGAGATGCCAGCCACTCATAGCGCTAGCAGGTCCTATTGACGCCTCAGCCTACAGCACCAGTCTTGACCTTCCAACTTGGCCCAGGGGCCATGGGCAGGAACCCTTGCCTCTGGGTGAGGGCCTGGGCTGTGCTCCGGCAGGCCCAGGAGCTCTGCAAATGAAACACCATCTAGTAAATGTTCTGGTGAGACGGGCAGCCCTGAAGGCTACTCACCAGTGGCCATCTTTCCCCCAGTGGATCCACTGGGCTCTTCTGGACCCAGAGGCAAGAGATGCCCAGTGTAGCCCGGAAAGCATCGGCCACTTGGGGAGGAGGTATGGAAAACACACACGCACCATGCCCTGGTTGACTAAGGACACAGTGTTGTTCAAGGTCACACTGCACAATCAGAGGGCAGAGAGATACCAGCTTATACTCAATGCAGAGGAAACTCTCCCTCATCCCCAAGGGAGCTAGGCCTTCCTCCTGTTGGCAGAAGCCACGTCACCATTCACCCAGAGGCTTAGGAGGGCGTCCTTGCTTGGTTTGGGCTGGACTGACTCTGAGAGCCCAAGGTTCAGAAAAAAGTCTCTCTTTGAACAGCCAGCTGTGCCAGGGTGAACTAAACACCTCGCGCAGAGTAGAATGAGGCAAGCTGAGTGGCTGCCAGCCCTCACAGGGACCCAGGGCTCCCCCAGCCCCGTCGTCTCCAGGCTTCTCTACAGATAGAGAACTGGGTAGAGTCATTTTCCCTGAGCCGTGTAGAGGCATCACTCAGCAAATGTTCACTAAGTGTGCACTCTGTGTAAGATGCAGGGGAAAGTCAGGCCTTGCCCTCCAAGGGTTTATATTCTATGGATCAAATGAGCTGGTTATCTCCAGCTCTCTTCTGGTTATACAGAAACACTTGGCAAACCTTAAAGTGAGATACACACGTGTGCGTATGTATACACATATATATGTATATATAACACATGTATGTTGTTGTTGTCAATATTATTAGTGGGGTGTGTGTGTAGGATCTAGCTGGCTTATCCTAGGACTACATGGGAAAGTCACTAATAATACAAGGTCAGCTGTGACTGGAATGAAGGACTCAGGCAAAGGGTCTCTTGGCAAACTTGAGGAGGGAGGGATGACATCCAGTTGGGAATCAAGGAAGCAGAAATCTGGGGAGTCTTCAGAGGGGAGAGGCACCTGAGAGGAATCTGAAGGAAAACAAGGCTTCTGAGAGGTGTGGGGAATGGAGAGTATAAATGCTTGGAGGATGGAAATGTCATTTTCCATTTCGGTCGATTAGCCCAGTTTGGCTAGATCACTAAGCCTCCAAACATTTACATGTGGAAAGACAGGCTGGAGATACAGTGTGATGGGCCTTAAATGCCTACCAGCAGACTTGGTAGTTTATCCAACAGGGAATAAGAGTGACCAGAGCTTCTTGAGTTGAGAAGGAGCTTGTCAGCTCTGTCATTTAGGAATATCAGTTGTTGTGTGGAGGTCAAAGAGGGAAAGTCTGGACAGGAGATCCAGAGGCTATTGTGATAAACCAGACAAGAGGCAATGCTAGGTCCTGATCCAGGGCAGTGCCGCATGGGCCAGAGAGAAAGAAGAGACGCCAGAGATGTTGTAGAGAGAACATTCACTATGCTTGGCATGACTGGCCAAGGGAGTCCTCAGCCTGGGTGACTGGGATATGGCGGTGCTCTTGGTAGAAATAGAGATATTTGAAGGAAGGATGGGTGTGGAGTGGCGGTGGGGTTCTGTTCTGGGTAGGTTGAATGTGAGATGCTTCCGGGACATCCCGGTGGGCGTATTAAGTTGGGAGGGAGAGCAGGAGTCCCCAGGCATGCAGCACCTCCACATCCTGGCACTGTCTGTGCATGGAGTCTGTCTTGGAGACGCTTTTCTAGGCAATTCCTTGAGATCCCCATCTGATTACATTAACACTGGTTTTCTAGGAAACTGACTAGAGCTTTCATTTATTTTCCCTGTGCCCCCAGGGAGACAAAAGGAGTAATTAGAATTCCTTGTATGGAAGGCCTAGTTCCACCATTTACTTTGCTTGATCAGTAAGAGTGGCTATAACCACATGGTTGAGATAAAGGGGCAAGCCAGGAATTCGATTTTTTTGCAAAGCCGCAAGAGAAGGAATGAGCTATACTTTGCAGAAGTATCCATCCAAGTGATCTCAATTTGACTTTGTTTCAAAGAGTTTCAAGGACTGACATCCAGTTCAGAGATCACATACATCCTTGCTGAGCCTTACCTACCACCAGATAGATAACTCTGTGTTTGCTTTCCTTACCCCTAAAGAAACCACTGCCTATGATCTGAGCTATAGAGCTGGGTCGGGCCTTAGAAGGGCATTTAGTCCAACAGTCTCATTTTACAAATGAAGGAACTGGGACCAAGAGCCAGCAAGTGACTTGCCCAAGGCCACGCATCTAATAGGAGGCAAACAGAATGGCCTAGATTCTATATGGTACCATTAGCCAAAATATCTTTGGAACCAGTGAATCAAAGGAGAATTATATTTGGAGTTTCCATGGCGACTTTCCCTAGCTTGGAACAGGGTCATGCTCCATGCTATCAATTTATCCAGTTGATCCCTCCATTTGGGACAGAGGCCAATGAATGGTGTTCCATTCATTATCAGAAGTAGTCGTGAAGGGACCTAGATGTGTCAGAGTTTTGTTCCCAAAGGATGGGATAAACGAGTAATGAATGACAAGGAGTCCTGAGTGATTGGGAGCAGGGGTAGGCAGATCCATCAGGATTTCCCAGGGAATGGGGCCTCACAATATTCTTCTTAACAGGGCACAAGGACGTCATGAGTAGTGTTCCCTGACTATCCTTGACCTGCTAACATCTGGAGCCCCTGAGCCTTCCCCCCATGAATGACACATTGTGGGCTGTGACCACAGACCTTGCTCAGTCTTGGCCCTGTGCTCCTACTCTAAACAGAAGAGGAGAGTGTTGGTGTGGTGAGGGCCAAACAGCTCCATGGAGATGGCTAAAATGGGCAGGGTTCTCCTGGAGTTTGACCTCTCACTGTTAGCCTTGGCTAAGTGTCAGAAGCTTACCAGTCAGTGAGCACAGTAGAGTGCAGAAATGGATATCTGCAGCTGGGTTCCATGGCACCACAAAGGGAACAGATCAAGGCAAACCCAAGTCTCAACATCTTCTGGGGACTTTGGGCTCATGGTGCCTGAGGTGGAGAGTTCACCTTACAAAGCTCCTCTACTTTCCAACCAGCCCCAAATTAATGGATCCTCTGGGGAGACTAAAACAGGTGGCTCATTGACTTGGCTTTTCCTTTGAATAAAGAGAGACTTCATATGAAAAATCTGGCATTTTGGTTATTTGTTGTAGATTCAGAAACATGATCTCCAGTATCTCATGGTGAGGTGCAGGAGACTTGGGTCCTCAAAGGCTCTGTCATTGGATACCAAGCTCAGGCATATGCCATCAAGCTAGAAATCACACTTCAGGAAACCTCCTGGTGATGGACAGGCTGCCTGTCACCTGAGGACCAAACTCACCAAGGTCAGAAAGGCTCAGCACCGGGTCAGCTGAAGCACCATGGATTCTTCAGTTGCAACAATTCACAATACCCAAGTGGATGGGCCGTCATCTGCCACAGTGGGAAATGGATCCATGCTGGTAAATTCCACATCCTTGAGGGACTAAAGTGAAGGGGAAATAAGTCCCTGCTTTACACTATAGAGCTGTTCATTGCCAACTAAGGCAATTCTGTCTTTAACAAATGGGATTCTAGGGGAAAGGAATTATCAAAATTTATCACTGCATCTTTGGGCAGAGAACAGAATGGGACATGACCTAAGCAGTGTATAGATCCAGGAGACATATTCAGCATGTGTGGCCTCAGCATTACAATATCTCCTCTGCTGAACCTACTCACACAAATGGTCTCCTCCTTATGGAAGGAGGCCTTATGGCCTCCTTATGGAAGTCAAAGAAATACCTTTGCCTACTAGACCCTAACTTCCAAGCACATTTCTGATCCAAATCAGTTCTGAGATTTCCCAAACCTTTATACTGGGTATTTCCAGGGTTAACTCCATATTGATCTTGAACGAAAGCAACTAGGATGAAAATGGATGAAGAAAAATGTGAGTGTGCAGGTAGATAAATGACAGCTGATAGAGACAGACTGAGACAGAAAGATCATATTTTGAGACATGTAGCAATAGAGAAAGAAGAAAACTGTCTTGAGAGTTAGGAAGAGCTGGGTTTAAATATGACTTCTAACCCATGTCCTGGACAAGACAGTCAACTTCTCAGTGTCCCAGGGAACTCTTTAGGACAAAAGGTTCTGATATACATTAGTACAAGGAGTTTCCACACCATGAGTTCCCAACACTGATGAAATCATAGGTCCAGATGGAAAGAGAGAAAAAGTCAGAGGAGAGGAGAGGAGAGGAGAGGAGGGGAGGGGAGGGGAGGGGA
>NW_020951925.1:1644294-1686199 GCF_900497805.2 Vombatus ursinus
GAAGAGAAGAGAAGAGAAGAGAAGAGAAGAGAAGAGAAGAGAAGAGAAGAAGAGAGAGAGGAGTGAGGGAAAAGGAGAGAGATGAATATGACATTTTCTAGTTCTTTCCTTAATTCTTTTCTTTTAAAAAAAATTCCTAACTTCTTGGCTCTCGTAAAAGTTTGTGGACTGTCCAGAGGAGGAACTACATAACCAAGATGCCTTTAAAGCAGCCACCATGACTTCCAAGATCCTCTCTGTCCAACTCCCAAACCTACATATCCAGCTCTCTCATCCTCTTCTTGAGTTTTAATCCCATGTCACCAACTGTTTGATGGCCTGAAGATGGTTGTTTATAAACAAATTCAAAACAAATTTCAGTTGCGAATCCATAGCTACAAGCTTCTGAAAAATAGGCTGTATATAACTCAAAGTAGAGATATTTTATAACAATAACTTACAGATATAAACAGATGATCATTTATAGTTTCATGAGAAATGTAAACATTTTTCACACTTTTCAGTCATCTCTTTTAGACAAAGTGATCTTTTTATGATAAATAAATTAAGATGTACACAACTAGAGTAAACCTCTCTTATAAACTGTTTGGTATTTAAAGCCCTTCCCAGTTTGGCTTCAACCCAATGATTATATATTGTACATTACTTTCCCTCACGTGTTCTGTTCTCCCACCACCTGTCTCCCATCTCTCACAAAACCTGGAGTTCCTGGAAATTCTGTGAACATGGAATTGCTCATCTGAAATAGCCCAGCTCGGAGTGATAAAAAGGATGAAATACTCAGGGTCATCAGAATTCCCAGGCCTGCCTTCCCAGAACCATGGTCCTACCTTTACTCTAGCCAGGAATAAGTCTACACATGGTTGGGTTCAAGAGTAAACTATGCAGCATGATTTGAAGGATGCAAAAATCTGTCTGTTGGAAATCTTGACAAGGCTGTCCTCCAAAATTGCCAGAAGAGAGGCCTAGGAGCTTGGACCCATCTCCAACTAGAGGTTGCCTAGAATTGAAGACATGGCATTGGCATTGCCCAGGGTGGAGGACCATGGAATCCTCACCCCCTTCCTCCTCTCCATCATTTCTCTCTAAATCCAACATGAAGTTCATGTTTAGTATTGTTTGGCTGCCTTGTCCCACTGCTGAATCATATTGAGCTTAAAATGCACTAAAATACTCAGGAGAATTGTTGCTTAAACCCACCTTCCTCATTTCCTGCTTCTGATCTTGATATTTTGAACCCAAGTGTCAGGTTCTGCACTTATCCTTCTCATTCATTAGGTACTTAATGGATAGAGCACTGGGCCTGGAGTCAGGAAGACCTGAGTTCAAATCCTACTTCAGACACTTACTAGTTGTATGATCCTCTGCAAATCACTTAGCCTCTACGCACCTCACTTTGCCAATCTGAAAATGGAGATAATAATAACACTAATCTCAACTGGGGAAATCAGATCCATCAACTTCTACCTAAAAGCACTATATAAAGGCTAATCATTGTTATCATTCAATGCAAAGACCCAAAGTCTTCAATGGAATGAAGGCAATTCTTTGGATCCGTAGAGATCAAATCAATGACACAATGAGTAACAACCAGTCCAGGATAGAGAGTCTTGCACTCTGACCAAAAAGACCTCCTTGAAATAGCCCACAATAACTTACCTGCCCAGGAGCTCTCCAGAGAACTGGACTGGGACTTCAAATGCCCCCAGGAGCTCTCCAGGGTACTGAACTGGGCCTTCCTAAGCCTCCAGGTGCTCTTCAGGGTACTGGAGGATTTCTTAAGCCATCTTTGACCCAGCAGACCAAAATCCTGTTTCTGTCTGCCTGATCCCCACCACCACCACCACCCAATACCAATTGTTTGCCCCCACCTGCATCCCAAAATGTTTAGTACAAATGAAAACATTGACTTAGCTCTCAAAATTATGACAAAATTTTAATCAGTGTGGTGCAGAAAGGAAGGATTTGGTGTCAAAGATAGGTTCTACACTCCAGCTCTGCTCAGTCTTGCCTGTGAAATCTTGTGGGTATGGTTCTACCTTTCTGGTCCTTAGTTTCCTCCTCTGTAAATGAGGGGGCTTCTTGGGTTCTTTCCAGCTACCAGATTTAAATCCTTTGGCCAAATGGATGCACTTTTATAAGACAGCAGTGCGGTATAATCAAAAGTTGAATTCTGGGTTCTAGTTGTGGCTTTGATGCTAGCAATCGCTGTGGCCCTGGGAAAAATCACTTCATCTCCCTAAGCCTCAGTTTCCTCATTTATAAATAAAGTGAAATAGATGGGCTCAAAAATCTAAAATTCTGACATATCTCTGATCAAAAATTTGGAATGTGGGATGTTTTTGGAAGCTGCCAGTGACTATCATGTTGACCTTTGTATTTGGGTACGTTTAATGGGAGGTAGGGAGGCATTAAAACACTGATCCAACATGAATTTCCTCATAGGATTTCTACTTCTTTAACACTTGGAGGGCATGTGGTTTCACACGTGTGCAGACTCCCTCCCATCTACACAGCATCACCCTTTCTTGACTGTCTTCTAGAGCGGTTGCGGCTGAAAAAATGATTACACTGAAACAGAGCTGATCACAAGCCTCCTTAGATTTGGCCAGGTTAATCCTCCAATGGTCAGTGGATGGTTTGTAACTGGGCAAGACCCCAATCTCTCCAGCTTTGTAGCATCTGAAGAGTTTGACCTCCAGTGGCATGACTTTCAAGAAACAAAATCATCCTTACACTCCAGTAAGGCACCAATCAAAAAGCATTTATTATCCACCCACAATAAACCAAGCACAGTTTTTGCCGTCACGAATTCCATCAAGGGAGATAATGTTCATGCACACATGCACACATAAATACACATAATAGTTTAGGTAAAATTATGAGGGGCAGAAAAGAATTTTAGTGGAGGTTGAAGCAAATTCACTTTTTAAACAATGTTAATAGCAATAGTTTCCATTTTTAAAAGTGTACATTTTCAAAAAAAGAAAAAAATTAAATAAAAAAATAAAAAACAAAAAAAATTAAAATAAATTAAATTAAATTAAATTAAAAGGTGTTCATTTTCACCATTGCCATCAGCAAACATTATTTGTCATGTGCAAAGCTTGGGTGAGGAGTATGAGCCATGCTCCCAGATTTCAAGAGCCTTGCAATATGTTGGGGGAGGGGCAGAACCTCCACAGACATAAAGAATCAATGTTTGCTTTTCAGTGTGATGGGCCATCTCTCCAGGATCATGTCCTTATCACTAACCAATGTGGGCCCATCAGTGCTGAGTAGCTGAGATGCACCAGAGGTTTTTGGTCCATAAATAACCTTCATGTTATCATAAAAGTCCTTTGGATTGTTACTTTCAGCATAAAACTGAATTTCATCTGCCTTCTTACTGAGCCAATATTCTTGACTCTAATCTTTGCTTGCACTTCACTTTTGACACAGTTAAACACTGCCTTCTTAGAGGTAGATGAACTATCCTGCTGGTAAACCCTGTTGAGTTCTCATTTTTCATTTGGAAGCTTCTGAATTTCCCCATCATTTTCATCAAACCAATTGTGATATTTGCAAGTATTCTGGCTCAGATGAGTAAATGTGGTGCTGCACACCACATCTCTGAAAGCCATCCACTCCTTTTCTGTTTCACTGTTGCCAACCATGTGTTGGCTCAGCTTTCACTCCAAATTAGCAACAAACTCTTCATTTATGCAGAAGAGCTCTAATCTGTTGACATTAAACCTTCTGTGTCATCATTTTTTTTTTGGTTTTTGGTTGGGCAATGGGGGTTAAGTGACTTGCCCAGGGTCACACAGCTAGAAAGTGTTATGTGTCTGAGGCCGGATTTGAACTCAGATCCTTCTGAATCCAGGGCTGGTGCTCTATCCACTGCACCACCTAGCTGCCCCCCTTCTGTGTCATCTTGCCTTGGGGCATCCACTTTTGTTGATTGTGACTATTTACTTGGAGAGAATAAGTCTATGATCAGTCCAACACTTTGTGCCACATGTTACCTTTACTCTCACATCCTGCCTGTCTCTTCTCCTTCCAATGATATAGTCTATTAAGTGCCAATGTTTGCTGTGAGGGTGCATCCATGAAGTTTTACTGTGTTTAGGTAAACAGAAGAAAACGTTGGTGATGAACAGGTCATGACATACACAAGTCTTCAGTATAAATGATGCCAAGGTCATCCACTGCATTCTGAGCCATCATCAGTTGTCTTGACTTTGGTCTTGCCACTGGATTTCAAAGACTTTGGAAGAGAGAGTAAGGCTTATGACTTTGCACAACTGTGCCACACTTAAATCCAGTTTATGTGCAAGTCAAAAGACATCACCCATATCCTTTTACCATTTTTACCTACCTTGAAGTCCTGTAGTGATGGGCAAGTGACAAAGCACATGGCAAGACTGGGAGCTGTAGTCACAACCCTGGACAGAGGCAGCCCAGGCCATAGGATTGTCTTCTCACTAGACTAAAGCAGCAGTTGGATTTGGCAGCCCCTTGGGAATCTGAGCAGCCTTTTATAAGGACCATACTGCTCACCTCCTGAGGTGAGGAAGGGGCTAGATAGAGGGGCAAATAGAAGATAAATGGATAGAGATAGATGAGATAGGTGATAGATTGATGAATAGATAGATAAACAAATGATAACTAGGTGATTAGACTAGATAGATAATATATTCATAGAAGAAAGATATAAAGATAAACAATAGGTAGGTAGATAGAAATATGGATAGATAAATAGATGATAGACAATAGAGAGGGAGGATGGATGGATGGATGGATGGATGGATGGATGGATGGATGGATGGGTGGATGGATAGATAGATGGATTGTTGTCCTTCATTCTCAAAGAAGACCAAAATGACATCACTACATTGGCATCCAGGTCCAGTGTGTCCGACTCTAGCTGATCAGACCCATATGAGCTCAGAAGGCTCTACCACAGGTTGGGCACAAATAGTCCATGTGAACATTTGGGGTGGATTCTCTAAATCTGCAAATCTCATGCTTCTTTTGAGCTACTTTAATTCTGTTTCTCTCATAGAGCACAGCGCCTTCTCTGATGAGGTCACGCCATGCTGGGTGGTCCTGTGCCAGTGTCTCCCACGTCTCACAATTGATTCCAAAGATACATACATAGATAGCCAGCCAGCCAGATGATAGATAGGTAGCAGGACTAGATAGATGATACATTGGTAGATAAATGATAGCCATGTAGACGATAGGTAAATAGATAGCTGCTAGATTAGTAGATGATAGCTAGATAATGGATACGTAAGTTGTTAGCTAGCTAGCTAGGTTAACTTTGCCAATGTTAGCACACAATAACATGCTACCAACCGAACAAAACATCCATGATGTGAGACTGTCCTGTTTTTCTCTTCATACCCCAGTGCCCTGCACATAGTTGGTAATGAATAAATGTTTGTTTACTTAATGAATGAATAAATGAAATAACTGGTAAAGTTCTTTTTGGCATCCACCTACAGTCTCCAGGAATGACCCCGCAAGGCCCAGGGAATGGGTCTGGGCCGCAATTCCAATGGAGACGTTCAGCTAGGAAGATACCAATGCTTGTGCAATGGGTGCTCCTAGGGCAGAGAGTATCCCCTGTACACCCCCAGACCATTCTCACAGATCTGTCCCACTGAGGGTGCTGGCCTGAGCGTTAAGTGGGCAAGGCACCCAATCCCTGTGAAGGATGGCAGGAATAGGGACATTATTTTGTTGTTGACATTTGCCAGGCCTGGTTAGACTGGGTGGAAAGACTAAATGGACATTTCCTTTGTCCAAGTCTTTGTTTAAAAAAAGAATGTCCTTACACTTATAATAATGGCCTCATTTCTCTAAGACTCTAAGGTTCACAAAGCACTTTCCTCAGGCAGGCAGTTTACTTACACCCATTTTACAGGGGAGATAACTGAGGTTCAAGTTGTGGCGACCGTTATCGCTAAGTAAGTGTTGGAGCTCATGCTGACGCCTTCTGACTCCAACTCCACTGACCTCTCTGACACACCAAGCGTTCCTTTCCAAGCCCTTCAGCTGTACGGAGCCAACACAAACTCCACACCCCACCCACAAGGACAGCATCATGTGTCTGTGCTAATCGGGGGCCTCACCTTCATGCTGGCAAGGGCATTGGCCCAGAGAAGAGAAGACTTAAGTGGGGGGAGAGTACATGAGAGCTGTCTGCAAGTGTTCAGGGGCTCTCCTGTGGAAGATGGCTGCATTTGCTCTGCTTGGCCCCCCCGGGTTCCACTGCCCCATCCTAGTCCCACCTCCCAACTTCTTTTGTTCCCCTTGGCTGGAATGGAGTGAGAGTCCCGGCCCTTGTCTTCTCCTCCCTCACCTTGGGGGCCCTGCTCACTCTGGCTCCATCCACGGAGTCTTCCCCACCTAACCCAGCTGCTTTTCTGAATCCATAGACCATTGCTCCCTCTGTTATTAAATCTCCTATCTCTAATTAAACTGTAAGCTCCTTAGGGTAGGGAAGAATTCTGCCTTGTGCCTTGTGTCCCTAGCCTCAAATAGAGTCTCAGACATACTTAATAGTCCAGTCCTCAAAGGATCCATCCCATCCCTCCAGGGGTACAGATTGCAGCTCTTCTGTGGCTTAAGACATGGCCTTCAGCAGTTGCTGCAGTTGAATAATCCTCACTAGTCACCAAGCTGCCACTGAGGCTCTCCGTGCCTCGAAAGGGCCAAGCTTCACCCCCACATCCAAGTGTAGCCCCTCCCCCAAAGCCTTTGAGGTAGGTTCCACCAGAGCTTGTGCCCCACCCCCAGCCTTTGAGAATCCAGGGGCACCCTAACACAGATGAGACATCAGAGAAGCCTGTAGAGGCTTCATCTAGGCACTGCCATCATCCTCACCACCACCTTGACACACCCCTAGTGCATGCTGGATGGTGACCAGGAGCATGATGAGATCCTTCGGACTCAGTTTCCTCATCTGTAGAATGAGGTGTGCTGGAATCAATGGAGGGCCTTCTAGCTCAAGATCTATGATCCCACGATGAGATTACAACCTGCTTCATTTCAGTTTATTTCACTGGATTCCAATGTTTGAAGACTGATTGTTTGTGTACATTGTATATGGTGACTGTCAACCAGAATATTCAATCCACTCCATTGGTTTTGTGTGTTTGTGTGTGTGTGTGTGTGTGTGTGTGTGTGTGTGCATACACATTTTTCTGGGTACCATTGCCATGCCCCAATTGAATGCAATCTGCTCGTGGGCAGTCCTCTTTTTCACCTTGTATCCCCAACACCTAGCCTGGCACAGAGCCCATGTAAGAAATCATTGTTGAAATGAACTGGATTGAATTGAACTAAACAGAACAGAAGACAATGGTAGGGAATGGAATGAACTAGACCTAGGAGGCACCACTCCCCAAAGAGGCTGGTAAAGGGGAGGTTTCAGGGCTACCTGTGAGCTCACCATCATCAGCACTTCTGCCCCCACTGACATAGCCTTCCAGCCCGCCGTTGAGGCCATCATGGCAGGACATCAGGGCAAGACTTCAGGGCAAGGTCTGGGGCCAGCAGATATCTCAGCACCCTGAGACTGTAGTGTTACAAAAGTGATGGGGTGGGAGCCTAGCTGAAGGCTAGGACCATTTACTTCTCATCAGGTGCTCCCTGAGCTCAGCCGTGCTCAGAGTTCTGCTCTGTCCCCAGCTGAGACAGGGAATCAGACTTCTGAAGATTCCACTTTAGAAAGGCAGAAGAAATGCCTAAGGGTGAAAGACAGCTGTGATTATCCAAGGTGGTCAGCTGCCCTCTTTGGGCGCCTGTCTGTCTGCTTATCACGTATTGTCTGTCCGGCTCCCTGGTGCAGCAATTTAGTCAGATGCCAACACCTGCAGCCTCTATTTTATGAACATATAGCCACAGGCACCAGGAGACCATTGCTGCCACATCAGCAATCCAAGAACATAATAATCCCATTAAGAACGACCATTCTGCCAAAAAAAAAAAAAGTTTCTCGGCTTTGCCTACCAACTTGTGCAGCTGAGAGGCTCACCGTGACACCCATCTGAGTCATGCCTTATTGCTGGTTCATGATGGAATTTTTAATGTTTGAATTTGATTCCTGGGTACTCCCTGATGGAAGGCAAGAGCTCCTTAGAAGGGGGAAGGAGAACATTATTTCTGTCTGGCAGGACATAAATGAGCAAGGGAAATTTTGAAAGCAATTATCTGCTTCAATGGACTGCATGTCTCCATGGCCATAAATCCCAGGCCAACACCCAAACCACCCAGAATCATCTCTAGTGACTGAAGATGGCATTGAACAAAGTGACTATAGAAACCTCCCCCCTCACCCTACCCCTCCCACACACAAACACTCTGGGACTTTTCCATGCATACCACAAGGGACTCCAGACTCGTGGGGAAATGGTGAGAACACACACTGTGCAGGGGAAGAGCTGGCCAAACCATGGAAACACCCTTCCTTGAGAGGACCTGGAGATAGCAAGGGCCCAGTCTCCAGAATGTACTGGAACACCCTTCTGTCACAGAGCATTGTGCGGGTGCAATGAGCTCAGAGCTCCCTTCAAGCCCTAGTCCTGAGTTTAATATCATGTCTTGTGTTATGATCATTTGACCTGGCTTCAGAGGCTTTAACGGTCCCATGGGCTCATCAATGGGACTTCCACAACCCCTCCATCCCTTAGTAGATGCCATGAGTTTATATGGCTAAGAAAACTCCCTGTCATGATAGCCAGTCTCCTAGGGATGAGCAGTTCCCAAATTAGCTCTGCTTGCTCTGGATCCTGAACACATCATCAATCAGTGAGTCCATGCCATACCAACTTGGGAGCATCTTTCAGAGCTTTGCCCTCCACTAGAAGAACCTAGGAAAATCCTGCCACCCTTAGGTATTGACGAGGATGGATGAATGCAAATGGCATTTATTAAGCACCCACTGTGTCCCAAGCACTAAAGAGACGTTCTTGAGATACCATCCACCTTAAAGAAGTCCACTAAAAACAATAATGGTCGACCCAAAACTAAATGTTAATAAATTCCATTTTATCCCCCAAATCACATTTTGAGATCCTCCACCCAGTTTCCCTGGACTTATTAACTTCTCTCTTCCCTCCAGTAGAATATAAACTTCCTAAGGATAAGGACTGTTTCATTTTTGCCTTTTGATTCCCAGTGCCTAGCAAAGGACTAAGAACATGGTAGGGCCTTAATAAATGCTTTTAATTGAATCTTTTCCAAATCTTCAACCTCATTCTTTCACTTCGTATCCTTTCAACCCCCAGTGCCCAGGACTAGTCTAGGGAGAAAGCAGACCCTCTCAGCAACTAGAATGATTTCCAACAGTCAAGGCAAGAGGGAAAATCCACTCTCTCCCTTACCAATGTTGCAGCATTTCTTTCCACCATTTTGAGCTTTGGGTCAAAGTTGAAGTCAACCTGGGAGCCAAATCTGGGACTGATTCCATTATATCCTCCCCTAATTCACTGATTCTGGCCATGGCCCCAGCTCACTCAAGCCCAAGGCCAGACCTGGTCCTCCTTTCTCCATCTTCCCATTTTCTTTTCTTAAAAAAAAACAATATATTTTATTTTTCCCCCATTACATGTTAAAGTAATTTTTAACATTTGTTTTTTTTAAGTTTTGAGTTCCACATTCTGTTCCTCCCTCCCTGAGATGATCCATCCTCCCATTTTCTTAATGCCATGGCACTCACCATTCCTGACATCATATCTGCTCTCTGGGCCTGGTCCCCTTCCCTTTCCATGCTTAAAACTTTTTTGGGGGCAATTGGGGTTAAGTGACTTGCCCAGGGTCACACAGCTAGTGTCAAGTGTTTGGTCCGAGGCCAGATTTGAACTCAGGTCCTCCTGACTTCAGGGCCAGTGTTCTATCCACTGTGCCACCTAGCTGCCCCCATGCTTAAAGCTTTTATAAAATTCCATATTTTGCTTATAGTCTTTCCCTGTTTCTGGAAGGGAAAGTGACAATTTCCCCAAACCTATTTCCAAATATTTCCTGCAACCTAAAATTCCACTAACGACATCCTCCAGTTAAGCTCTTTTCTGCAACTATCTGCATGCAGGGAAGCCATGGAAGTGGAAACTCAGATGCTCTTGCAAAGCCCAAACTCCAGGATGGAAGACCTCCAAGTATTGTGCCCAAGAGTGGGCTGTACATCTGCCCCCCAGCGGTCCAGCCAGCGAGTGTCAAGGGCGAATCAGCAGGAGGTTGGACACCTGAGGATGCAGTCTCTTGGTCCCAGCAGTTTTGGAACACCTGCTCCTCAAATGAGCACCCACACCCCCTGAAAGGAGCAAGGATCTTCCAAGAAATACCCAGTGCTTGGATTTGCCCTGTTCTGCTCAGCCTGGCCATCGGAAGCCAAAGGGAGAAGTCGCAGAGAGGTCGATTTAGGTGTGAGGGAGGAAGAACCGATAGCGTGGGCAGTCCCAGACTGGATCAGGCTGCCTGGGGAGGTGATGGGCTCCGCCAGCTAAAGCCAGCTGCTTGTTTCATAGGTTAGAATGGGGTCTTCAGGCCATGGGCGGCACTCAGTGGCTGCTGGGAAAGTCTGTGATCTGGTGGTACTGGGGCCACACCTTCCCACCCTGAACCCCAACCCAACCAAAGCTGGGCGGCCCATGTGTCACTGGGGAGACAATGACTCTACCAGTCAAGGTTTTTGGCACAGATGAAGGACAAAGGGACAGTCTATCCGATAGCTGGCTGGCACGGAAGTCCAGCAATGCCCTGCTGTCTCTGCATCCAGATGAAGCTAATAATGAGCTTTGGAGCCCACATAGTCACTGTTTTCATCCAGAGGGTTCTAACCATGCTGTTTGAGGCTTCATGTCTAGCCTCTAGCTCACAGTCCCCAAGGGACACAATGGGGACTGCTAGAGAGAAGAGGATTACCTCAACACCTCGAGCAGAGAGTATCACCATGAACAGACACAGGTTCAGGATGAGGAGAGCTCAGAACCTAAGAATGGCATTCATGTGGGCCACACACCTGTGACTGTTGAGAAGAGGCCACACAAAACGCATACAATTGGACATCACAAGACATTCTCCAAAGAGAATGGAGTTTCCCAATATTAAAAATATGTACATTTGTCAAATTCATCCCCAAGGAAGCCCTTCTCCAACGTGTCATGCATAGCATGAAGACCTTGGGTTCTCCAAAGCTAGGCTACTAGAGCCAAAGCTCTGGACAGTCCTGAAAAGTTCAAAAAACTCTGATGATTTCCCTTTTGTCCTGTTTCTTCTTTCACAACATGACTAATGTGGAAATATGTTTACGTGATTGCACATGTATAAACCTATATCAGATTGCTTGACATCTTGGGGAGGGGGGAGGAGAGGGAGGGAGGAAGAATTTGGAACTCAAAATCTTATTAAAAATGGATGTTGAAAACTATCTTTACATGTAATTGGAAAAAATAAAATACTATCTACAAAAAACCTGGAACTTTGATGATTTGGCCCCACCGTAGACAGGGGATCTCCCATACAAGAAGGGACCTGGCTAATTTTGGAGAGATTCACTGCTAAGCAGGCCACCAGATCATTGGATTTCCAGTCACCAGAGCCCTCCAAGACCATCAACCGAAGGGAGACTGATGTGCTTCCCTTCTCTCTGAACTCAGAGTCGGGAAAAATCTAGGTTCAAATCTTGCCTCTGACAACAGCCACTACTACTACTAATAATAATAATAATAGCAGCATTTAAATAGCACTTCAGGCTTTGCAAAATGCTGTACAGGTCTTACCTCATTTTATCTCATTTGCTGTATGATGAGGGACAGATCAATCAACCTCTCTAAGCCTCCATTTTCTCATCTGTAAAATGGAGACAATGATACCTCTAGTCCATGGCAGGACTAGCCACGTTACTCAAATCACAGGACTGCAATTTTAGAACTGGAGGAGACCCCAGAGGCCATCTACTCCAACCCCCTCATTTTACAGTGGTGGCACCTGGGGCCCAAATATGGTGAAGTGACTTGCCCAGGGTCACACAGCTAGCAAGTGTCTGAGGCGGGATTGGAACCTAGGTCTTGCTGTTACCTAGCCCGGTGCTCTCTCCACTGTGCCACCCTGCCTCTACTCCTCTGATGCCACAGCTGGTCTTCCTTCCACGAGCCATGCATCCGCGCGCACAAGAGCAAACACACACGCACACACACACACACGCACGCACACACTCTTGAATTAGTAAAGTATGCACCAGTTGTGTGGCTTCTTGATTTCAGTGATGCAGATCAGCACCCCCTTGGAGCCTCTGTGTGTGGCCAATCCTTAGGTAAAGAACCTTTCCAAACAGGGCTCAGCGGAGTCATTGGATGGGCTATGGGGCCCAAATTCGAAGCCTTCCCAGCTCAGTAGGGCCTGCAAGACTTCATGCAACATTGGCAGAGGCTTCAAGAACCCAGGGTCATCTTCAAAATGGGAGAAGGTGTTGAAGGAGAATTTCAGAGGAGACATTTAAAAAAAGCCCTACTTTTCATTATGCCCCCACTGCTTACTGTGCCCTAGACAAGGGTTCATCTTGCCTACCCCTAGTCCTGGCCCTGGCAAATGTATTGAACTGTCACACCCTTTCTAGCTGTACTTGGGCTATTGGGGATATTCCAAAAATCCAGCCAACTATGCAAACTACTCATCTCATCTCCCCAGGAACCAAAGCTATGGAACAGGGAACAGTCACAAGACTGGGTTTCACTATTCCAGGAAAGAGAGGCAGGCTGCCCAGCCAGCAGCCAAAGGAGACTTGGGGGGAAGAGATTTCTAAAAAGAAGCAATGGGCCAGTCTTGTATTGGGCATCAAAGAGTGCCATCCAGCGAGCGGGGTCCATGAACCACTCCTGGGACAGCAGTGAAAGCAGCCATGACAAAGAAAGTCAGTTCGGTGAAGGCTCCCATTCCAACTGTGACCCTGAACAAGCCACTGGCCATCTCTGAGCCTCAGATTTCTCCTTGGGAACATTAAGGCCACCACATACCTCACTGAGTTGCTGTGAGCCCCAGGCCTTGTAAAACGTAAGGGGCCACAAGAGTGGAAGCTATTATCATACAACACCTTCCATTCCCAGCCCAAGTTCTGGCTAGCCAAGATTTTTCAAAGGGCCTCGCTGCCCACTGGGCTTTCAAATGAAATCCAAAACGACCTCTGTGTTTTCTGCTGCATTATGGGGAAAGTGAAAGCTGAGAGAAAGAAGTAGAGGAGGGAACAGAGACAGAGAGACAGACAGACAGTGACAGGCAAGAGAGATTCTGCAGGAAATCTGCTTTCACACTGGGTCACTGGCCCAGGAGAAAGGAGGCAGGCCAAGGGTGGCAGCAGCCCAGGCATCTAGAGGGAGTTCAGGTCTGTGGATGGCCAGCCTGTCCAGGCCCCTGACGAAGAATGGAGACAACCGAAGGAGAAAGGGAAAGAAATAGGAAGCACAAAGTTAACAGTTGAGGCAGGGTCCAGGACAAAGGCATTTCAGTGTGTGAGAAGGGGCCCCTTTGAAGGGAAAAAAAAAGTCTCTCTTTCCTCTGCTTTTTTTAAAAAATTGCTTTAGAAGATCTAACCGAGATTTTCCAGCTGAACCCCACCCTTCCTTAGCCTCCCTTCTGGAGAAAGCAATGTACCCCTCCCCCGCCCCAGGAGCAGGGGGACGGGGCAGCTTGGCCCCCTGCCCCAGGGCCGCCCAGCAGCATCGGTGGATCTACAGTGACACCCAGCGGCCCTTGTGGGCCAAGGCCGCCCCAGACCCCAAAGAGGTGACACCCATGGGGGAAGGAGAGGAGGAGAATTATAAAGTAGGCAGGGACTTACTCGGGGGCCAGACAGCCAAGGCTAGCTCTCGCTGGGCAAGGCAGAAGCCACTCCCAACAGATTTTCTCTCCTCTTAAAAAAAGTCCATTTGGATTGTGCGAACTCGGAGGAAACGGATCCCAACTTTTTCTGGAGAAGATGCTCAGACCCTGCTGAGAGTCCCAGAGCTCCAGAAACTTTCTTCTCCTCTGCCTGCCTGGGTGTCCCCCTCCCCAGGACCCTTTGATGACCAGCTTCTCAGGTACGAGGCCCCGGGTCTTACACAAACAACTTTCTGCGAGGGTTTCTCCAGGCTGAGCCCCAGAAGCAGAACAAGGAGCCATTTTCTTTTTTAAAAGAGGGTGATGGGGTGGAGGGGTAGAGGAGAGAGGGAGGGCTGACTTGGAGAGCGTTTGTGGCTCTAACACATGCCCTGGGCGCTCCGGGAGGCAAATGTTGACCCAGGAGGCTGGGCCAGCCTCCAGCTCTCCTGCCAGCCGGCTCCCTGGATCAATTTCAGCAGGACCCCCGCCTTGCGCCCCTTGGATCAGTTTCATGCTCCTGGGGCTGCCCCAGAGCTTCAGAAAGACAAGCCGGGGCTGTGGAGATAAAACCTGTGGGAATGGGGAGGGAAGAGAACAGAACAGGGAAAGGGGAGAGAGGGCAGGCCTTCTGAGGCTGGGCTGAGCGCAGCTCCCTGACCCGCCCGCGGAGACTTTTCTGCTGCCAGCGGGGACGATCCAGGCTGCCTAGAGTAGGGCAGAGCTTGAGGGGCTTCCGACTCACTCCCCCGCCCCCAGCCGAAGCAGCAGGGACAGTGAGGGACCCCTCTCTCTGCTCATAGGCATCCAGTCCAGTCGTCTCATTTTAGAGAGGGGCAAGCTGAGGTCCGATTGCCCCCTCCAGGCAATTAGACGCCTCATTACGCCCTGTCTTCTCCTCTACTAGGCTCTGCCCCGCACCTTAACACTATTACAGCCCCGCAGGAGGCCCTCTGGGTGATGGTGTCCTGGGTGGGGACCCTCTCCCCGGCTGTGGCCAGTGGTGGTGACAAGCTCTGAGCCTTTGGGGGCTGGCCACAGGGCTAGGCGCTGAGTGATTGCTTGCTGGTTGGAGAACTCATCAGTTGGAGGGTTATTCTTTTTTTTAATAACTGAAATAAAATCCAGTCAGTGGCTTTTTCCCTGGAGTTGATGCTTTCCTGACAAAACTGGAGCATGGGAACTCCTAGTGTGGATAACTCGTCCTCACTTAGATTGGGAAGATCTGAGGCTGAGTGGTGCCTCTGACGCTAGATGGGCAAGTTTCATAACCTCAGTTTCCTCATCTGTAAAATGGGTTCAGGAATGTCTGTCATGCCCACTTCAAATGACTGTTGTAAAGTTCAAATGAGGTAACACAGGGAAAGTGTTTTTGCAAACCTTAAAGCACAACGGAAATGTGATTATGATGATCAGAGGCTATCGGTGAGGGTCTCCACATTTCTGGCTTCCTTCTCGGGGTAGGGGCCAGTCAGCTGGGGGGCAGGGGAAGGGGGAAGAGCTTCTTTGCCTTGAATTGTTGGGAGCGGACATTGGTGCCCACAGAGACTTGTCTGCCTGGTCAATGGTGCTTCTGCATAAGGGAGGCAGGATGCCAGATTTCAAGGTAGGATAGACCTTGGAGACTCCAGACCAGAAGAGGAAGATGAGGCCCAGAGAGAAGGTGCCTTAGGGCCCAAGGTGGTCCAGACAGTAGATGACTCAGCTGAGCCAGGGTTTGAACCTAGCTCCTCCCATTCCACATACATTATGGCCTTTTCACTGCTCCCAAGGCTGCCCAGGATACTGTTCTCAGGACTATGTGAACCCCCAGGTAGCTTTCATCTCTCAGCAGGGAGCACCCAAAGGACCCAGGAAGTGGGAAGTGGGAAGTGAGCCCCCTTCCTCTTCTCCCTGGTTTTGTCCTTTTTCTCCTGCTCTCAGGACATTTGTGCTCAGGGAGACACCTGGGAGCTTTCGTGGAGCTCTGAGGCGCCAGGTTGGGGGGGGGGGGGGGGGGGCGCTCATCTCAGG
The DNA here is from genome assembly GCF_900497805.2 of Vombatus ursinus. Lineage (NCBI taxonomy): Eukaryota > Metazoa > Chordata > Mammalia > Diprotodontia > Vombatidae > Vombatus > Vombatus ursinus. The sequence continues at coordinate 1,660,153 of NW_020951925.1, forward strand.
CACCAAAAAACGAGCAAGGGGGAATGAGGAAAGACAGGAGCCGAACTGGATGTGCTGAGCAATCCATCACTCAGCCAACATTCACTAAGCACCTACTATGTGCTGGACCTCAGGGCCCCAGTTAGAGCTGAAAGGCCACCTCGTCCAACCCTTTCTAGGGAGGAGGAGACTGAGGCCTAGAGGGAAGAGCTGACTTCAAAAGGTGATACAATTAGTGAATGGCTTAGGCAGGATTCAAACTCAGGTTCTTGGACTCCGAAGCCAACACTCAGTCGTGCTCCTTCTTTGCCGAGACAGAAGGGGTGCATGCACATACAAGTGTGAGCTTAGTCAGCGGACAGAGTGCTGGACATCGAGTCAGAAAAACCTCGGTATAAATGTGGTCTCTGATGTACTCTCATTCACTGTGTGACCCAGAGGAAGTCACTCTCTGCGGGTCTCTGAGCCTCCATTTAGAGGCAGAGGAGAGAGCACCAGACCAGAGTCAAAGGTCCTGGTCAAAGGTCAAGGCTCCACAGCCTTGCAAGTATTCCTCTTCTCTGGGTCTGTTTCCTCATTTGTAAAGTGAGAAGGTCAGGCAGGTGGCCTTGGAGGTTCTTTCCAGTCTTTAGCCCTAGAAACCTACTAAGTGTGCATGCTCCTGTGCATGTGTGTGTGTGAGAGAGAGAGTGTATGATAATATGTGAGAGTGTATGAGCGTGGGAGTGTGTGAGAGTGTGCATATTTGTGAGTGGGTATGAGTGTGTATACGTGTAAATGTGTTGTGCGACAGTATGAGTGATTGTGTAAGTATGGGTGTGTTGTGAAAGAATTGTAAGTGTATGAGTGTGTGAATGTGTATGTATGAATGTGTTGTGTGACAGTCTAAGTGTATTGTGTGAGTGTGAGAGAATTGTGAATGTATGTGAAAATGTGTGTGTTGTGTGGCAGTATGAGTACATTGTGTGAGTGTGTGTGAGTATGTATATGAGTGTGTAGGAGTATTATGAAAGTGTGAGTGTGCATGTGTGTGAGAGAGGATGTGTGAGGGTGAGTGTATATGAGAGTGTGTGAGATTGTGTGGTAGAGTGTATATATATGGTAAGGGTGTGTGAGTACGTATGTGTTGTGAGTGTGTGTGTGTGTGTGTGTGTGTGTCCATGTGCATAATGAGCAGTTCAGTGCCTGATCTGTTTGACCCTCAGACCCTTTTGATGGGCCTTCTAAAGAACTTGATACCCACTTGGTGGCCATCCACACAGATGGAACCCACAGGCCTCTCTCCAAGAATTCTAGCAACTTTGCTGCCTTGAGTGAAATGCAAATATGCTCAAAGTCTAGGCCTTACGCACTTTGAAAAGTGCCCATGGACTTTGTTGAAAGTGCTGTGACTGGGACCGGGGGGCCCAAGGGATGGGGAGGGGCTCCCTGCTCCCGGGCTGAGCTGGTATTCCAGCCCAAAGGCTCTCAGCAGCATGAGCAATGGGGGCTTGGGGAGAGCTAGGCTACCCCATCAGCGTGGGATGGGCTGAACGCCCCAACTCTGGCAAAGAGAAAGGACACAGGAGACCTTAGCTAAGAGCAGTGGAAGGATTCAAACTTGGGACACTGAGGCAGGAGAGTCCTCGGACATTTAAGTTGGGGAGGGAGAGGGGATCAGGTCCAGACATGAGGCTGTGCAGACTCAGAGAGAGACCTTCACAGCTTCGATGGGAGGTGGCTGATGATGAATAAAGCGCACATGAGCACACGCATACATCCGTGTGTGCACACACTCATATGAAGCTCGTCTGCTCCCGTGAGCAGCCTCTCAGTTTGGCAGCACTCCTGGAAGGGGCTCTGAGTGCAAGCACTAGTAATGCTGTGTCCACCTGGGGCCAGTCTGGCCTCCGGGGTTGAGCTGCTCCCCTGTAGCAGGGCTGGGGGCATCCCTGTGCTCTTTAGCTGGAGGCGGCGGCCAGAACTTGGCCAATGCTTCCACGTGCCTGAATCGCCTTCCCACCTGCCGGGGCGGGGCGGGGGGGGGGGGAACCGAGGATGAGAAAGGCAGAAACTCCGTCACCTTGCTGGTGAGGCAGGGTTTGGATGTCTCACCTGGACAACCGCTAGCCGAATGCTGTGAGGAAGGGTCCCCACGGGGAAGGGACCAGTCAGGACATTGCTCCTGGGAGGGGCTTTGGGAAAGCCATCCAGCACTTCCTCGCTGGCTGCCCATCAATTAGCCAATCAACAAGCCTGCCTTAAGTAAGAGGAGGGAGGAGGGGGTCTTTCAGAAGCAGACCCTTCCCGCCGCCTTCCAGGGGATGCTTTGAAGTGGTCTTGGAACTAAACTGGCGCTGCCAGCTGTGGCTGAAGGGAAGATGCAGAGAGTTGGGGGTTCTCTTCAAGGCTTCGCTCCCAGAAGGCCTTTCCTGATCCCCCTAGAGGCTGGTGCCCACCTTCTTCCACTCTCCAGACTATTTGCATTTACTTTGCAAGGCTGTATCCCCACCCCCTAAGGAGAACACTGTCTGCTCCGGAAGGCGGAGACTTTATCTTTGTTCGTATCTCCACGGTGGCCGGCCCATAATAGATAGCTTAAGAATGTGAATTGGATCGAGTTGGATTGGAGTTTCCAGGTTTTCTGCTAGTCTAGCCCCTACCTGAACAAAGAAAAAGAAAATGCCCCTGCTATATCCCCAATTTCTTCTCATCAACTCTGTCATCCAGACGCTACTTAAGATTTCCAGCGATGAGAAGCTCGCTTGAGGCAGCCCATCCCATTTCTGGACAGATTTCAGAGTTAGGAAGCTTTTAGATTCTTATCACATCAGAGATAGAAAAGCCATTACAGAACATCTGGCACCACCTCTTTAAGTCCAAAGATAATACATGTGCTAGGGTCCAAGACAGAGGAGTCTCAGGATGTGAGAAGCTAAGGGCCTGATAAGGAACTGGGACATAGGTGTCCTGACCTCCAGTCCACAGCTCTTTCCGGTACCTCCCACTCTCTTGTATAGAGCTGACACTTGGTGCATTTCTTCTGGTCTACTCCCTGAGGCCAAGCAGAGCACAGTGTGTAAGTTGGAAAAGGTCAGATAAAGATGGAGCCCCAGGACAAAGCTGGGCAGCTAGCCACCACCAAGCAGTAAATGAACAAACCCAACCACCAGAGGGAGTGGCAGGATGGAAGAAAGCCTGGACAGGAGGCAATTGGAAGGGAGAGGGGAAAGAGTCAGAGAAACCACCCTGGAGGCCAACGCAGGCAGCCAGGCCTGACAGGAGGAGGGGCCTGAGCTAGCTGGTAGCTGTAGGAATGGGGAGGAAGCAGCACTTGGTGGCCTGGGACTCTCTCTTGGCTTTCTCCTTCACACCTATGGCTTCACCAACCGCCTCTGTGCTGGTGACTTCCAAGTCTTCAGTCCAGCCATCTTCTCTTCTGAGCTCCTGCTGCCACCCAAGGTACATCCTAAATGTGCCCCATCATTATTTTCTCCCCATTCTGCCCTCCCATAATCTGTCTGCAGCTCTACCCTTCACCCCCGACTCTTCCATCTGTAATTTTTGCCCCATCCCCCTCCCTCACTTTATTTAGCCAATCAGTAATCAGCTACTTGGGATTCCATTTCTGAAACCTCTCCCAGATCTGCCCCCTCCTCTCTGCCCCTGCTGCACCTCCCAGCTGCCCAACTCCTCTCCACCCGCCTGGCTTCTTATAACAGCTTCTTCTGCTCTTCTCACCTCCTCCAATTACCCCTTCATACTACTACCAGAAGGACCTTTTTTTTTCTCCTCCCAACTCTCTTTCTCTCTCAGCTAACTAACAAGAAAATTGAGGACATTCTTTTGCTTTTGCTTTGGGGGCTGACCTCCTCTGATCATCTCCTTTACCAGTTCCTGGGCTCTCCCTTCCTCTTTACCTTATCCTGCAGTTCCCGTGGGGACACATATTGGTGATGGAACCCACAGTCCCCAACAAATCTCAAATATATGGGGCAAAGTCTCATATTCTCTGACTAGTTATGGCTACGACTGATTATAATCTGAAACCAAGTGACTGATTGGAATAGATGGCTATAAAAAAAAACTAAACTAAACTAAACACAATTTAGCTTACTCCATTCCATTCCTGCACCATCACCAAGTATGGGCAGGATGACTTTTCTTACACACAGCTCTGACGTCTCACTCCTAGCCAAAATCCACAATGACTCCCTAGCACCCACTGAATTCAATCCAAGTTCCTCTGCTTGGCATTGAAGGCCCTCCACCATCTGAAGCCACCCTATCCTTCTCAGCTGTCAGAAATACTGTCCAGACAAAATGCACGCCTTGTCCCTACTTTTCTGCCAATACGCACTGAAGTCTCCTGCCTCCATGCCTTGTGCCTGAAATATCTTCCCTCCTTCTCTTTGCAGGGCCTATTGAGGGCCCACCCATTCTTTAAAAGAATAAGGACAGAGACTGATATTTCACTGGTGTAAGGAACTCCCAGATAAATAAAGTTCCTCTGCCAATGAAGGTTAGCACCAGCTATGCAGCCACAGGCTGAGGACTTGCCTGAGAGCTTCCAGAGTCCAAGGCCAGCTCTCTGCCCAGGCTACACTGTCTTTTAGCCTACCTCAAACAGAGCCTCCTTCTCTGCACCATATCTGTAAGGCACATCACAATGACTCGGGTGCTGGGGAGCTGTCTGTGCAGGCATCTCACTCTCCTGTGAGACTGGGAGCTCCTTGAGGCCAGTAAGAAGGGTCACGCATGGTGAACCAAGGAGGGTTCAGGCTTAGTCAATTGAAAAGTATTGATTAAGCACCTGTTATGTGCCAGGCACTGTGCTGGGCACTGGAGGTACAAGTACAAAGAATGAAATGATCCCTTCTCATGAGGAGTTCACATTCTTACGGGAGAGACAAGAATATATGAAAATTTATACAGCATAAATACAAGCTGAGTAAATACATACAGAGTGATTGAATCCAAGGTTGTTGGGGGAGGGGTGGTGGGCAGGCGATGCCCAGCAATGGAGGAGACAGGGAAGGGCTTCCTGCAGAAGACAGTCCCTGAGCTTCGCCTTAAAGGAAGAGAGGGTTCTGTGAGGCTGAGGCCGAGGTGAGGAGGGAGTGCACTCCTGACAGGGGGGATGACCAATGCCAAGGCATGAAATTAGAGACAGCGTTGTGTGAGAAGAAGCCAAGAGCACTGGCTGGATAATGGGAGGCAGGAGGAGTGATGGCCAGGGAGGCTGGGGAAATTGATAGGGACCGTCAGGGCAGCTAGGTGACGCAGTTGATAGATCACTGGCCCTGAAGTCAGGAGGACCTGAGTTCAAATACGGCCTCAGACCAAACACTTGACACTTACTATCTGTGTGACCCTGGCCAAGTCACTTAACCCCAATTGCCTAAAAAAGAAAAGAGAGATTGTTGGGGGCCAGCTTGAGAAGGGCTTTGAAACTTAAAAAAAGAAAGAGTTTATATTTGACTCTAGAGTCAACAGAAAGCCACTAGTACAGACTGGACTCCCATGGTCAGATCTGTGCCTGAGGAAGGGTAGAAGCAGCAGGTAGGATGGAAGAGGGTGAGGACAGCCTGGAGGCAGGTACACCTGTGAGGTGGTGGGGGGAAGGAGGAGAAGGACTTATGAAGGTGGAGAGTGGTGGGAGGGTGAGTGGAGAAAAGGGCTCAGAGGGGAGCGATGTCTTGCAGGTAGACCCAGCAGCAGCCAGGGTCAGAGGGTCAGGGAAGAGTCTGGGAAATCACTGAGATTAATGCGCCTCCAGGGGACTGAAAGGAAGATGCTGCCTGTTGTGGAAATGGGGATGTTGGGGAGAGGGGAGGGCCTTGAGGAAAAGAGGCGTGCGGTCTGGGATCTTCTGCATTCAAGGGGGCTAAGAGTACGCCAGTTTGGAACATCTAGTGGACGGACACCTGGGCGGGGGATAGTTTTGATTTACACACCTGGGAGGATCTGCATAAAAATGAGAGCTAAACCCAGGGGAATGAATGAGGTCACAGAGGGACGAGACCCTGAGACAAAGACAGAGAGACAGAGACAGAGAGACAGAGAGAGGACAGAGGGAGAAGAGGAGAGGGCCCACAGCAGAACTGTGTGGAACACCTGCATTTAGGAGGTAGGTGGGTGTAAATCAGAGGTGCCCCTGTAGCACCCCCAAGATTGGCCTGAACCAGATCAAGACATAACTGGGAAGTATTTAACAAAATAAACAAAGATACAATAAAACACAGGTAATATTTACATGTGGTGTAATGGGTAAATGTGCAGCCCCCAGGGATCCTCGTCTATGATTTCATGGGCCCCGTTCTGTTTGAGTTCGGCCCCCTGCTGTGGAGGACGGGGGGGGGGGGGTAGCAAAGAAGGCTGAGAAGGCCTGACCAGACAAAAGAGCAAGGGTAGGAAAACTCAAGGAGGAGAGAGGACCCGAGAGGAGAGGGGGGCCCCCACCCACCAGGGTCATATCCAAGGCTACCGAGAGTCCACAGCCAGGGACTGGGAAAGGACCATCCCAGGTGGCATTTAAGAGATCGCTGGCACCTTGGGAGACAGCCCTTGTGGTGGGTTGGAATCCTTCACGTGCTGTGTGCTGGCTGACGGAGAGCAGAATGTCAAATTCAGACACCAGCTCTGTCCTCAAGGACCAGAAATGACCAGGGAGGCAGTGAGAAAAGATGGCCTCTAAGACCCCTTCCAGCTCTCCATCCATGACTCTCACTTTACAAAGGAGGAAACTGAGGCTTGAGATGGGAAGTGATTTGCACAATGTCAGGTAGCTGGTAAAGGACAGAGCCGTGGTTTGGAGCCAGTTTTCCTGAGTCCCCTAGGCTGCCTCCTAGTGAAGACAACCTGGAGGAAGTCTGTGGATTCAAATTCTGCCCTTCCCATTTCCTAGCTGTGTGAACTTGGGCAAGTCACTTCCCCTAAATGGGCCTTGAGGTATGGGGAAGCCTTTCGATTCTGACGTAAGGATATCCATAAGCAAAGGTGCGGAGGTGGGACTGAGTGAGGCTGACAGGGGTATGCAAGTTTTCAACAGGGTGTGTCCACTTTTGGCCTTGAGAGGACTTTAAAGGAGATCCTAGGGATGGCAAAGGTGCTCAAGCATCCCTGTGCCTGAGCAAAGTCACAGAGACAAAAGTTATGCATTTGGGGCGTCTCCTGTCTTCACTTCCCCAGCCCCTGAGCTGCAAGGCCAGACTGAGCTGCCCCTGGCAGGCCTGGGGCAGTGTGGGCCAGGACTAGGTGCTCCTGGAGCCCCTTCTGTGCAAGCTGTGAGGACATTTCCCCCTCCCCCCTGCTCCCTCTTGTTCCCCCTCCCCCTCTCCCTCCTTCTCTTTTCCTCCTCCTCCCTTGACCTTTGCCAACCTGACCAGGTCTGCTGATGGACTTCCTCCCCATCTGCCTGGCTACTCCCAGGTGGAAGATCCCGTGGTCAGAGTGACTGTGGTGGGACTCTGAGAAAGAGAAGTGAACCAAGCACCCATAAAGGGCCCAGACCAATCCTCTCAGGAATGAATGGAAATCATGGCCACCCTGACCTTTCTTTCTTTTTCTTTTTTCTCAGGAGGAAAATCCCCTTGAATTGGAGCCTCAAAGATGTTCCAAAAGTTGTTCCCCACGCTCCTGGTCTGGGGCCTCTTGGGCTCCCTTCATGCTCAACCACAAACAGCAATCTTTGAAGGCAGCACCATGGACAGAGCCAACAACTGCCCAGGTACCAGCGGGAACAAGGGTCCCTGACCCCAGCCCCTTTCTGGCTGGCCACTGTCCCCTCTGGTCTCCTGCTCATTCTCCCCACTCCTAGCTGAAACCAGACACAACAAGCAACCAAGCTGGAAAGGACCTTAGGGCCTCATCTTAAAGATGAGTAAACATGAGGTGACTTGCCCAAGGTCCCACAGCTAGTGAGTGGCAGAGCCAGAATTCGAATTCATGTTTTCTGGTGCTAAGCCCAAGGCTCTTTCTAGCAGTTGTAGGGGTACTAACTGGTTCTACCTGGCAATCCTCCAGCAGGCGGGGACCAGGGACACAAGGGACAATGCCTCCACAGTCCTGAGTGAGGTTGTTTTCTGACTCTCGCTCCTCTCTTCTCCTACTCTCCTTCACTATCATATCCTCCAGCTTCTCTTCCTCCTCCCCTCCCTCCTCCTCCTTCTCCTCCTCCTCATCCTTCTTCCTGCCATTGATATTATCATTGTCATGAATGTAGATTCTGGAACATCAGGAGTCTGAGGATTTTCTATCTAGAGCCAGAAGGAACCTTAGATGTGTTCCAGCCCAAACCCATAATTTCTCACACGAAGAAAATGAAACTCATCTGGGCTCCAGTGGCTAAGCCGAGGTCACATGGGCAGTAAGTAGAACAGCCAGGATTCCAGTGCGGTCCTGGGCATCTAAGGTCAGGGCTCTTTCCGTGGCTGCATGCTGCCCCATGAGAGAAGGACCATGAAGTGCTTTGGCCAAGGATGTCAATGAAAGCATTTGACTTTATAGCAAACATATCAAACGTTAAGCCCAGGCACTCCAAGACCCTGAAACCTGCAACCAAAGAGAAAACCCCCTGTCAGTCAGGCATCAGAAAACCGGTTCCCTCTGAAGCAAACTGAGCAAACTGTAATGATCACAACACTAGATCTGAGCAGTCCACAACCATATTTTCCATCATTGCTTTTGCCGGCTTCCTTTGTACTGCCTTCACGGTGGTCACCCAATATTAAGGGATACAGTGGTTTGGTTTGAATACCAGAGATAGAAGGGGTGTCGGAGGACGTGTAGCTCAGTCCGCTTGGCCAAGGATCTCCACTCTGCCACACCCAACAAGTGGCCATGCCACCTTTGCTCAAAGACCTCCAGCGCCAGGGATCCCCATCAAGGTGTGATATCTCCACATCTCCATCCTTTGTAAGGTAGTACCAGCTATCTCCATAGGGGCCCACTTGCCTATTCTCATACTGACACCCACAAGGGCAGGTGGCCAGGCTTCCCGTGACAAGATGTGTCTTGTTGCCTTTCGGGCTTAATGGGACCAACTCTGCCGGTTCTTTGGAGATCTCCAGGAGGAGGCCTCTTCCATGGAGCTTCCTTCCATCCCTCCCTAATATCTTCAGACTTCATCTATGGCAGGAATGTCAACATGTGCATAGCTTCGGTGCCCCAGCCACGTTTCTAAGTCATCGGCCGTCGGACAAAGTTCACACATTCATTGGAACAACACTTCAGTTGATGGGGGCTCACAGACGGTCCCAGTGCCGTGCCACGGTTAGCGCCCCGATCTTCCGTCAGCCTGCCACGGCAGCCACAAGAACCGAGGATGCTGACCGGGCCTGAGGTCACTTGGTCTTTCTCTATTTCCTGTTTGTGTGAAGAGCTTCTCTGCGTTTAGCGTTTAGCGAGGCCAAGCTCAGACAATGGACGCGGTCCATCCCGGGACCTGACAAGAGGCATGTCTGGCTTGGCAGGACCTTCTGGATCCTGCCCTTCGTGGGGCATCCAGAAAACCCAAGCAGGGTCCGAGGACTCTGTGGCATGAACACCTTCTTTAAGAAGATACTTGGAAGGTGGAAAGGACCCAGAAGCCGACCCAGCCAGTAAGCATTCGGTCTCCTTGCCGAGCAGGGTCCATGGCAGCCAAGGGCAGCGCTGCCTCGGGGCCACAAATGCACTGAGCAGGAAGATGATAATTAGTAACGGCTAACATCTATAGAGCACCTACTATGCACCAGGCACTGCGCTAGGCACTTTACAACTATTACTTCATTTGATCCTTATAACAACCCCGGGAGGGAGGGGCTGTTGTTATCCCTATTTTATAGATAAGGAAACTGAGGCAAACAGATATTAAGTGACCTGCCCAGGGTCGCGTGGCTAGTCTAAGTGTCTGAGGTCAAATTTGAACCAGGTCTTCCTGATTCCGGGCCCAGGGCTTTATACCCACTGCGCCACCTAGCTGCTAGGAAGACAGAAGTACTGTGCATGTATGCAAGCGGACATGGTGGTGATCCATACAGAGAGACTCAGAACTGGGCAAACGGCCACACCCAAAGCCGTCCTTTATGATGATGCAGACAACCCTTTGTGCCCCCATTTGGGGTTTTCTTGGCAGAGATACTGGAGTCGTTGGCCATTTCCTTCTCCAGAACATTTGACAGATGAGGAAACTAAGGCTAGTAGGGTGAAGTGACTTGTCTAGGGTCACATAGGTAATAATTGTCTAAGGCTAGATTTGAACACAGGAAGAGTCTTCCTGACTCCAGGCCCAGTGCTCTGGGCACTGCGGCGCCCCCTAGCTGCCCCTTCAGGCCCAGCGCTCTGGGCACCATGGCGCCACCCTTGTACAATCCCACCCATTGCCGCATAGTCAGTGTACGCACTTACACCCCGGAGATCAGCAAGCGCTGCAAATCAGGGCTCGAGTCGCTGTTTGGTTAACTGCCCGAACTAAGGAAAGAGTCAGAATGTTGATGACAAAAGCTAAAAGGTGCTTTTTTAAACTTTTTTGGAGAGCCAGTTGTTAAACATTTTACCAGCACACCCCTGGGTGGATGTCTCCAGGAAATGCTCCAGGGAGCTGTCCTTAGTCCTGGGTCATCCGTGCGCTTCTCGGTGACTTAAAGAAGGGTGGAGAGCCTGCTGCCGGGCTCGCGGCCACATGGGGCCCTCTAGGTCCTCAAGTGTGGCCCTTGGACTGAGTCCAGATCCTTCTTTTGAGACCCTGAGAGTCTCCGGCGAGGACATAGATGGGCGCTGCTCAGACTTGCGGCTGGTGGGGAGGCTGACCTGATGGAAGAGGGATGGTGGGGCCGGGCTCCAAGAAGAGATGAGCTCCAGCTGCAGCCTGGGTCAGATCTGGGGACATGAAGCAATGGGGATCAACGGGGCATCTGGCGCAGCAACGTCATGTCCGAGAAGCCAATCACCTGGAAAAGATCCTGGGATTTGAGCAGTGGCCAGGTGCGCAACCGTGCCAACCAGGAACGCCAACGCCACCCCGGGAAGCCTCCAGATAGGGCTGGTGCCTGTGGTCCCACGGGGCTCTGCCCTGGAGCATCGAGCCCAGAGAAAGGTGAAGCGATCAGTCATAAGCACTTATGAAGCACCCACTGTATGAAGGCTCCCAATAGATGTGAAAGAATTGGAGCTCTGAATTTGGAACTTTGCCCAAAGGCCTATAAAAATGCGCATACCCTTTGATCCAGCAATAAATACCACCTTCTAGTGCTGTATCCCAAAGAGATCATAAAAATGGGGAAAGGACCCACATGTACAAAAATATTCATAGCAGCTCTTTCTGTGGCAGCCAAGAATTGGAAATTGAGGGGATGCCCATCAATTGGGGAATGGCCGAGCAAGTTGTAGTATATGAATGTGATGGAATACTACTGTGCTGTAAGAAATGATGAGCAGGCTGACTTCAGAAAAACCTGGAAAGACTCATATGGTCTGATGCTGAGTGAAGTGAGCAGAACCAGAAGAACGTTGTACATAGTAACAGCCACGTTGCGTGACGACTAATATTGATAGACTTAACCCTTCTCAGCAATACAAGGATCTAAGACATCTCCAGAGGCCTCATGATGGAAAATGCTATCCACACCCAAAGAAAGAACTATGGAAGCCAGACTGTTATTTTTTTTCTCTTCTGTTGAATTTTGTTTCCTCTTTCTGATGGTTCCTCCTATTGGTTTTACTTTCTACTTACAATATCACTAATGTGAAAATATGTTTAATATGAATGTAAACGTATAGCCTATATCAGATTATATGCCATCTTGGGGAGGGTGGTGGGGAGGAAGGGGGAGAAAAATTTTAAACTCAAAAGCCTGTGGAAGTGATTATTGATAAATCAAACTAAATTAATAATAATAAAAAAAAGAATTGGAGCTCTGTAATACAGAGATGTGCAGTCTTCCAACACTTGAAGGGTTAGGGTTTTCATGTTTATCAATTGATTGACATGAGGTATCGGTCAACCAGCATTTATTAAGCACCTACTATGTGCCAGTCACTGTGCTGAGTGCAAGGGATACAGAGAAGAGAGGTCAAGGTAGGATGTGTAGATCTGAAAAATATTTGCATAGAGATAATAATTAGTCCTGCATGTATGTATACATATGTGTGTCTGTGTAGATACACTATGAGGCAGGAAATGTACACACACATATGGATATATGCATATAATGTATGCACACATACATATGCATGTTCATATAAATATGTGTATGTCACTTAGTATCTCTGTGGCCCTGGGCCAGCTTTCCCTGGGCCTCAGTTTCCTCAAATGTCAAGTGAAGGACTGAAGCTCGATGGCTTCTTCAGTCCCTTCAGCTCTATGTCCACAGCCCTCATCCCCTCTCACCTGGACTCCTGCTACAGTCTCCTGACTTGTCTCTCGACTTCATGTCTCCCCTAATCGATCCTAGGACGTGCCCTCAAGAAAGAACTGTAGCCAATGTTCACATACAGAATGATGCTGTCAGGCAGTGCATTCATCAGAGCCCTTCTGAGTGTAGAACAGTGAATGGAGCGCTTGTCCTGGGGTCAGGAAGACCTGGGCTCCCATCCGGCCTCTGACACCAGCTGTGGGGTGCTGGACAAATCCCTGAACTTTGCTGAACCTCAATGACCCATCTTCAAAATGGGGAAAATAAGACCCGTGGCCGCCACCTCACAGGGTTGCTCAGAGGCTCCTCCCTCCATCTAGAGTTGGAAGGGACCCCAGAGGCCCCCTAGCCCCTGTTTTACAGATGGGGAAGCTGAGGCCCACAGGCGTGTGGACTAAGTGACCTGCCCAGTGAGGGCCAAGGTGAGCTTCAGGCCTGGGTCCTTGGAGGCCAAGCCAAGGCTCTGTGCACTGTACCACACTGAGTCCACTCATCCTTTGATTGGCCACGTAGGTAAAGGCCTGTAGGATGGGACAAAGAAATGGCATCTCTAAGCTTTTGAGGGTGGTGCTGATGATGGCCACAACCTTCTGTCCCCACACAGAGAAAACGGACTGCCCCATCAACGTGTACTTTGTCCTGGACACCTCAGAGAGCGTGACCATGCAGTCACCCATCGACAGCCTGCTGAGCCAAACGCAGCAATTCCTTCTCCAGTTCACCAGCCAGCTGAAGAACCAGCAATACCGTGACCAGGTGGCCATCAGCTGGCACTACGGAGGCCTGCACTTCTCTGACGAGGTGGAAATCTTCAGCCCCCTGGGCAGCGATGAAGCCACCTTCAAATCCAGGCTCCAGAAAATCAGGTCCTTCCGCCGAGGCACCTTCACAGACTGCGCCATCTCCAACATGACCCAGGAGATCGCGAGAAATCCCAGCAAGGGCATTAACTTTGCCATCGTAATCACCGATGGGCACGTGACCGGGAGCCCATGCGGCGGCATCAAGATGCAGGCTGAGCGAGCCCGGGACATGGGGATCAAGCTCTTCTCGGTGGCCCTCAACCAAAACAAGAATGATCAAGGGCTTCGGGAAATCGCCAACCTCCCCCACGAGCTCTACCGGAACAATTACCTCACCATCAGAGAGGACTCATCTATTGACCAGGAGACCATTGACAGAATCATCAAGGTCATGGTAAGGAGATGGATCTGGGAGGGGTGGACAGCTCTGGAGATCTGGCGGGTCCCAAGCTGGGCGACCACGCTCCCAGCATCCTCAGGAGGGTAGGTGCAGGTGGGGGCTTCTGCAGGGCAAGAGCACTGGACCCCTCTCCAACAGGGGGTTGCTCCCTCCACTGAAGGAGTCTCTAGGTCGGGTGGGTTCCAAGTGCCTCGTGGTGCCACTGGACGATGCAAATGAGCAATTAGTCTGCCTGACTAGGACAGCGCATGCCTGTTTCCTCTTCTTTCTGAAAGGCTCAGACCAGGGTCCCCTGTCCAATGCACTGCTCAGAGACGGCGGCCCTGGACCAAGACTTAGCAGAATGGCTTCTCCAGAGAGCAAGTCATTTCATTAATGCCCACACAGTGAAGAATGCTTGGAGTGGTTGTCCAAAGTAGTAGGCTTAGCATGACCATGTTTCCATCATGGATCTAACCAGTTTTGCTTTCTCATTTCCTTCCTGGCAGAAACATGAAGCATACTCAGAGGTAAGCTGGCATTGTTTTCTAACCTTTTATCCAGTGGTAATGGGGGAGGGGGAGGGTCACTGGCACAGCCCAAGCCAGAGTGTGGGGTGAGACAGCCTTTCTGTGTGAGCTCCGGCCTAGAGTCTCCCCACAGCCACTCAGTTCTGCATCATTGCTATTCCCTGTGTGTTTGCTGACCTCCTGCAGGTGCAGCAGGACTGTGGACCCTGCCTCTGCCCCTGCCCCAGGGCTCAAAGGCTAACTGCTTCCAAGCATTTGGGCCCAGGAAAGAAAGAGGCTAAGATAGACCCAGCAGAGTGAGGTGGCCCTTCCCAGGGGTTCAGTGGGTTCAGTCCACAGGCACTCATGTGAGACTGAGCACCCTGCAAGCCTCAGAGACCAGGTCCCCCAAGGCTGCCTGCTGTTCACAGAGCTGGGAAGACAGCAAGGTACAGAGCTGTGAGGAGAGACCTGTTTGGGAGACAGAAGACTTTTTAGGGTTAGCTGAATGACCACCCTGCTAAGACTTGTCTGATTCAGGTTAATTGTTTTGTCTCTCTGAGCCTTGGTTTGTTCATCTGTAAAATGGGAGAGTTAGACTAGTCAACATCAGAGATCCCTTCCAGTCTAAACATGATGTCACTACCCTGGCCTGGCAAAGTGGACTTTTTGAGCCTGGGACATTTACTGCCACCTCATAGGCTTGGCTTTCAAGAACAGCACTTGAAAAGGCATTTCTCCTGTGTTATAGTGAGGGTTATGCTTCTTCCAAGATATCAGTGGTCTCAAACAACTGGGGTCCTCATAGGATAGATAATGAAGAGAAAATGAATTGGTTCAATAATAATTTTACTTTTATGCAATAGAATGCTACATTAAAACAGGTCCACATAAATACAAATCATTAAATAAGACTTGCAATTAGGAGTAAGATTTAAAGAAATAGAAACACCTAGGTATGTGACATTCTCTCTAATCCGATGGTTGGAATTGAATTTAAGGACCCCTGAACAGCAAAAAAAATTCAAGTACCTCCACATTATAGCAGCTGCATTCCTACTATATATTCTGCGGGACCTAAATAAAGGGCAGACTGGAGAAGGGAGAGGTCAGTTGGGCAAATCTACCATCTACCACCTTCCTGCTTAATAAGTCATTCAGACCCTGGTCCCAATCAGAGAGTCAGGCTCTATTGTTTAGCCAGGATCACTCACTGACCACATCACTTGACCGTACATCTGTATCCTTCTAGAGAAGTTTTGAAAAGGGGGTGGGTGGGTGTTTGGCTTCCTCCTCCCACTGCAGTATCCCACCCATCCTGACAGCATGTCTCTTCTGGTTCCTTTCAGTGCTACAAGGTGAGCTGCCTGCAGATCCAAGGCCCTGCTGGTCCCAAGGGTTATCGAGGACAGAAGGTAAGCCATGACAACTCAGTCATCCCAAGCATCAGGATAGTGTCTTCAGCTAGCCCTCCTGATCTGGGACTGGCCTCTCTTCCATCCCTCCATCCATCCATCCATCCATCTACCCTTCCTTTCCATCCATCTATCCAGCTAGCCAGCCAGCCATCCATACATCCACCCTTCCTTTCCATCCATCCATGCAGCCATCCATAGATCCATTCATCCATCCATTCATCCATCCATCCATCTTTCCTTTCCATCCATCTTTCCATTCCATCCATCCTTCATCCTTCCTTTCCTCCTCCATCCATCCATCCATCCTTCCTTCCTTTCCATCCATCCATCCATGCATCCATCCATCTGCCTATTCATCCCTCCCTCCCTCTATTCATGCATCATCCCTCCTTTCTATCCATCCATCCATCCATCATCCTCCGTTAGTCTGTATGAAAGCCAAAGAACTCCCTTTAGAGCCATACCACTCCTGATTATTGAGAGGTAACATAAAGGGTTGATTAAAATCTTATGTTTTCTGTTCTTGACTTTGAGAACCACTGAGTTTAACCTGTTTCTGTACTCACCTCTGCATTGTCTATGAGTGTGTGATTCCATGGTACCTAAAAAGAAAAAGGACAAAATAAATATGCAATGAATGACAGAGAAAACTGAAGGGGAAAAGAGGGAGAAACTGCTTCTGTCACTCATTTTGTAAACATGGTGAAGCAGATGATAAAGTCTGCTTCCTGGGCTGTGAAGTATGGTGAACTCAGCATGTCCACAGCTGGTTAGCCATGGTTGCTTTGCTGCTGTCTAAAGTTAAGGTCATAAATTATTTTTTGGATAAAATCAGATGAGTTTACGCAGTTTTGAATTGTAGGCTCTCTCTGCCTTGCTGAATTAACAAAGCCTATGGCCAATCAGAGTGCTTGTCTTTGCGGCTGTGCAGACCTCTAGCAATCCTCTTCTGAGCCTCCGCAGCCTTTCTCAGAAGGAGAGCCCCCTGCCTATCTTTAGAACATCGCAGGGAGGGCTGCTATGGACTTACCCAGAGAGCCAGGACCCAGAGGCCCAGGGGAACCACTGGGTCAGAAGGGGTGGATTCCATATGGGAGCTAACGAGAGGCCGGAATAAAGCATGAAGAGCCAGCGAGATGTGGAGTCCAGTCAGCTCAACCAGCATTTCTTAAACACCAATTCTGTGCCAGGCACTGACCTCAGAACTGAGGATACAAAGAAAGGCAAAGGAAGTCCCCGCCCTCAGGGAGCTCCCAGTCTAAGGGGGAGACAAGATGCAAACAGCCACGTCCAAACAAAATGTAGACAAGACAAACCAGGGGCTATCCACAGACGAGAGACGCTGGCCTTCGGAGGGATCAGGAAAAGCTTCCTGGGGAAGGTGGAATTTTCCCTGGAGCTTGAAGGGAACCAGGGAGGGTAGGAGGCAGAGATGGGGAAGGGGAGTACCCAGGGAAAATGCACGGTCCAGATGGCCCAAGTCCAGTGCTGAGTAGCTGTGTGACCTTGGGCAAGTGATGTGCCTTCTTTGGGCTGAAGGTTCATCATCTGGAAAACGTAGCCACTCCCTCACGGGCTGCTGAGAGGCTCAAAGGGGCCGACCTCTGGAACGGGCTTTAGCAAGCCTCGACAAACAGCCCTCCTTGTCTCCTCACTGCTTTTCCTGTGCTGGTTTTCAGGGTGCCAAGGGGAACATGGGCGAGCCAGGTGAACCTGGACAGAAAGGACGGCAGGTGAGAGTCTGACTTCTTCCCACTCACTGAGGGCCATTGGTGCTGGTGTGGCACGGGACCACGTGTGGCATCCCCACTAACTGCCCCGTCTTTTCTCTGCAGGGAGACCCAGGAATCGAGGGCCCCATTGGCTTCCCAGGACCCAAGGTAAGATGCTCTGGGCTTGCAGCATGTCTCTGACAAGGCATGAAAGCTTGGGGGTGGGGGCAGTATCATCAACCACGTGCTGGCTCTGGCTCCAGCTGGAGCACTGGGGTTCAAATCCTTACTGTCTGCATGACTTTGGACGAGTCTCTGGCTCTATCTGGGCCTCAGTGGCCTCCTCTGTAAAAAAGTCTGTTGAACTACATAGCCTCCAAAGTCCCTTCAACTCTAGACCTAGGGTAACATCAAGCGGCTGCCCCAAAATTTAAGTAACCATGCCCGGACGGGTCAAGCCTTTGGGACCCTTAGACTGGGGGGCAAAGGACCGTTTGTTTTTTCCATCTCTGCTACTGATCTTGGGCCACTGACTCCTCCACTCTGGCCCTCGGCCTTTTCTTCTTTAAATGAGTGGGCGGGACTAGCCCCGCTCTGGGCCTCCCCACGAACAGTCTTTGGTTCTGTCATCTGCTGGCCTCAGGCGCGCCACCCCTCTGGGCGACAGTTTCTATGTCTGTAAAATGGGGGCAAAACTGTCGTTATTATCAAATAGACTCAGCGGGGGCCTGGAGAAACCTGGCCCGAGCAGGTTTGACCCAATCAGTCCGCAGGCCTCTCCGACTTCCCTCTCCCAAGGCCCTGGCTTCAGTTGCCCAGGAAGCAACGCCCCGTCGGGACCATCCTGAGAGCTGAGGGAGGGGAGTGGAGGACAGAGAGAAAGAGGCCCCTTGCATGGGGGTGCGCATCCCCATCGGGTCCAGAGACTCCGCCATCTACACCCGACAAGAGGCGGCAAGAAGAGAGTTGATGGGACCCCTCGATGAAGCGGCCCGCGGCCCGCCCCAAATCGCGCTTCTCCCCTCCCCCCATCAGCGTCTCCTTCAGGAGATCCACTGGCTCTGTGACTCTGGGAGGATCCCTTCCCCATTAAGACCCTCATGATCCTCCTCTTGTCAAATGGGAACAATCATCTCACCAGGCCATGGCAGGGCGTGCAGCCCTTGGTAAACCAACATTCAGGCCTCACAGGAACGGGGGCTGGCCTCCTCCTCCTCTTCCTCCTCCTCTGTTTCTTCTCCTTCTGCCCCTTCCTCTTCTTCTCCCCACCACACAGGTGGATCTTCTCAGCATCTTCTCCATTTCCCCCTGTCCCTTTATGGCTTTTAGGAGTCAAGATAGAATTCGTTGTAATCCTCTTCCTTTTTTTCTTCTGCCTTTAGGGTGTCCCTGGTTTGAAAGGTGAGAAGGTAAGATGCTTCTGGGTTTAGTCACTGTCACGGTCGCTCCCTTTTCCATGAGGGTCTCCTAACTCGGAGGACCCCCCCTTTCCTTAAAATATGGGCATTTTGGTAAAGTTATTACACTCGTAAGTTAGATTAGTTGGGAGGAGGAGGGTAAGGAATGAGATCGGGGAGGCGGGGAGTTAGAGAAAGAACCCTGAATATTTTGAGCCTTGTGAAGAACAGTGGAAAGAACGTGACTCTGGAGGCAAAGGCCCTGGGTTCAAACCCCACCTCTTATTTTTCTCACCCCTGTGACCTTGGGCAAGTCACTTCTCCTCCCTGGACATCAGTTTCCACGTCTGTAAAGTGGGACGTTGGACAAGAACGCCCCAAAGGTCCCCCCCGGCTCCGGGTCTGCGAACTGCGGCCACCAGAAAGTAAACCCGAGCAGGGTGGGAAGGGCCGAGCCTAATCCCGTGTCCCTTTGTGCGCAGGGCGAATACGGCGGAGACGGAAGAAGGGTAAGTCGGCAGGAGCCCTCTCTGCTCTTCCAAGTTTGGTGTTCTGATTGAAGAACCGCATGATAAGCACGTAACTCCCTTCTCTTCACGCCAGGGAGCTGCGGGGCTGGCAGGCAAGAACGGGACGGATGGACAGAAGGTAACGGGGCTGCGTTGGGATCCCCACGACCACCCCTGCTGCCTGCAGGGCATCCGCGGGAAGGACAGCACGAGTGTGGAGGGCCGCCGGGTCCTTCCCAGATTCCCTTTTGTCGGACAGGCCCCTGGGGGGGAGTCGTAGAACCAGGGGGCTCAAGGAGAGCCTGTGCCTAGGCGGGACCAAGTCCTGGGGCGCCCAAGCAGAGAGTTGTCCGGCTAACTCGGCGCCCGCAGGCAGACACCCGGGCCCTGGGTCATCGGCCTAGCCTCCTTCCACCATGATGCCGAGCCCCTCGGCCGCTCGAGATAGCAGAGTGCTCATCTTCTGCTGTGATCTAAGTCTCACCCTCCCTTTTGGTGGGTCTGCAATATTCCCACTGAAAGCTACTTGTGCCCACCTGTGGGTGCCCTCAAACCCTCCCCAGCCCCTCCCCTGAGGAAAGTTATGTTGCGAGTGTTTTTTACATTTTACATCCTCCCATGAGGAATCCACAACAGGGCTTTAGAATAAGGAAATTCGGGTTTTCCACTAAGTAGCTTAGGCAAATCTCCTCCCCTTTCTGGGCCTCGGTTTCCCCGTCTGTGAAATGAGCTGGTTGGCCCTGATGACACTGAGGTCCCTTCCAACTCTAACCGTGGGGTGACCATCCACTTGAACAAGTCACTCTGGACTTCCTCTGCAAAGATGAGGGGCTGAGACGAGGTGAACTCTGAAGTCCCTTTGGCTCACAGCCTCGCATCAGAAATGCCCCAGAGAGGGCAGCGATTCTCAGCCCACTCTAAGGGCAGATCTTAAGATTGAAATATGCTTTGGAACCTGTTTGTTCAATGCATGGTCACCAGGAGGCAATAAGCTATTTGAGGACAGACTGACTGCCTGCTGGCAGACGGCAAACAGGAACCGCCATGGAGTCCGGGGCACCGGGGCCACCAGCACCACCGCTGGCACTGTTTGTGTGGCCCTGGGCAAGTCCCATGACCTCTCAGCACCCTGGACAGCTCCTGAGACCACAGATCCGCAGTCAGCCAGAGGCCCAGGCCAAAAAGACTCTCAGAACCTTTTCTCACTCTGTCTTCATTTCCTCTGTTCTTGGTCTAGGGCAAGCGGGGACGCATTGGACCCCCTGGCTGCAAGGGGGACCCCGGTGACAGGGTAAGCCCACACTTCTGTTTGTGTGCCCCCCCACCCCAGAAGCTTCCTGGGGGCTGAAAGCACAGGGAAGGGACCTTGGGGGCGTGGAGGCCTGGCTAGAGCGAACATGAGGTGAGAAGCCTCTTCAAGGTGTTGGCCAGCCCCAGAGGGAGGCTCATAGGGCCCCCTCTGGGGTCACGGTCCTGATAGGATTGGGATACACAGTCTCCCACGTCTCACAGGGGCTGTGATCAGCATCAGCGGAGGGCAGGTTCGCACCAGTGATATCTGGAGTGCTTGAAAGCTCTAAATAGCACAGCCTATAGAGAAAGGCGAAGCAAAGCCCGAGTGGGTCAAAATGTTTGCTTTTGGAAGAATCCAATGCCAGACGCCTTGTCTGCAGCCGATAACAGGGGCTCCCCATGGCGAGGGATCTCCAAGCACAGCCCAGAGTCCGTGGAGCGTGATGGGCGCGTTAGTGACCGCTGCTGCCGCCCTATTTGGCATGTTCTGAGCCCTCCCCACCACCACCATAGGGGGGCTCGCGGCGGAGATCTGCCCTGCCCGCCACAAGGACCAGGGGTCCTCATTCCTGATCCTGTCTTCAACAGGGCCTTGATGGCTACCCAGGCGAAGCTGGCAGCCCAGGAGAACAGGGAGACCAGGGCAGTAAGGTAGGTGATGTCCCCCCAAAAGGCCCAGCAGGCAGAATCAGGGTCAGGATTGGGCCCCCGATCCCCCCGGGACTTTCTCCTGCCTGTCCTTCTCATGAGACTTTAGCGGGCATGGCTGGTGATGAAGAATCGCGGACCGTGCGGCCCTCAGCTAGTGTGCGGAGAGAATAAAGTAACGCGAAGTCCAGGGCAGTGTCTCTGGTCCTCTGTCCACTCATACCCGCCACCCTCCTCCAGACCCTCCTGACCTGGAACATGCTGCAGCCTCCTGATAGGTCTCCCTGATCGCACCTCTCCCCTCCCCCAGCATCCTCCCCGCAGCTGCCAAATTGATAAAGCGCAGCTATGACTTCATTGCTGTCCTGCTCAAGAAGCTGCCGTGGCTCCCTCCTGCCTCTAGGATGAAATTCAAAGTCCTTTCAAGGCCTTCATCTGACTCTCACCCTCCTTTCTGTTCTCTTTCACACTCCTCCCCACGTGCACCCTACGTGGAATGACTACTGGCCATCTCATGAATTCCATCCAACATCTCTTACCTCCAGGCATTTGCCTAGGCCACTGCTTTTGCCTGGTGTGCCCTCCCTCCCTGCTTTCAGAATCTTTGTCTTCCTTCGAGGTTTCACCTCAGTACCACCTCCTTCCTGAAGCTTTCCCTGACCACCCTCAGCCATCCATGCTCTCCCTCACCTCCGTTTTCCATGTTCTCTCCTTACCCGTGCCCCCATTGTATCCGCTAGCCCCATCCGCACCTCCAGAAGTTATAACAGCTCCTCACAGACAGGGACCGTTATGTCTTGGTGGCTGTCTCCCATCACCTCACACAGTGCCAGGCACATGGTCCACGCTTGACAAACATGCGCTGGTTTAGACTGAATTGAATGAAACGTGGCACTGCCCTTGGAGTCAGAACGGGGCTTCTGCTCCCTCTATCAGTTTTGTGACCTTCGCAAAGCCGCTTAACCTCCTCCTCTGCCTCAGTTTCCCCATCTGCCAAATGAAAATGAAGATGCTCTCCTTTTCTCAGGCTCGTGGTGAGGAAAGCATTTTGTCTCGAGCTGTGAGCCACGTCCCAGTCATTGCCATGCCCAGGTTCTGTGAGGTTGTCCCCTCGCCAATGCCCCCAGGCACCCCAGGCCGCCCAGCCTGGACTTTCCTCCTTCATGGAGGGATGCTGCCCTCTTGGGCAGGGTCAGGATGAGGAAGGATGCACGCACCTGGTGCCTGTTCACAAGTGGCCCTGACACCCTGAGGATGTACCCACTCACCTCCTTCCAGGAGCCAGATCTCCCAGGGAAGGAAGAGCACTGGATCTGTACCTGGGATCCAGGGACCTGGGTTCAAATCCTGGTTCTTCCACCGATTTCCTTGGTGACCTTGGGCCAGGCATTCCTTACCTCAGAGCCTCAGTTTCCTCCCCTGTAGTGTGTGGGAGATGGACTAGAGGACCCTTAAGGTCACATCCAAGATAAGTGTTGACTTACCTGCGCATGAGTGCCCCCTCTGCCATCTCTGACAATCAACCAACCAATCCACAAGCATTTCTTTATTGGGCCTTTATTGGGTGCCATGCACCGTGCTAAGTGCTGAGGGTACAAAGGAAAACAAGAGACCTCCAGGGATGGGGGACTCACCCCTTCCCAAGCCCCATGTCTAGCCTTTCTCTACTCTCCTGGCTGCCCCAACCCCGCCAGCCAGGCATCGGGGGCCTCGTGCTACCCGACCTCGGTGCCCTCCTTCCTGACCAGTCCTTCGGGCAGGGTCCCTGTGCCAGTGGTGAGGGGGCCCCTGTGATGGGGTCTCCCAGTAGTTGTCTCATGGACCATTCAGGCTCCACAGGGAGCTGGTTCTGAATGCCTTCATCTCTTTCAGGGAGATTCTGGCCGTCCAGGACGCCGAGGACCCCCAGGACTGGATGGAGAGAAAGGAAACCCGGCAAGTGCTTTGGGGGTTGTTGGGCTGACTGGCGGGCTGGTCAAGGCCCCCAGTAGGGAATTCTACGCACAAAGGGTGTCTAGAGTTAATGGGAAGATCCAGCAGTATGTTCTCTCCCTGTCCGGTAAAGCTTATTGTGCAAGCCCCCGGCCCTCTCTGAGCCTCGGACAACTCTGAAAACCTCTAGGAATTGTGGCTGGGTCTGCTGGGCTGGCAAAGCTCGCCCAGGTCTGTGACAGATTGGTGGGCACTGAGCATGAGGCCTGACGCTCGAAGGCCGGGCCTCCTCTGCCGCGCCCCCAAGCACAGACCCCAGCAGCGGAGCCCTGGGCGCTCTGCCTCATCCTGCCCCCACTTGCCCAGCCCCTCCCCGCCCACTCACAGGGGCTGACGCGCTCTCTCCCCTCTGCAAAGGGTTACCAAGGGAACAACGGAGCCCCAGGAAGCCCAGGCATCAAGGGAGCCAAGGGAGGGCCAGGAGCCAGAGGACCCAGGGGAGAGCAGGTAGGGCCCTGCGCGGCTGCGGGAGCTCTGAACGCCGGCTCTTCTTCCCCTCGAGGGGCGCTCTGCCCTCTTCCCTGCCAGTCTCATTTCTCATGATTCCAGCCTTGCCCTTGCGCTCACAACCGTTTCCCCAACCTGGCAAAGGTCTGCTCGCTCCAGCCATCCGGGAGTCCCAGGCCACCTGCCCCAGCCCAGAATGCTGCCCACCTGCCCCCCTCTTCCCTGCCATGCAGAATCGCTGCTTTCCAGGTTCAGCTCAGGATGTACCTTCCTCCAGGG
Organism: Vombatus ursinus; assembly: GCF_900497805.2. Classification (NCBI taxonomy): domain Eukaryota; kingdom Metazoa; phylum Chordata; class Mammalia; order Diprotodontia; family Vombatidae; genus Vombatus; species Vombatus ursinus. The sequence continues at coordinate 1,683,892 of NW_020951925.1, forward strand.
TGCCCACCAGGCTGCCCAGCCCATCCGCCTTCTACTTTCCAGGCCCAGATTCAGAGTCCCCCTCCTACAAGGGGAAGGCTCCCTGCTTCCCTTCTCCCTCAGCCCATCAGTGTTTGCTCCCTCCTTAGAAGTCTCTGGGACATCACGTCCCCAAACCCAAGCTTAGGAGGCTGGAAGCTCCCGGAGGACAAGGCCACTTTGTTTTGTGAGTCTGTGTCCTCATCATGACATGGTCCTTGGCACACAACAGAAGCATACTAAGTGTGGGGCTGAACTGGCTGAGCATGGAGAGAGCCCAGGAAGCCCCAGCCTCCCCTGCTGAGTGGCTGACACTGTCAGAGCCTGGCTGCAGCTCCCAGTGACCACATCTGTCCCCAGAGCTGAGGGGCAGTGATGGGGTGCCGCTTCTGGGTGCCTGAGGAGCAGTACCCCCTGTCCAAGCCCGTATTCGAGGACTCTTGTGGGCCGCCTGGCCTGTGGGCAACATCTGTCCTCTTGTGACTGCTCATTCCAAACTGGAGCCCTAACTAGGGTGGGGACACAGGACTTTGTCCCAGATGGAAGATTTTTAGGGTCTGAAGGGTCCTGTCCCAGGAACACTTTCTCAGCTACCTTCTCAGCCTAGTTGGTAGCAATGGAGGCCTCGTCCCCAGGCCCCTTGGCATCTGCCTTCTCCCCCACCCCAGCAGCCACACCCTGGGTGACTTCTGCCCTGATGTCCCCCCGACCCTTACCCCCGGCTCTGGCTCTGCTCTAATTGAACCCCCCCCCAATTGCACTCCTCTCTGCCAGGGCCGGCGAGGAGACCCCGGAGCGAAAGGCAGCCCCGGCAATGATGGGCCAAAGGGAGAAAAGGTAAGCACGTTGTGGTGGGGTGAGGGAGGATCACTCATGAGGCTCTGGGTCAACTCCAAGAGAGCAGAGGGCTCCGAAAGAGACTCTGGGTCCAGAAACAGACTCTCAGATGCCACCTGATCTCCCCCTCCCCATCACCCTCATCCCCCACCTCCTCTCCCCCCTCCAAAAACCTCAGCCAGGCCCTTTGGGGTTTGCCTCTCAGTACTGAGCTCAGAGTAGCAGCACCACTGACAAGCCATGAAATGTTAGGCAAGGCCCTTCCACTCCCTCAGCCTCAGTCTCCTAGCCTGTAAAATGGACTGAGTATGGAAGAGGTGGCATCCAAGATCTGTGTGCTAGACAGCCTTGCTGGGCCTCAGTTTCCTCATCTGTAAAATGAGAGGCTGGACTAGTCAGCCTTTAGGGTCCCTTCCAGCTCTCCATCTGTGATTCTATGAACAAGAGAGACTGAGAAGGAGGAAGCGAGGAAGGGAGAGAGGTCTAGCCGCACAGCAGAGATCCCTTGGAAGAGGCGAGCGGAGAGAGGGCCGTCTGGAGTCAGAGCACCTGGTCCTCACCTGGCTTTGCCCCTCAGACACGGGCAGGTCTCTCCAGCTCTGGACTTCAGTTCTCTCATCTATTAAATAGGTGCCTGGGAAGGATGCCAGGGGACTCATCCTTCAGCCCCTCCCCACTCCGGATGAGGCTCTGGGGAAACAGCAAAGCTGCTCCTCTGCCCCCAAATCCCCCAGCCCCGGGAGGGGCGGTGAGCCCCAATGCCCTGAAGGAAAGCTTTGTCCCTGAGCCCTTTGACTCTCATGGAGAGAAGCAAGGCATGTCCAGAATCCAGAAACGCAGGCCACTCCCTCAAAAGACCAGCGACTTGGCATTTCTCTGGGACTTAAAGTATGAGGCTTGTCCTAGTGTGTCTTTTCTGACAGGGAGACCCTGGCCCCGAGGGACCCAGAGGCCTGGCAGGAGAAATTGGGAACAAAGGAGCCAAGGTAAGTGGGCCCAGCCCCTCGGGGGTCACAGCCTCCTGCCCTTCCCCCTGCCCACCCCCACCCCCACCGCTTCCCATCTGAGCTCCGTCCCAGCAGGGCAGAGGAGATCCCAGGCACAGAGATGACCGCAGGGCAGCTGGAGCTCGCAGCCGTCCTTGATGGGCAGGAAGAGGCGCTGCTGGAGCAGAGGAGGCGGGCACCCTGAACGCCTGCTCCAGGGGGTGCCTGGAAGGGGCTCCCACAGGCCACATATGTTTCTGTAGAGTTTCACGCAGAATGAGGGCAGCCCTGGGCAGCCCTGCCCCTCAGCCTGGGATCAGGAAATGCCAGGGGTGCCAGCCAGGCCTGACAAAACTCTGGGCTAGGTGACACAATGGATAGAGCACTGGCCCTGGAGTCAGGAGGACCTGAGTTCAAATCTGACCTCAGACCCATAACACTCACTAGCTGTGTGACCCTGGGCAAGT
>NW_020951925.1:1686299-1713037 GCF_900497805.2 Vombatus ursinus
AAAAAAAAAAAAAAAAAAAAAAAAAACTCTGGGCTGTCCTGGGACTTTCTGACTTCTTCCTTATCCCATTCAGCCCCTTTGCCCGGGTCGGAACTAGCCTAACATACCCAGACTTAACAGTTAGCTCATCCCTTCTGTTACACTCCACTACCTAGGCTATGTCTGAGGGATGCCTATAAAGCAGAGGCGGCAGACTTTGCCATGGGTCCCCAGGAAGAACGCCAGGGTATCCAAGTGCCAGTGCCTTCTGGGAGATCTAGCGTATAGGAAAAGGGACACAGCCCCTAGCCTCGTGTCTGCTGCCCTGAAAAAAGAGTGGCCATCATCTCTGAGTTCTGACACATTCAGATGCTTGGCAGTGAAGATCAAATGCCTGCAGAGAGGCCGTGCGGCACAGTGGGCAGAGATGCGGCTTCAGAGGCGGAAGGACGGGGTCAAGTCTTGCCCCTGTTGCACACAGACTGTGTGACCCTGGGCAAGTCACTCAATACCTCTTAGCGCCCCGGGGAGAACATGCACTAGGAGAGGTGGATGCTTATTGGAGGTTTCCTAAGCCAGTGAAGTCACAGGTCTGATAAACAAATAATACCCGCGTTGGAATCCGTTGTTCTCCACCTAAACGCCTGCGCCGCCTAGAGGAGCATCTCCGTCTTGTCCCGCACCGAACTCTCAGGGTGCCCTGCCTTAGCAGCGGGTGTGGGGTGGGGGGCAGCTGGGAGCTGACTCAGCACAAGGACCACTTCCCTTTCCCTGCAGGGTGACCGCGGCTTGCCTGGGCCCAGAGGACCTCAGGGCAGCCTTGGAGAACCCGGAAAGCAGGTGAGTGACCTGGGAATCGTGAGAGCCAGCCTTTGGGGAAGTGTGACTCAGGCCTCTGGCTCCCAGTCCCAGGGGCTGCTCCCTCAGCACCCCAAGCCTAGGAAATGGCGATGAGTTGAGGGGCCAGGTGACATCATGAGAACAAGTTAGGCTTTGAGGAGCAAAGAGGAATGTAGAGCATGACCCGAGGGTCGTTTCTCAAGAGCCCGTCTCCCACGTCCCCAAGGGCCCCTGACATCTGGCACAGAGGGCCACCCAGAGCTACCCTGCCCTTAGCCTTGCCAGCTGCCTCACGTGAGGGGAGGGCACCCCAACGCCATGGCCATTTGGCTTGAGCCCCAAGGCAGGGGTGCCACCAGCAAGCGGCTCCCCTCAAGTCAGGAGAAGGCATCGCCTTGTCTACCGTAGGGTAGCGTCAGCTCTTTGCTTACCAGTCCTCCAATGTTTATCCCTAACCATCCCCAATTCTTAGTGCCCGAAAGAGCTGGCTCCTCCATCTTTCCCTGCCCCTGCCGCCCTCTTCCCTGGCTCCCGTGCCCCAGGAGCCATGGGACTGAGGTCACGGATGGGGGAGTAACCCCCAGGAGAGCAGGAGGTGCTCGGCCGGTCTGAGGTCTGGCTCGGGCTGGGAAACGCCGCTCTTTCTAGAAACACAGCCAGCCCACTTATACCGAGGGGGCTCCTCACCTTCCCCTTTTCCGTCCTTTCGCTCAGGGATCACGCGGGGACCCAGGGGATGTTGGTCCCAGGGGAGAATCAGGACCTCCAGGACCCAAGGTAGGTGTTGCTGTCTGCCTGCAGCAGCAGGCACAGGCCTGGCTCCGCCCATGGCACCCTCTCAGATGGGAGAGTTTGGGGGACCCCTGGGGGTGTTGGGGCTTCTGAGGGAGAGGGAAGAGGGAACAAAGAAGGCTAAAATCCCTCACCTGTGGTCCAGAGAAGCAACAGAGCTGTGGAGGTCCTGCCTCCCCACCAGGAACAGCTGGAGGAAACCCCTAGAGCATAGCCCACATGCGGAATTTATGCCTTGGACAGCATGCAGATAATAGGGGGCACCCAGCTCTGCTGTTGGCCCTGTGTGGCCTGGGACAGGTCTCCTCCCCTCTCTGGTGGGCTCCCTCTAAAAGGCTAACTGGCCTCGAAGGTCCCTCCCAGGTCCGACATTCTACAGTTCTGAATCCACACGGCACCACCGTGTTCATTCTCTTCTGTTCTCCTGGCCGAGCCTGCCCGGGAGAAGCCCAGACATCACCCACTGTCTACATCTCAGCCATCCTTAGTTATTATCCTCATCGTGGTCAACACAAAGACCCCACCTCCCACAGGAAAGGTCTCCAATACACCATTTCTCTCACGCTCTCCCGTCGTAGCCACAGACGCAGCCGCCTTCGGGCACGCTGGCCCCAGAGATGGTGGCACCAGCACACCCTGCTCACATGTCCTGGGGGGTCTACAACACTCACATGGGTTGGAGTCGCCAGCAAATGGCGACTGGCGATGAGGAGGCCTCCAAGGTTCCACCCCGAATGTCACAGTGGTTACAGGAGGTGAACGTAAGAACTTTGTCTTCATCTAGGGAGACCGAGGTCGACCTGGCTTCAGTTATCCTGGACCTCGAGGAGAACCGGTAAGTAGTGGATGGGGATGGGGTAGGGGGGGAAGCCTCCTTTGGTTTGGCAAATGAGGATCGGCAGAAGGCTCGTGGAAGGAGCGGGGCAGTGCTGAGCACGGGGCCTCTTGGACCCAAAGGGGCCGCTGTGCTAAGCCCTGACCGAGGTGCTGCCCCATGTCACAATGCAGGCTCTTTTCTTCCTGGGCATCATTCATCTGGGTGTGTTTATTTCACAGGGAGAAAAAGGCGAGCCTGGTCCCCCAGGCCCAGAGGTACAGTGTCTTCCTTTTATGCCTTGAGTTGTGTGAGTCGGAAGACAGGGCAGGGTGGGTCAGCTATTGCCTGCCTGCTGGGATCCCGACCCCCTCCCCAAGGGTCCTCTGCCCAGAGGTTCCCCTGACATCCCTCACAGAAGGGGTAGCACAAATCACGGGCCATCACACCTCAGACCTTGGTCACCTGTGTGGCCCAGGCCAAGTCACTTCCCTTCTGGCCTCAGTTTCCTCATCTGTACTCTGGGATAATAATGCTCGCACCAGCTTCATCCCAGGGTGGCCGTGAGGAATGTGCTGGGTGAGCGTTGGAAGTGTTCACAAGATCTGGGTGATGATAGTGGCGATGAGGAAGAATTCATTTTTACACAACTAATTACAAACGTGCTGCATCAGCCCCATCATCTCCAGGCTAGGGATCCTCATTTCTCCATCCCCAGCTCACGCTTTGCTCCTCACTCACGCTTTCCCCCCTCCCCAGTTTCAAATCTGTGCCCCTCGGGCTGAGCCTGGGAGAGATCATCCTGCCCATCCCCTCCTGTCTGTGGCTGCCATGAGCCGGCCTCTGCTGAGCGAGGCCGAGCTGAGCCCTCCAAAGACGGGCAGCAGGAGGTTTCCCAGTGACCCTCAGACAATGCAGTCGGCCTCCCTTGGACTGAGGAAAGGGCATTCGTGGGAATGCTTCCAATGGGCGTAGACACACGTTTACCATTGAGTTCTAACCCTGGGTCAGGCTCTTCCGGAATGGCCATCGTCCTGTATAACCATGTTCTCTTATGTACCAAACAGGGTGGAAGAGGGGACTTTGGTATCAAAGGAGCCCCAGGGAGAAAGGGAGAGAAAGGAGAGCCGGTAAGTACCCTCCTGGGCTGCCACGGGGCCTTCTGGAAAGGCTGGAGCACAGGCTGGTGTGGAGGAGGAGCCTTGGTTCAAATCCCAGCGCTGACCCTTGCTAGCTGTGGGCCACTCGGCCAGTCACTGGAGTTTTGTTGTGAATGGGCAGCTGGGAAGGGGTGATCTGTAAACCTTGGCCTGCCATGAGGATGGGCACTGGGATCATCAGTGAGCAGATAAGCGTGAGCGCACTGACTGCATCACAGCAGAAGCAGCAGATGGGGCCAATCTAGAAGGCCTCGAATGACAAGTTGAGAATGGCCGTCCTCCACTGGCCTGGCCCAAGGGGGCTACTTGGCTGGCCCTCAGTATCTGGCTCAGGGCGACTTTTCCTGCCTTGTATTCCCACCCACCAGCCACCTCTCCTTGCCGCTCTGACCTCCCCCATTGGAGGAGGGGCAGCCAGGCACAAGGCGGCCCCTAGAGCTGGTCAGGAAGCAGCGTGCAGCCCACAGGGGGTCTTCCTCCCCACCTCTCCTGGTGGGAAGGGATGTGACTCGCTCAGCTCCCCTCCCAAACCAGATTTCAGTGGAATTCGGTGCCTTCTCATTTGGACTTTTTCTTTACAGGCAGATCCTGGCCCCCCTGGAGAGCCTGGCCCCAGAGGACCCAAAGGATCTCCAGGCCCAGAGGTACTGCCCCTTTGCAGAGTCCTGCATCTGCTGCCCCCGTGCTCTGGCCAGTCTTGTGTCCAGCCAGGGCTCCCTGGCCAGCACCACATCCATGCCTCTCACAGCCCCGACGTAGAGGAAGCTGCCAGCTACTGGCAGGGCTGCCCACCAGGGATGGAGCCCACCAGCACTGCCAGGAAAGACCCTAACCACAGACTTCTTCTTCCCTAGGGTGAACCTGGTCCCCCTGGAGACCCTGGCCTGACGGTGAGTAGGCCTGATTGCAGGGCCGGGGATTGTTCACAGGCTCCGGGGTGGGACAGGACCCCTGCCCTCTTTTGGGAACCTTCTGGGAAGAAACAAGTCAAACCTCAGAAGGGCACAATCCCTCCTTCTCCTGGGAGCAAAGACAGGCGGATAGGCTAGGGAGGGAAGGAGGGGAGAGCCAAGGGGGAAATTCTGGCTCTGGTGCTGCCGTGCTAGGGAGATTCCCACTGGATGTCCTGCCGCACTTTGATTGGAGCGGGGCAGTGGGGGTGGGGGGGGGCAGGAGCCCCCAGCTCCTGCTGACCTCTCCCTTGCTTTCTGGAAGGAATGTGACGTCATGACCTACGTGAGGGAGACATGTGGCTGCTGTGGTGAGTTGGCATCTTTTCTCCTGGCTGGCACTCCCAGAGCAGCAGGCACCTCCTGGTGACAGGCACAGAGGGTCAGGATGGCTTCCATACCAAGAGGGGCTAGGGTTCGATTCAACAACCAGCTTTTATTAGGAGCTGGCTCTGGTTTGTACGGGAAAGTCGACGGGGTTCGGTAGATAGAGGGCTGGCCGCAGAATCAGGAAGAAAGGGCCAAGTCCTGCCCCTGGCTGTGGGACCCTGAGCATGGCGGACCTCCTGGTGCTCCTTAAGGCTTTAGTGGCCAACCTGCATCAGAGGAAGGAGCGTGCACACCAGGGAGTTCCCCACACCTAGGAAATCACTGCCAGGAGGAAATTGTTGCAGGTTAAGGCCCTTCTGCTTGACTCCAGGATTAAGATAAACTCAATAGTTCACAATCAAATGTGGAGAAAGGCAGGGAGAATAAGCATGGAGGAGCAGTCCAGGCAAAGGATGGGAGGAGACCCGAGGGGGAACAGAGACGGCCCTTACTCGATCCACGTCTGGGCCACGAGCTGGATTGAGCTGAGCTCATGCCACAATGGCGGCTCACCTTCTTTGGCCTCTCGCTTCCACCTGACTGACATCAAATCAACACGTGCTATCTATACATTTGGGGTCAGCTGCTCAGCACAAGGCCTGGATTCACTGGGGAAAGGAAAACTCAGTTCCTCCCCTAGAGCACAAGGCATCAGTGGCCATGCCGGAGCTGAGGAAGCCTGGTGAGGTCGGGATGCCAAAGCCGCTCTCTGGGACTTGTCGCCTCTTCTCCCCGGTGACAACTCCCTCCTTTCGCCCTCCCCAGACTGTGTGAAGCACTGTGGGGCGCTGGACATCGTGTTCGTCATCGACAGCTCGGAGAGCATTGGCTACACCAACTTCTCGCTGGAGAAGAATTTTGTCATCAATGTGGTCAACAGGCTCGGTTCCATCACCAAGGATCCCAATTCAGACACAGGTCAGCCTAACCTTCATCCTGTGTGGTGTAGACGCTCTCATTGGTACAACCTGGAACCCTTAGAAAAGGGAACTAGAATCTCGCTGTTCTGGAACATGTCTCTGATAAATAGCAGAGTCAGGCCCCATCCTGGTAGGGGAAGAGCCAGGACCTCATGGAGGCACCCACTTGTCTATCGCTGGCTTCAGGAAGGGGGAGCGGGTCAGGAGGGAGTCCTGCCCCAAGCTCGGGGTGCAGGGCATAGACACCCCTTTGGGAAGGGTCACTCCTGGCTCATTCTGTCCTCTCTGCTTCAGGGACTCGCATCGGGGTGGTTCAGTACAGCCACGACGGGACCTTCGAGGCCATCAAGCTGGACGACGAGCGGATCACCACCCTTTCCCAATTCAAGGAGGAGGTGAAAAAGTTAGAGTGGATCGCGGGGGGCACCTGGACACCCTCAGCCCTGAATTACACCTACAACGCGCTCATCAAGGGCAGCCGGCGGAAAAAGACCAAGGTGTTTGCGGTCGTCATCACCGACGGGCGCCACGACCCCCGTGATGACGAGCAGTCCCTGACGGCCTTGTGTAACACAGTGGAGAATGTCGTGGTCACGGCCATCGGCATCGGGGACATGTTCAACGAGCAGCACGAGAGCGAGAGCCTGAGGTCCATCGCCTGCAACCAGAAGGGTCAAGTCCGCAACATGACCCTGTTCTCCGACTTGGTGGCCGAGAAGTTCATCGACGAGATGGAAACTTTTCTCTGCCCAGGTCAGTGCCCGGTGCCCTGGCTCCCTTGGGGGGTCCCCTCCACGGGCCTAGTGCAGAGCTCTGGTCTGGATGGGGACACGGCGGGCCGCCCTTGCTTTCCCTCGGCTCTCCCAGGAAGGCAGAAATGTGAGCCGCCGTCCCCAGGGGAAGGATGCCGGCGGTCTGGCCCAGCAAGCGATGACCGCGCCTGAGGCTTAGAGAGAGGAGAGTGGGGGGTCCTTAAATGGCGAAACCCTTGAGCCAGCCCGGTACTCCCCAGTGCTCCCATGGACCCCACAGCAGGACCTCCTTGGGAAACAGCAGCGGCCACGGGAGTAACAAATGGCATTTCTGTCACACTGGAAGGGAGGCAGCGTTATTTACCTAATCATCTCCTTAGGTCAGTGCGGCATCCCCGTGAGGTGGAGCTTATGATCATTCTCATTTTCAGATGAAGAAGCTGAGGCAGACAGAAGTTATTATGTGTCTGGCCCAGGGTCACACAGCTAGTCAGTGTCTGAAGCAGGATTCACACTCAGGACTTCCTGACTCTAAGTCAGATGTTCTGTCCACTACACCAAGGGAAAAGTCACCACCCCTGCCCCCAGTATCAAGGACCACACATGTGGCTGAGGCTTAGGGTGGTCCAGACAAGTGAGCTCAGACCCAGCTTCCCCTAATGCTCCACACCAGTGGGGAGGAAGGAGGAGGAATCCATGGCAGAGGGGTAGCAAAAGGCAAGAGAAGGTGCGGTTTGGTGGAAAGAGCACTGGCCATGCAGTCAGGAAGACCTTCACTGGAATTCTTTTTCAGCTGTTTCCTGGGCAAGTCATTTCCCCTCTCTGGACCTCAGTTTCCCCATCTGTGAAATGAAATCATTGTTCTCCATAATTTCTGAAGTTTATTCTCACTCTGAATCTATGATCCTATGAACGGATCAGAAAGCCCCCCAGTATGGATTTTGTACTGGCATGAGCCAGAAGACATTTAGGACTCAGAACTGTCCGTTCTCATCAAGTATTCTTTTCTCCTCCAGATCCACAGATTGTCTGCCCCGACCTTCCCTGCCAAACAGGTAATGCTAAAGAGGCACCTCGCCTCACCCCACCCATCCTTCCTCTCTCTCCCCTTTCTATACCCCGCAGCAATCTCTGTGGAATGAAGGGACAGTGCAGACTAGCTCAATGTGTTCATGGTGGAGGAGGGAAGGTAGAAGTCAAATTCATGGTTGCCTCGAGCTGGAAGCTGTCCAACATAGGATTAGAGTTGGAGTCGGAGGCATTTGGCCTGGGCATCCCAGGATGCGTTCTTTCCACTGAGGAGTTTCTCGGTTCAGCATAAGCAGGCTGGTTCTTCCCAGCCCTCTCATCCCAGAGCAAGCCTTCCAGATCTGGCAAAGAAGGGATGTTAGTTTAGAAGAGAAGACCCAGGGCAAGATTCTGAAAACTTCATGTTCCAGGGTCCTGCAGATGGGGTAGGAGGTTGGACCAGATGACCTCACTGGACCTTCTTTCCTTCAGCTATCCATTCATTTCTATGACCAACAAGAGCTTAGTAGGTGCTAAGCCCTGGCTATCACCACCCAGTGTGCATGAGGTCAGGAGCTGTCCCTGGGAATGGGGCTCGCTCTCCCTGGTTTCTCAGCTTTGGGCTTCAGGGGCCCCTCTTTGTGGCTCTCAGGGCCCTTTCTGCCCACTGGCCACACAAGCAGAGCGTGGTCTTTTCTCGTGGTTGTTCAAGCCAGTAGGGCCTGAATATAAAGAAATCAGTAGCTTTTGTAAGAGTGTCCATTGCTGGGAACCCACCCTGGAAACAGCCAAGAGACAGTCGATACTGGGGAAAAAGATTTGGCATGAGCCTGAGAGCTGTTGGCCGATATAAAATCACAGCGATTGTTGAAATGTCTTCTAATTTAGAATTCCTATAGTAGAGATTGGGAAAAGATACTGGCATATTTCTTGTTCCAAGATGTCAAAAACCCTCAGTTTCGCTCCTGTGTATGTGTGTTGGGGAGTTGGGAGGCAAGGGGAGGGAGAGAAAACTCCCTGTGTGGAGACACCTTCCAACAATGCAGATCACATCCCATCTGTGACTCGGGGTCTCAGAGTTGCCCGAAAAAAGTGTGTTTGCTCTTGGATGATAAACCAATAACCCTAAGCAGGCAATGAGCTAATGCCCTAGAGCCTTGTGGATGCTCTGTTTCTGGCTCTGCCCTGTCATCTGCTGCATGGCTCCCGTGGACGCCGGCCCTGTCTATCTTGGTCAGCCTGGTATGGTCTTGTTCTCCTCTGAGGCAGCTTCCTGGAGGGTCACAGGCAGCCTGAGACTTCCGGTGAGGGCCTGAGCTGAGCACAGGTAGGGGCAACCAGATGGCCAGCCCATTGGCAGAGCCCAGGCTGACCAAGGTCAGGCCAGGGCTACCAAGAGGTGCTGGTCTGAACTTGATGTCATCTGAGCCTTCCTGCCAGTGTTGGCACGTAGCCTCAGTTAGTAGTTGTTATTGAGATTTTCCAAAGGCTGTGGAGGACGCGCTGTTTTCAGTCTTGGGGGTCGTTCTCCGTCTGGCCCTTTCCAGGGCAGGCACCTCTGGCGGGTGTCTGGAGCAGAGGGAGACAGAGTGTGGAGGTGGGGTACTAGCTCTGGCTAAAGACTGTCTATCAGCTGGGAGGGCTGGCTGTGAGCCAAGGAAGGCATCAAGAGACAAGTTTGAGTCCTGGTGTTGCCCTGAAGCAGGTGGGATGCCTTAGGCAAGACTTTTCTGGGCCTCTGTTCCCTCAGCTGTAGGAAGGAGCTGATGATACCTGACCGAGTACCTTCCAGGGCTACAGCTGAGGCCAAAGGAAGCCATGGGGGAGGAGTGCTTTGAAAAGTCTAAGACCTTTGACAAAGACTTGGTGGCACCCCAATGAGTCCCGCCCCGGCCACCGGGGAGGACGATCTGTTGGCACATTGGAAAGGTGCGCTGGGCTCTGCTGGCCTCTCTGCCTGGAAAGGAGCCTGCTCAGTTTTAGTGAAATGCCAGCGTGCATTGCGGGGTCAGGACTGAACGATACGGGCTCTCTCAGGGCCCCTGCGTTCAGACGCAAGCTGCTCCATTCAGATATGTTCATCTTTCCAAGGCCTCTGCTGACGCCCATCCCGCCTGGGCCAGAGAGACCGTGGCTGGGGTCTCTGGTCTGAACCTCAGTTTCTTAGCATATAAAATGAGGTTAGACTAGATGACCTCTGGGCTCGTTCTAGCTCTAAATCTTAGCCATAATTCTGTGGGTTTTCAAAGTCGCTGAGACCAAAAAGTGAATCCCCTCAGGCCTACCTGGTGACAAGCCTTGTCCATCATAGACCGCATAATCAACGCCTTTCCAGCTTAGCGGTCAGGTCCTTTGCTGGCCCAGACTTGGAGAACCCAAGCTTACCCCCCACCCCCAGCAGGACTGAGTAGAAGGCGGAAAATCCGTTTTTCTGTGGTGCCCGTCACTCACGGCCCGAGTCCAAGCCAGACACCTTACTTAAAGCCAATAGAACCCGACAGCAGAACATAAACAGAGCCTTGGCTCCCAAATTTACTTCCTCGTTCTCTCCTCTCTGCTGTAGACAGAGGCCAGGGCTTCTCTGAGGAGGTTCAGCTTCTCCCACATGGGCTTACATTGAAACAGAAGCTCCATGCCTCCTCCCCTCACTGATGCAGACTGAAAGGCTCCAGTTGGAGGCTTCTGGTGCCCTTCCTATAGGAATGCATGCCAAGCTTTGATGCCTCTTTAGCCCTATCTCCCCTCCACCAAGGGGTCAAACTGTCAGGCGATTTCCAGGATAGACCTCATGGAGCTTGTCTGCTTTGGTGATGGCGTATCTGGTGATGGCACGTCTGTGCTCTGTACCTCTGATGGGCTGTGTGCTTTGGGGCATCCCCAGTAGTGTGGATGGATTTTCACTGGCCTATCGATGCTCCCCCTCCCTATTCCTCTCTAATGGCATGACTAATAGCCTGCATCTGCAAGATGGCTGGCCACAATCTGTGACTGGGAGCAGAAGGGGTGATCTGCCCTCCACCACCACGTGAGTACCATGTTCTACCCAATGGCTACCGTGGATGGCAATAGCAAATCCAACATAGGGACCCTATAGGAAGTGATAAAACAGGAGGTGAGTCACCCCCTTCACCCTCTTGCTTACAGCCTACCTGGTGTAATTATTGACAGTAATCACCATAAATAATGACGTTCAGGGAACAAGAGTGAGGAATAGCTTTGGTGTTGCATACCAAGACATAGATCATGTGCCTTGCTTTGTAACCAGCCACCTGCTCTCAGTGCCCTTCCAGCTCTAGAATCCTATGTTCATGTCCAGCAAGCTACTGTTAGTCACCAATGGTGCCACTGACTAGAGTGACTCCTACCAATTACATCGCTCTTACGTGAATTCGCCCAAGGGACTTGGGTCTAATTGAATCTCTCTTCCTCACAGTCATGGGGGCTGGCCACTTCCCAGCACAAAGAATCTACCAGCTAGAAATTGTCCACCTATTGACTCATTGCCCTCATGGACACCCCCAAAGTATTCCTATATCTGGCCTGCCATGCCAAGAATTAGACAGCACCCACAAAGTCGACAAGCCAGCTGAAAAATGCTAGACTCAGCCAACTGGCTGCTCTGTCTGCCTGACACAAACTGGCCATTTTGACACGTATTCTTCTCCCCAAATTCATTAATGTGCTTCTCAGGAATAACAAGGTGCTAAGGAGCTGCCCAGAGGCAAGCCTACCTCCACACCAGGAGCTCCCAAAGACGCCGATTTTGAGTCCTGTCCTTTACCCTGCTCCTTCTGCCCTCAATGGGATGAAAAGTCAAAATGAAAGAGAGAAAGAATGGCCAGAGGCCTAGATGGCCCATCCATTCCCCCAAAGCTCTCAAATAGAGTTAACCATTTTTTAAGTTAAAATAGTTTCAGTTTTTTATTTTAAATGTAAAATTAAATTAGCATCTGCAATTTTTAATCAAAATAGAGTATGACTAATTGGGTCCACATACCTTCAAGGTATAACTTGAGTAAAAACTCCACCCAAGCTTGCCTTTTGGCAGCAAACAGGCAAAGACCCAGATAATAACCTGGATTTTTGAATGAACTGACCAAACCTTGTGTTGCTATGTAGACACTGTCCAAGTCCACATTGATTTCCTTAGACCAGTAACTTTCTGTGGGCCTCCTGAAGGCAGCAGCCCACTCTGCCATCTATGCAGCCCAAGTGAATTTTTCATTAACCAGGTTCAAAACCTTCAATAGGGCTTAGTCGCTTCCCACCAATGAAAGGAGCTCTCCAACATGCTCACATCCATCTCTGTGTGATGACACAAATGTGTGAGAGAAGGCCACTATGGGCTTTCTGAGGTTCTCCTCGTCAGCTCCAGGCAACAGCCATGAACGGCCCATAAGACGAGAGATCTGATTAAGCATCTGCATATATTTATGAAGCCTTGTCTCGGGATTGGCATGCTTTTAACAGTCCTGAATTATCCTCCCAGCTCTGTCCCTAACTAACTCTATGACCTTAGGCAAGGCCCTTTCCCAATCTGAGCCTCGGTTTCCATGCCTGTACATGAGGAGGTTGGGCTAGATAAATCTCCAAGGTTTCTCACTGCTCTTAAATCCCATGGCGTCCTGACCTGACCCTGCCAGACCAGCTCCCGTGGCTAAGGGCAGATTCAGTTGTCTTCAATGCTTTGGCTTAAGCCTTTTCAAAGTGCTTTCCATCCCTGATATGAGTGGACTGTCGCTTTGGTCACACTATCCACCAGACCAGTAGTCAAGGACACCACCAATGCCAAAATGCCCTAAAATCTACTTTTGACACTCACTTGCAGATGGGGAGCCGCCTAGCGGCGAAATCCCAGTTACTTTCCTCCGCACAGAAGAAGGGCCCGACATATCTTTTCCCAGGACCATCCCCTTGATCGAACAGTTGCTAAACTCCACGAAGCACAGCCAGGACCCCGCGGCGTACTCCCAGCTGGTGGCGGTCTTGGTCTATACAGCTGAGCGAGCCAAGTTCGCCACTGGAGACGAGAGGCAGGACTGGATGGACTTGTTCATTGACACGTTTAAGATGGTGCACAGGGACATTGTGGGGGACCCGGAAACGGTGCTGGCTCTCTGCTGAAGCGCCCGACGCAGACTAGATGGTGCTCCTGGGGTCCGTAGCCAGGCTATGTCATGTGCAGCCAGATCGAGTTATCTCACTCCGCCATCCCTCTCAACAATATGGCAGCAAGGTTTGCAGCTAAACACAGGAGTGGTAATAGCAAGTCAGTTAGGGGACGGAGTTCTATATTGGAAAATGCCTTGGGAAATCGGCCCTCCCATGATTCTGAGTGAGCCTGAAGGATGGGTGAGATAACAAGTCTAGACTGGACATTGCATATTGATGATATATACTTTTAAATATATATTAGATATAGACAAAAGTGTTATATAAATAGATTTATATAGGAATCATCTTTAAATGACATGGGAAAAGTTCCCCAATGACACCATGAAATAAGCTAACATTTGCACTGCAAATGAGAGACTGGATAAAAGCCTAGTTCCGCATGGATGTGATATGCAAATTTTATGTGGTATAATATTTATTAAAATAAATCAGGGCAATAAAATTGTGCCACAAAATTCAGAATTCAGCTTTGGGGAAGTCCCTGAAACCTCAGGGCTCCTTATCCCAAATCTAAGATGCCTGGTCATCTACCACTGCTAGACCATTTGAACAGATAAGGAATGAGGTCCCTGTTTAGCTGGACAATCCAACAGACATCTGGTCATTTGAAAAGAGCCCAGCAGTAGCTGGCATTTCTCACCCTTCACCCTGATGTCAATCAACATATCTGACATACCGTGGGCATAGCCTGGAATGTAGGTGACGAGAGTCCCCAGTCCAGTGTGGCAACTATGTCCAGGAAATGCCGTAGTTCTCTGGTTTGGCTGTGATTTTGTGGACATAGGGTGCAAAATACTTCTTGGTGCTCAGAACAGTAACAGCAGTGAGGATGGTAACGCACTTTCCAGTGCTAAGCATTCCTTCCTGGAGCCTCATTGGCCCATTTTTGCAAATGCTGCTCTTTGTGGATTTTCCTGCCAGGTCAGAGAAGAAAGTCGGCGTTCACTGTGGTTCTGGTTTGGCCATGTGTGTTTTTGTATACCTTCTCCACCTGGTTTCCACTGTGACTGTCTGTGATTTTTCTGTGTTGTGTTCTATTTGCTGTTTTACTTCTTTGGTGCTA
Source organism: Vombatus ursinus (assembly GCF_900497805.2). Classification (NCBI taxonomy): domain Eukaryota; kingdom Metazoa; phylum Chordata; class Mammalia; order Diprotodontia; family Vombatidae; genus Vombatus; species Vombatus ursinus. The sequence goes on from NW_020951925.1 coordinate 1,700,122, forward strand.
CCCTCGAATATTGAGCAACATGCCTCCCCCAAGAGGAGGGTCCCTGAAAGGAGCTACTGGAGAGAGCTCTGACCCATACCCATATGTGTCATTATTGGGTGGGAGTTCCCCCTATGATGATGCAGAGCACAGTCTTGCCACCTTGGTGGTCAGTCTTCATGACCTGCTGGGGCTCCCCAAGATGTACCACCTCGGGGCGAGCCCCTGGTCATGAACTTCTCTCACTTTAGCTAGACTGGTCCTCAGACAAAGGACGCACAGCCCCCACTGGGGCTCCACTGGGGTCATTGCTGGCCCCATACTCCAGGCCTTTCCAGTTGGGGTGGACTTGTCAGAGCTTGGGCTCCACTGAGATAGCCTTCAAGAACCCAAGATCTCTCCAAGCTGGGATGAGGCTTCAGAGGGCTTAATGGTGAACCACAGAACTCCTGAGGTGAAAGGGACCTCCAATCCAATCTGTGCCTGACCAAGACCTTTCTATAATGACCCCAACAAGTGGACATTCAACTTCCTGGGGCAGCTTGTTCCATCTTTGGGTGGCATTCACTGATGGGAAGTTCTTCTTGACATCCAGCCTCAATCTGCCTCTTGGCAGCTTCCATCCCCAGCTTAGTTCTCTCTGCCCTCTGGGGCCAAGCAGAACATCACCCACATTGTCTACATTGACAACCTTTCAGATACTTGAAATCTGCTGTCACATCTGCGCAAGCCTTCTCTTCTCCAAGCCCAGCATCCTCAGTTCCTTCACAGGCTGTGTTCTCAAGACTGCACAATCTGGGTTGGTCCCCTCTGGAAGTTTCCTGGCTTGTCAATTGTTACAAGTAATGAGGGGTTAAAAGAAGTCTTACAGCAGGGATGAAATCAGGGGCATCAGAAGAGTGGTCCTCCCTTGAGGGAGGACAACCCAGGGATTTCTCCTCGTGTCTTCCTTTGCCTGTATGTCACTTTGTATGTGAACTTCTTTGTCTTTTGTATGTTCCATGTACATCAATATGTTGACAGAAAATGCAGCTGAAGCTCTGGTTGTCTGGTTACTGCGTGTCTCTCTTGTGGTGAGCTATGTCTTGGCCACTTGGTGTGTTGTGGGCCACTTGAAAGAAAATGGTGAATGGGAGGATGCTTGGGCACCATTTCCCTAGGGAAAGGGAAGTCTCAAGGCTGCATCAGGGAGGATCAAAGGATGAGGACATCTGAAGTCAGCTTCTCCATCCAGAGCTGACTCTTAGGCAGAAACTTCAATCTTCATAAGCTCATTAAAGATAAGGGTGTCTGAGCCAGTAAGAATGCAGAGGGCAGGCTGGAAGTGGTCCAACAGCAGCAGCTTCCTCCTGTCAACTTCCAAGGAGGCTGAGCTGAGCCCAGTTAGATTCAGCAAAAGGAGAGAAAGAATTCGAAAGCCTGCACCATTGGCCGTGCAATGGTGCCTGAGCCTTGGCCAAGCTGCTCCCATTCAAAGGATTCCCATTGAGACAGTGACTAGTGAGGGGAGGAGGTTACAAAGGCTCCATGTGTAGGATGTCGAACGAACCTCATGGGACCTCAACGAGGGAGGCAGAAGAGGTGTAATTAACCCCATTTACAGAGGAGAAAATTGGTTCAGAAAGGCAGGTGGCTTGTCCACAGGCACACAGCTCCTTACAAGCAGAACCATGACCTGATGGACCCAGGTCTACTGACTCTGAGCCCCTTGCTCTTTTCACTCCACCAAATGTCTGAGAGCTTGGGATTCTTTGTACAGGGCCAACAGAAAGGCCAACGATGGGTGCGTCTGACCGTGGTCCCCGTAATTCTGTCTAATTACAGTTCCTGAGATTGATAGAGTCACTGGCTTTTGGGATCATCTCATCTAATTGCCTCTTGTTACACAGAAGTAAACAGAGGCGCGGCTAAGCAAAGGGATTCACTTAAGCTTCTGAGGGTCAGCCGATGGCTGAGCTGGAATACAAACGTGGGTTTCCCAATTCTGAATCAAGTGCTCTATCTTCTCTGTGACCCGAACAATGTCAACAGGCAGACTGCAGCAAACACAGTCATTTCCCAGTGTGGAAAGGCCTTCTCTACCCTCCCTCACTTTCAGGGAGGCCATATTCTGCAGAAGTGGATTTGAAAGAGAATCACCAGAGGCAGCTTGGCCTCAGAGGGAGGAAAGCCTGGGTTCAAATCCTGCCTCTGACACTTACTGGCTATGTGACCCGGGGTGGGGATGGGAGGAGGGGTCATTCATCCTCTCATTGCCCCATTCTGCCCATTAAGATGTTGACAGGTACAGAGGTTTCAACCTGCATGGGCAGAAGGTTTCTCACTGGGAGCTCCTTCTATACATGATATTATAGGTATAATTGTTAAAAGAGAGATTCACTCCACTTCTGGGAGATAATTAAATAAAAGGCAAGAAAAAATCAAACAGGGAAAAGATGAAATGTTCTCATCCCTGAGACATGAGTGAGTTTCATTGAAACATATCGTCTCTCATGTCTATCCTGGCATATTTCTATTGTGTCAGAAAGGACGAAGAAGTCACACTTAGCTGTCTTTACTATCAGGTTAAAATGAAGACTAGAGGCAGCCTGGAGGAGGAAAGGTAACCAGAGAGGAGACTGGAGATGGACAAAATTGGGAGACTGCCTTTCTGGTTGATAAAGTGGGCAGCTGGGGCATGAGATGATTTTGTTTTCCAATATCTGATTTCCTCCCAGGCCATTGCCCAACAGCCCAATTTCAGCAAGACAATGGGGGCCCCAGAGTTTGAGGACATCTCCCCAGTCATGTCCTGTGATGGTTGGAGCATTCTAGCATTCCTCCTATTGTTTTGTGAGCTTCAAAGTGTATCCTAGCTTCAGTTTTATCACAGGAACTAAAAGAAGGCCTTTGTCTTTGCACATAGTAGGTGCTTGGTAAATACTTCCTGGGTTGACTTAAATCGATTAGAAGGTTGTTATGTAGTAAGAACAGAGATGGGCACCTCGAAATTGGGCTGACATACTAGGAAGAGCCTAGAGGGTCTCTTCTAGACCATTGGCCATTGGCACGTTTGGGGTTTGATTGGTTGGTGAGGGGGAGGGAGGAGAGGATACTAAACAGGTCAGTTGGGGGAAATACCATTTGGGATGGGATGGGTATGTTTTAGACTGGACCTGTGATTTATTCCTGATGTGGACACTCCTTTTACTGATGCAGACTGGCAATTTATCAGAAAAGTATAGTCTTAGGGAGTTGACTAGGGCACTGAAGGGTTAAGTAATCTTCCCATGGCCACACAGCTAGTATGTGTCAAGGGCAGGATTTGAACCCGCCTTCCTTACTCTCTCCACCATAGTATGTTCCCTCTAAATAACTGGTCCCCTAAAATATTCATTATGTTTTCAGGAAAATTAGATAATGTGTGATACCAGGTAACACCTGCTGATTCAGAAATGGGTCATGCTCTAGCACCAGATCTCTGCCTCACTTGTCTTCCATGGGGCTAAGTTATGGGTATTCACACAGAGCTGTTGGTTAAGGCCCCAGAACTTCTTATCTAGATTCAGGCAGTGAGGAAAGAGGGGTGGGCTTGGTGCCATGAGTGGAGAGAGGGGTCTTCTGGCAGACATTTCTGGGCCTGGCTCATAATCTGACCAGAGGTAATGCATTCCAGAGTCCTATGCCACTTTCTCCAAGATCCTCATGTCTCACCAACCATCCCTCAGTAGACATCTCAGCTCTTGGCCAGGCAGGACTCTAGACATCACAGCTGGCACTCTGTCCTCTCCCCCCTGCTTTGGGCTGCCCTTCCTTCCTGCCCAACACTGAATCTTTCCTTTCCTTCCCAGAACTGTACGTAGCCCAGTGTACCCAGCGGCCTGTTGACATTGTCTTCCTGCTGGATGGCTCAGAGAGGATTGGGGAGCGCAATTTCCACAAGGCCCACCGCTTTGTGGAGGAGGTGGCCCGGAGGCTGACCTTAGCGCGGCGACACAACGACCCTATGAACGCCCGAGTGGCCCTCCTCCAGTACGGCAACGAGCGGGAGCAGGAAGTAGTCTTCCCGCTCACCTCCAACCTGACGGTGATCCACGATGCCCTCAGCAACATCCGATACCTCAACTCCTTCTCCCACATCGGCACCGGCATCATCCACGCCATCAACAACATCGTCATGGACCAGCAGGCAGGGGCCCGCCGCAACGCCGAGCTCTCCTTCGTCTTCATCACCGACGGCATCACGGGAGAGATGAGTCTGAATGAGTCCCTGCACTCCATGCGGAAGCAGGATGTGGTGCCCACCGTGCTGGCCCTGGGGAACGACGTCGACATGGACCTCCTCCTGAAGATCAGCCTGGGGGACCGGTCCGCCATCTTCCAAGAGAAGGACTATGACAGCCTGTCCCAGCCCAACTTCTTTGACAGGTTCATTAGATGGATCTGCTAGCTCCGCCCCCCCACAAGGTTCCAGAAGGCACGTGTCCCGAGCATTCCATCTTGCCCTCACCCCGCCCTGACCCCCCCCAACACAAATGTACACAGACACCTGCCATGCGGTCCTGCTCCTCTCCTCTGATTTCAGCCCGGGATGGGTAACTCCACGCCTTGGCCTGGCAGGGCTCCCACGAAGCTGGAGTTCCCCTGCAGGCCAAGCAAGGAACGGATCTGGACTCTTCATGATGAACCACAAACAGGAAATAGTCCTCAACTCTTAATGGTGCTAATAGAGAACAAGAACGCAGAAGGACTCAGAGCCACAGCCGAACCTTTCCAATGCTTCTTCAAGTACCAAGTAGTGCCCCACTCCGCGTGTGTGAGAGTGCATGTAGGAGTGCATGGGTACACAGAGAGATCCATATCAGAGGCACTTTTAGAGGGGAGACCTCAGCATCCCCCTTAGATGAGGCATAACTGGCGTCTCACGGTGCTCCCAGGGGGCTTCCCTCTCCTCGTCCCCACGCTGGTCCTGAAGAAGTCCAGATTATCGACCTTCTAGTCCCATCCCCGGGATAGATTTTCTTATTCCCTGGGCCCCCCGGGTAGAGATGGATGCAGAGCTTCAGGGAGCGGGAATAAGCGAACGGACACATTATCAGAGCAGCGCTGACCAGTGCTGGCGGGGAGCCTGTCCCCCTTCTAGTTCATCCCACACACATGGCAGAATGCTTTTCCTGGAGCACCATGGTCGTCTCGCCACCTCCCCACACCAGGACCTGCAAAGCCTCACTCGTGCCTCTTGCACCCACCATGAGCATCTTGGCCTCCCATCCAAGGCCACCCAGCAATGAGACAGACTGCCATCTGCAAACCCCCCTGCCCGGGGCCCTCTGTCCCTGCCCCCTCCTTCCCAGCAGCCTCTCACCAGCATCCTCGCCAAGGTCCACAATGAGGGGACTTGAGCTTTCTGCTTCCTTGCCTGGCATGTGCTGCTCCGCCCTTGCCCCGTCACCCCTTGGGAATTCTGACCCATGGGCCCATTTCTCATCAGATGGTTTCGTGCCTTCTTAGCTCTTCTATGCGGCCTTTCCTACAGGGTCCCTGCTTGCTGAGAGAGCTACTCGGTGCCCTTCCTCCACCGATGCCTCGTCTGCCCCACCTCGATTCCAAAATCAGAGAGAAAACCCCACAATTCTCATGTGGTGGAGGAGTGCTGCACACACTCGGTGCTGCATAAGTGCTCATTGGCTCACCCCCTTGCTGCACCCCAAGCTGCAGAGGGCCTTGTTCTTCCCAGAGTTGTGCGCCTCCGCTGGTCCCCTGCTCCCTCCCTGCACTTGGGTCTGCCTTGCCTCTCATCACCACCATGTGTCCCCTCAGGAGTGAACTCAGGCCTCCCTGAGAAAAGGCAGGTGAGCCAGGCTGTTGACCTCATGCTGTTGCTGACCTGGTCCTGGGACTGTAACTCCTGACACTGTGTTTGCTATAGTTAGCCCCTCCCCCCACAGCATACCCACTGCCTTCCTACAAATCCCGCTCCTTCTGCAGACCTCCTTCTCACCTCTTCTCTTGGCTGTCCTAAGAAGCTGTGGGATCTCATACCTGCCTCCTCATAGTTACATATGCCACTGGGAGAATCAGGCTCAGCCACAGAATTAAAATCCAACACATTTCTTCTGGAAACAAACTTTGTGACATTTGACCAATAAACTTTTCTCTTACCTCCCAATACAGTGTTTTGATTGGTGCTAGAGGGTGAAATGGGCATGCCTGAGACCCTGGTGATCTTTCCTAGTTCATTTTCCTATTGGCGACCTAGGTAGCTGTGTTCTCCCCACAGTGAATCCTGGGTCTTCCAGCTAAATAACCCAGAAATTCCATCTTCCACCCCCATTATCCATAGATGACATCCCCATTCTGATTGTTATTATCCTGTGTGTTAAAGGCAGCACAGTTAGGCAAACTCAGAATCAATAGAATGACTGACCCCAAAGGACTCATTAACAGCAGAGGTGGATCACCCTGGGTAAAAGTCTTCAGTGTAGTTCCCCATCAGTCTGTGCTATTCAACATGTTTTTACCAATGACGTGGAAGAAGGCAGAGATGGCAGACATGCTTATCAAATTGGCAGGTGACATGGAACTAGGAAGGAGAGCTAACCCACCAAAAGACAGGTAGGATCTAAAAAGGTCTTGCCAGGTAGGAATATGGTTTGAGTCAACTAAGATGAAATTCAAGAGAGATAAATGTAAAGTTCAGCACTTGGGTTCAAAAACTAAATTTCACCACTATAGAATGGGGGAAACCTAGCTAGAAAATATTTTCTATGAAAACAGACCTGAGAGTTGGTGTGGACTACAAGCTCAAAATGAGTCAGTGGTATGATATGCCCAGTAATGGAGCTAACAGCCTAGGCCATACTATGTATAATATTACTGTTTAATGCTCAGAACATAGGAGGTGATAGACTTACTGCCCTCTGCCCTGCTCAGAGCACATCTGGAGGACTGGGCTTGGTCCCGGGCATCACATTTTCTAACTGTGTGATCCTAAGCAGTCACTTGACTTCTATCTGCCACCATTTCCTCATCTGTAAAATGGGGATAATAATAGCACCTACTTCTATGGGTTGTTGTGAGGATCATATAAGATAACACTTGTCAAGCATTTGGCAAACCTAAAGGTGCTATATAAATGCTAGTTATTGTTATCATTATTAGCAGCAGCAACACTGCAGAGCATCCCCCCCGAAAAAAGAGGAGAGGGGTAAGACCCTGATAAGGCTGAGATAGTCAAGCTGCATGATGAATTAATGCAAATGTATAAGACTAAGAATCATTCCCCAATGGGTCAGAGAATATGAACAAAGGACTCTCAAAGAAGTATCACGATTATCAACCACATAAAAGATCACTCCAAATCACTAATAAAAAGGGAAATGAACATCAAAACAACTCAGACTTTGCACCTCATACTACACTTCGCAAATTGACAAAGAGAACAAAAGATGGAATTAGTCAAAGTTAGAGCGGATATGAAAAATGAATACATTGGTGATGGAACTGTAAATCGGTCCAGCCATTTTGGAAAGCAGTTTAGAATTCTGCTTTAAAAAAAAACAACTAGAATGTCTATACCCTTTGATTCACCAATGGATGTATATGCCAAGGAGGGCAGAGATGGAAAAAGAATCCCATATATGCCAAAATATTCGTAGCAACATTTTCTCTGATAGCAAAGAACTGGAAACAAAGTAGCTACCCATCAATGGGGAAGTGTCTAAACAAATTGTGATACATGGATATAATGGAATATTACTGTGCTTTATGAAACGAGAAATATGGAAAACTCAGAGCAACACAGAAAGATCTAACTGAATTGATATGAAGTAGCAGAATCAAGAAGACCACATAGATGATTACTTGTGAATTAGAATGTGAATGGAAAGAAAAACAAAATAAAACTGACCCCATCATTGGAATGACCATGCTTCCCTCTGCAAAAGAGTGGAGAAATATTCCCTACCCCTAAATGCCAACTTAGCAGAGGAATGATGTTTCGAAAGCACAGATACATCTTCCCTCTGATTCCCAGATATCCCCACATCTTTCTAATACACAAAGCTACTTTTTCTTTTTTTTCTTTTTTTCTTTTTTTGTTTTTTACCTAGACTGTTCCTTTTGAATTACAGTCATGGGACTCTTCCCACCAAGTATCAGGGACATATAGGAGGTCAGTTTTCCCACCTTGAGTTAGAATCTCTGGTTTATCTTGTTTGTCATCCATACTTAGTGCATTTATTTGTAGCTTTGAATTTTACCTCTTGCTTCTTTCCTGGATTTTCTTTCCTGTGAATTTCTATGGCATTTTTCTTCCTACAGTGTAGCTATTGCTTATTGTATGTAATACTCTGTGTGTGTGTGTGTGTGTGTGTGTGTGTGTGTGTGAGTGAGTGAGTGCAGTTTTCTATATTCCTTCCTTTTTCAGTTAAAGTCCTTTGGAGATTTTAATTAGATTTCCAAGATTCCATTTTACCATTAACTGTTCTTATTTTTGTCAAGGGGCTCAACATTCCTGTGTTTAAAAACTCTGGTTTAGAAATACAAATCCCATTCCCTGACAGCATCTCCTAGCCTGAGAACTCCATATTGGGAGCTCAGATAATGTGTTACCCAAACTTTGGATCTCCTCCCAAATATAGATTAAATGATTGTCTCCCTTAGGTACTGGTAGAAAAGGACACCCTTTCCCACAATGCCATGATCGCTAGAGGCAGATACTGAATGGAAGAGAACAGATTGTTTGGGGGAAGAAGGGATACCATGGGCAGAAATGGCAGGACATCCAGGCTATGGTGATGATGTGGTAACTATGGACATGGCATATGTAGCAGCTTTGGGGCCAGTGCCAAGAGTTCCTGAGCCATGCCAGGAGCTACAGAATGGGGTGTGCAGGACTAGAGATAAGCTGGATGTGTACCAGGACATAAGTACAAGTGGGAAGTCATTCAATCACTAAGCATTTATCATATGCCCACTAACATGGTGCCCAGACTCCTGGAAAAGGAGGCCACAAAAGGAGGTGCCTGGATGCTGCATTCCCAACTCCACTCACACTACTGAGACTTCCCCTATTGGTGGGGTGAGTTTTGTTCCTTGATAATTTGACTTAGAAATAGGTAAATCCCATTTCTGTTCCTTAAATGCTACGTAACAGGTATAATCTATCTTCGGATGAACATCAAGTCTTTGTTGCTAGTGGGTGGACTGAATATTCCTAAGGGAAAGCTAGAAATACACCAAACTCCTATGTGAGCAGACAGATGCTTCTGGGTGGGCACCTACAGGACTGTACCAGTGTTATAAGAAACAAATTTCCCAAGACTAACCCTGGTACACCTGGCCATAATAAGAGTGTGCATTCACATAGTACTTTCTATTTATTAGCTCATTTCCTCCTTACAGCAATGCTATGAAGTAAGAGCTTTTATCATCCCCATTTGACAGATGAGGAAAGTGAGGCAGACATGGGTGAAGTGACTTTCCCAGGTGCCAGAGGCAGAATTCAAACCCAGATCTTCTTATCTGAATGCATCTGACGAAGGTAGAGAGGTCCTGGAACTCAGTTGAGCACACCAGTCACGTGCTGTTTGCTGAATAAATGACCTCAATGCCATGAAATATGTAATCCCTGTAACATGAAATATAATGGAATGTCAGTAATAGGAAGGGTCCTTTATCACTGTCACAGCCTCTGAGCCCAGTGTGGTTTTCCAGAGGGGGGAAGAGTGACTGTGATGAGGGTTTACTTGTATTCAACAATGGGGCTTCACTGGAGCATTGAGGTTTGGTCGGGTTGTAGGGTGGGAAATTTCTTTGGCACTGAGAGAGGAAGAGACTTATCCAAGGTCACACAGCCCTTATATGTCAGGGGCTAGACTTGAATCCAGGTCTCCTTGACTTTGATGTTAGCTCTCTATCAATTACACCACACCACTTCTCTACTGTAGTTTTTTTTGCTCAATCTTCTCCTTCGCTCTTATGGAGTGACTCAAGCATCATCTCCACTTTGTAGACAAGAACGGAAAGCCAAGCAGTTAAATGAGAGGATCGGCTCTCCCAGAAAGTCTGTTAGATAGACGTGTAACTTGAACACAGAGCCCCAGAATCTAAGTTCATGGCTTACTTGTGGTTCTCCAGAGATGGGAAATCCCCCCAATTCACAGGATTGGTCAACCTTTGGTTTTGTGTTGATTTGTTTTCTCCCCTTATATTAAGAGCAAACTGTCATGGGATATTTGCCCGCTATCTCCCTTCTCTGTACATTTGCATAACTGGGAAAAATAAGGATTGTATGTCTCAAGGAATAGGCATGACGATGGGTCTGGCTGGTAACTGGGGGAGACTGAAGAAGTCGTGAGGCTTGGACCCACAGGGAAAGAGCCGGGGCAACCAGGGAAGAAGGGCATAATCTGGGAGTCCTTTTGCCCTTATCATGGACAGGGGAGGCAACACTGAAAAGGGGGAGCAAAGAGGAAGAAAGAAAAGGAAGAAGAAAGAAGAAAGAAGAGAGGAGAAAGGGAACAGGACAGAAGAGGATGAGAAGAAGGAGAAGAGACTGGTGGACTGGATTGCCTCTGAGGTCAGGAGGAGAAGGGAGGAACAGAGAGGATACCCCCCATTCTATGGTCCTGCCTTGGTCTGCAGGATACAGCCTAAGGAGCAATGAGCCAGCCCAGGTTCATGGGGAACAGCCTCCCTGGGGCAGCCCCTACACTCAGGACTGCTGCGAAGCACAAGCTAAGACTCGCTCCTCCTACATGGTCGGTCTTGCTTCCCCCCTTGTGAGAGCGCTGCCTCCTGCCATTGGCATCTTGCACTCCAGATGCCAGTCAGAGCATCCTCAGGGATGCTTCTTGAATGTTCCTAGGCTTCTGGGGTGGGGGCTGGGAGCCGAGAGCCGAGGGGATGACCCAGCCCCTCAGAATGTGCCTGGGCTCCTCATCCCACATGACAGTCTCTGACTCAAGGTTACGTCAGAAGAAAAAAGCCACCGATGAAATCTAATCAGAGCTCCCAGAGAAGCCCACGGATATGGCTGTGTTTTCATTTCAGCACAGACAGAGTAAGTCATTGACCCACCCACGGGAAGAACTGCAGGGCAGTGGCCAGCTGCTCCTGTCGCCAGCCCCTCCATCAGGCCCCCGGCTGTCTGCCAGACCTCAGCCGGAATCAGAGTCTGAGCTACACGAGCGGCCATGATGCTGAAAGAGAGAGGTGTTCTTAGCAGCCATCTGGAAGAAGCCCGGCCTGTGCCTTGGACTATGAAGGACAGGGTCACTCTGTCCTCCTAGACCTGACTGTTTCAGAAAGAGTCTGAAAAAGACTGAACTAGACCCCTTGAGGGCATAGGCATTAGGGCTGGGGGAGACTTCAGCTAGTCCAACCCCCAGATCTTACAGATGAGAAAACTGAGGCCTGCAGTGGGGAGGTCACTTCCCCAAGACCCCAGGCCCTCTCTAGTTTGTTGGGTTGCCTAATGAACCTAATCTCTGAATTCTAACATTCCTCAGACCAATTCAAGTCAATTCAAGACAAATGTTTACTGAGGACTCGATCTGTGCGCTGCCTTCTCATGACACAAAGATGACCCTGGGGTCTTAGTGGCTTTGCTGGTAGACCACAAGCCCTGGATGGTCCTTCGAAACTGGAAAGGCTCAGATTCTAGACCAGTGAGGGACGATGGGCCAGGTGTTTAAGACTCATCACCAGGTTATCTACAGGGCAATGAGTCCTTTGGTCATGGGGCCTCTCAACGGTCTATACGTTCAGTTATTGCTGGGTTACACTCTGGCCATTGAAAGGAGAGCTGACTGATTCTCAAGGTATTACAGTGCATAGGAGACATCGTGCTCAGGACTGGTGAAATGAGGAAACAAGGTGCTGACCAGTCTTAAGAAGCTCACCATTGAATAGGAAAGATTCCAGATGTACAGGAACAGGTAAGAAGCAGGGCATGGATGGGCAAAGGAGCGGCCCAGACAAAGTGAGCTCAGAAGAGTTGAGGCAGGAAGCAGCCTGCACTCCCGGGGAGGACCAAGAGGGCTTTGTGGCCCCTGAGCTGGACAGGAAGCAGGGAATGAGTTTCAGGGGGAAGGGTCTGTGAGGAGAAGATGGATGAGCCACACAGGCCCACTGAGATGGGGGTAGGGGCAAGATGAAAGCAGAGGGTGAGAAAGGGAAATAAGAATGAGGCTGGGAAGGCCCACTGGCAAGAGACTGCAGGGGCCGTGGGAGGTGCTCTGAGAAGCAAGGAGAGGTAGTAGAAGCTTCGGGGAGGGGGCCAGGAAGACCTGGGACCATGTTCCCCTGCCCAGATCCTTACTCTGCTGACATGCTCGAGGCTGACCCCAAGCTTCAAGGAAGGGGCCCATTGGCATTAGTAGGGGAGTTACCTTGCCCAGGAGCTCCCCATACCAACAACTTCTCTGACTCCTTCCCTTTCCCTAGAGGCAATGGGGAGACGCCAGAAGGTTTCTGAGAAGCGCAGTGACACGGTCGGGTCTACGCATGAGGAAGATTAGATTAGAGAGAGAAATCCAAGAGGGGAGAGCCTGGGAAGCGACTGGGAGGCCATTGCAGTCATCCAGGGGACCAACATGGCGGCCAGAAGGTACGAGAAAGGGATGGATGCCAGATCAGTTGTGGGGGTCAAAGGGCCAGAGCTTAGGGATGGATGGAGATGGCAAGAGGGAAGAAGGAATCAAAGACAATTACAAGGTGAAGAAACTGGCTGCTGATGAAAACCAAGAAAGAGGAGGAGTTAGGAAGAGAGAGGCTCCATGTGAAATGCCAGCAGGACGTTCAGGAAGAGGTTGGCAGAAGAGAGGCTGAGACGGAGGCCTCAGCTCCAGGGAGAAATCGTGATGGGCGCATGAGTTTGGGAGTCTTCTTCCGAGAGGTGAACGATCATTGCCTCCCTGGTAACGCACGAGATCTCCAAAGGGCTTTATGAAGG
>NW_020951925.1:1713047-1725955 GCF_900497805.2 Vombatus ursinus
AGGGAGGCAATTCAGAAGGAAGGAGTGGTCAACAGTGTCCATTGTAGGAGAAGGGTCATGGAGGATGGGGACCACCAAAAAAGCCTCAGGACTTGGGAACAGAGAGGCCCCAGAGAGACAGAGGGAGGGAGAGAAAGAGAGAGACAGACAGAGGGAGGGAGAGAGAGAGGCAGAGAGACAGGGGGAGAGAGACAGAGACAGAGAATGACAGAGAGAGACAGAGAGAGAGAGACAGAGAGAGACAGAGACAGAGAGAACGCTTGAGCCAGGGGAAGCTGCATCTTTTTAGGAGAAGGAGCACATTCTGTATTCCTACAGCCTTCAGATCCTGTGGCCATTATGTGCCCCACCCCCCACCCCAGCTCCTTCCCCATTCTCCAAGCCATGATCTTGAAGCCTTTCGCCATTCTCACAGGACATTGGGGGGTGAGGAGCCTGCTGGGAGGGTACTTGGACCTGGCATCCAGAAGATGTGGCTTCTAATCCCATTTCAGACACTTACAGCTCTTGGACCCCTAGGTCAAATGACCCTTATTGAACCTCTCTCCAAGCTTCTGCTTCTGTCATGTGGAAAGAATGATCCTCGCCTTACCCATCACCCAGGAGGAGCTTCATAGATATGTGTTGAGGAATGAAGTCTCCCAGTAAATAAGGCAACAATATTTCTATTGCCTGCCTCCTATCAGCTCTGTCGGAACTGCTCTGACTCACCCTGGAGGCTCACCTTATGGCAGTGGTGTCCAGGACCATGTCTGTGATGCTAGTGATGACCGAATGGAGGAGGAGGAGGAGGATGGCAACCAGGTGGTGGGGGCTGGCAGCCGGGTCCTCCTGGTCTCATTCCTGGGCCAGGTGGGTGGTGGTCATGAGGGTGGTGGCCATGAGGAGGGTGGCCATGATGGTGGTGGCCATGAGGGGGGTGGCCATGAGGGTGGTGGCCATGAGGGGGGTGGCCATGAGGGGGGTGCCCACCCGGCCCCGGGGGTGGAGGGACGTGGGCATTTGGGGGTGGCGTTCCTATTTTAAAAAAAGAAGAAGACTGGTAAGACAGTTTGCAATTTCCTTCTCTTCCCACCTAAATAAATTCACAAAGGCCCTGGCTTCACAACCCAGACCACGTCAGTTCCCCTTCAGAGGCCTCAGTATTCTCATCTGCAAACTTACAGGACTGGCCTGGCAGGTCCCTTCTCTAAGGCTCCCTCCATCCTCAGACCCTACAAGCCTCAATCCCTTTACACACGTGACTTTGCTGTCCTTCACAATGTCCCCATGAGATAAGAAGGGCATCTCCCAGATGAGAAAATCAAGGCTTCCCGGGGCTAGGTGACCCACTCAGCTACCCCAAGGTCACAGGGGTGGTCAGCAGCAAAGCTGAAATTTGCAGTGAGGTGTTGTCTCCAGTCCAGGAGGCTTCCTGCCACGCCCAGCCACGAGATCAACTACAAAAGGCACAGGAGGCTGCCGTGCCTCAGGGCACCGAGGGTGGCTTTTGGAAGCCTCTGGGGAATCGTCCCTTGGCATCATCAGCCTCCCTGTCTAGGCCCGGCTCATGTCTCCTTCTTCCTGACCACAACAGGATGATGTACCTAGAAGACACTAAGACCCCAGAGTAGGAGCTGGAAGCGAGCTCGGAGGCCACCGAATGCATGCAACCTCCTCATTTTACAGGTGAGGAAACTGAGGCCCAGGCAGGGAAAGAGACGTTCCCAAGACCACACAGGTGCAAAGTCGTCAGAAGGAGGATGCGAAGCCAGGTCCTGTGACTCCGCAGCTGTGCCACGCTGCTCCCTTAATAAGCAATGGTGTTAAAAATAAAATAATAGATGAGGTTTGAGGAATGAGTCCGTTCACTCATCCACAAAGGCCCACAGAAAAGAATTCTGTTCCCTGTAGAAATGACACAGCACAATGAAAAGAGCAATGGTTATGGAGTCAGAAGATCCGGGTTCGAGTTCTGACCACCACTTACTGGCTAGGTGGTAGAAAGTAAGTCATGTCATCCATTTCCTTGTCAGTAAAATGAGGCCCAGCTGAACCACGTAGACCTCTAAGCGAGGCTGGACCACCCAATCTTCCTGCACCAGTGGTTGGAGGCCAAACAAGCCACGTGCCACAGAGGACAGAGAAGAACGTTTGGCCTTCACGCCCAACATCCTCAGGCTTCAAGAGGACGTCTACTTCCACGATGGACAATGTGTGTCCTCTATCCTATCCATTCACCCCCTCACTACCTCCTGGCGCGGGGCAGGGGACGCTGGGTCCTCAGGGCTGATGCCCCTGGAGCCTGGCTCTGGAAGGCTCTCTCTGGCTGGAAAGACTCCAACTGTAAGCCTGAGGATGGACTGGCTTATGCGGGCTGCCAAAGGACCGGCCAAGGTAAAGAGGGTGCCCGCCAGCACGGCCACCATGGAAGACTATCGGTGAAAGGCAGCTTGTCACAACAGGATTCAGAGAAGACCCTGGTTCCAAAGCTAAGATCCCGCCTAAGGCCTTCCCTCAGTGGAATACTGCCAATTTATCCCATTTATTGGTTGTTTCGACATAGCTGTTTGCCTTTTGTCTTGCTGTTTAGATAGTAAGCTCCCTGAGGGCAGGGGCTGTCTTTTAGTTTTCTTTGTATCCCCAGCACTTAGCGCAGTGCGTGCATGGAGTAGGCCCTTATTAAATGTTTATTATCTGACCTGCCTTGCCACTTACTACCTGTGTGACCCTGGGCAAACCATTTAGCCTCTTGGGCCTCGGTTTCCTCATATGTAAAAGTGAGGGGGTTGGGCTAAATGACCTATGAGATGCCCCCTGGCTCTAGAGCCTGCGGGGAGGAACGGGGCTGGGATCTGTGTGGGTGGCAAGAGGGAAGACTCCCTCCTCCCCCACCCCCAGGAAATCCTAAGTCCTGGAAATATGACAACATGGCATTGCTGACTCAGAAAAGCCAGATCCTAGATCATCACTGGAAAGTCACTTTCTTTTTCTTTTTCTTTCCTTTTTTTTTTTTTTGAGGCAGTTGGGGTTAAGTGACTTGCCCAGAGTCACACAGCTAGGAAGTATCATGTGTCTGAGGCTAGATTTGAACTCAGGTCTTCCTGACTCCAGGGCCGGTACTCTATCCACTGAGCCACCTAACTGCCCCAAAAGTTACTTTCTAAATGATGGAGAGTTATCCATCTGTTTGGAACTGGGCATGGCCTTGCAGTGGGGTACAGGACCCCCTGTGAGGAACAGATCTGCTTATTTGACAGCTAGAAGCAGGAGAGCAGGTGTTCTTCACCTGGGGGTCAGTGGAAGGGGCTTGTGAACTTGGGTGGGAAAACAACTCTGCCTTTGGTTTCACTGACCTCTAACTGAGATCTAGCTTTTCCTTCAATTGTTTAAAAGAAACAATTCTAAGAAGGGTCCACAGGCTTCCCCAGACTGCCCAGGTGGGTCTAGGACATATACAGAAGCTTCTGCCTTAGAGAGTTGCCTGAGGAAATGGGAGATCAAAGGACTTTCCCAAAGTCATACAGCTAAAAGGTGTCAGAGATGTGACTTGAACTCAGTTCTTCTGGACTCCAAGGCCATTGTCTAACCACTATTCTGCACTAGAGTACATCATCATCTGTCTGTCATTTGGTGGAAATTATAAAAAGCAATTCCTTACCAGCTCACGGAGGGTCTTCCCTATGGTACCCCAAAACCACTGGTCATAGACCTACCTGATCTCCCCGAATTTTGCCAACTTTTAATCGTGTGCTACATCCCTATAAGAACCACGTGGCCCTTACACAGGTAAGAGGAGGTAGATGTTTGAAGCCATACCTGGATTGGGGTTCCACATTTCTGCTCCTGCTTTCACCACCTAAAATACAGAAGGACATCATGGTCATTAGGATGTGAAAGTCCCATTGTCTCCTTCTGACTTGCCCCCGATCGAATAATGTCTTATGCACATTAGGAGGACAAGCTTGTCTTTCATAGGCCCCTCTCTCAATAGCCTCTTGAGGCTATAATCTGTAACCACTGCCTTCTAATCTTTATCACTTGGAAACGTTCAGGACAAGTCTTCCATGACCATGGTTGACAACTGGAATAAAGAAGAGTAATGAGTGTCCCAGTAGAAAAGGAAAGAACACAGCTGACACTTTCCATCATTGGCAACTCCATCACTGGGTAAATTATTATTCTCATATTACAGAGGAAGAAACTGAGGCCTCCACACTGGTAGTGCTGTTGAAAACACACCCAGTTCAACTGTTTCACTCTGGGTCCTCCACCTCTTCCAAATCCCTGGAAAGTTATGGAAGCAGCAGCAGCTGGTAATAAGGGCCCCAAGAGGCAGAACTCTGTCCGGGGTGGCTCCACTAGTTAGCAAAATGTAAGTCAGACCCCAGGTCAGGGACCAGCAGATGGCTCCCACCATATGCTTCCTATCACCTTGGTGTAATTCATTGTCTCAACTCCCTGAGACGCTCAGAGTACGGCTGCTAACCCAGACTGTGCTGGTAGTGCTCCTGTCTGGTAGGACCACAGGCCCCACTCCTGTATCTCTGAGGGGTCTGCTCTCTTTTCTTTCCAAGTGTGCTTCATGCATCATCCCCAGGATCCAGATTTCAATCATGGCTTATGTCAGTATTATTTTCTTATCTGCAAATAGTAGGATAAGCCCCTACTACGGAGCCTGCTGGTCTACCTCAACTGAGCCAGGTCAGTCGTCCTCAGAGATCTGACACCAGAAGGTCAACAGTCTCTGCTGCAGCTTGGCTCATGGATTTGTGCCCAAGGAAGCTCAATCTGAGACCTCAACTGTGGCTTGAGAAGCAGAAAAGGATAGAAATAGCAAGAAAATTACAAATAGGTCGGAGATAGAAAGGTGGGATCTTGAGTGCTGGAGGGAGTGTGAATGGCCACATGGAGGCCAGGGACTGAAGAAGAGGCTCCAGGTTACCTGAGCTCAAGGCAGTCGGTAAAGACTGGATCAGGTCTCCAGACACATACTGAAGAGCAGCGCTGGCCACAGGTCAGGGGCAGGGAAGATGAAGCTGAGCTCGCCCTCCGTGGAAGGTAAACCACCACCACCATGTCCATCGTGGACTTTGGAACATATTTCTGCTCTCCTCTGGGATGAACTTATTCCTATGTGGTTGTGATGTTTCCTCTGACAGAACATGTTCCATGAGGGCAAGAACTGTTTATCATTTGGATCTCCACCACCTAGCGTGTAGTAGGTACTTAATAAATGCTTACTTTTTAATTGATGCTTGAAGATCATGCCAGGGTGGCAGAGACCGCGCTGGAAAAGCTCCGGGTTCTGGCCAGCTGCGGTCTGTACTTCTGTGGGCCAGGCCACCAGAGTTCAGAAAGGCTAGGTACCAGCATCATTTTGGCCATAGCAACTGACAGGTCTACTACGTATCAAGCCCTGTGCTAGGCCCTGGGGATATGAAGGCAAGGATGGAAAGACAACGTACACACATAGATACAAAATATAGGGAAGAGGATCAGGAGAAGGAAAGGAGCGTCTATGGAGGTGCAGGACTGAAATCCGTGTTGATGGAGGGAACGCCCCGGTGATAAAACCAAAGATGGCGCCCAAGCTGGCCCTGGCCCTCTGAGGGCAAAGCATCTCTGGAAATCCCTGGAAATTCCACCTTGCAGCCTGGGCCAGGCCCCTGGGGGCAAACTCTGAAGAAAGCAAAGTTGGGGCCCTCATCCCACCTCCATGTGGGGCCTCCTGACCCCAGGGATCCAGGGCCTTCCTACACTCATCCTTACCCTGGCGACCTCCCTGAATATCTCCTCCACCCACGTTCAAGTCTGCCTGCCCCTGGACCTGGCCTCCTCTGTTCTGGAAGGCAGTTAGTACCATAGGACCACCCAGGCAAATTGGAGCCTACAACCCTCCCAGTTCATGACTCAGTAACAGTGAGGGAGCAGCATTTGAGCTGCGCTTTCTCCGCCAAGGAAGATGACCTTTGCACTGGAATGGACAGAACAAGGACTTGGAAGCGAGATAAGCGCCTGGGCACACCTGGCCCAGATAAGCCACACCCTCCATCCTGAAGGAGCTGGCAGGGGGACTGCTGAGGCCGACAGGCTGCAGGCCTGGAGAAGGGCAAGTATTTGGAGGGTCCACAATGGGAAGGGCACAGCGTCTGCACACCCTAGGGCAGCAAAGTCCGAGAACACGTTACTGAAGGGATGGCCAGTGACCTGCAGAAAAGGAGGCAGCGATCCCAAGACCTGGTGGCTTCATCACAAATAGGTCGTGCCAAGAGGACCTGGTTTCCTTGTTCAACCAGGTTCCTGAGAGACGGGCGAAATGCTGCACACAGAACTGACCTTGATTTTAGTGAAGTATTTGATGCTTTTCTTGTAGACCAGGCGACAAGGGACGTGGGAGACTGTTCAGTCCAGCCAGTTCAGAACTCTGGGCCTGGACCACTAGCCTAGACCCTGCAGCCTCGTGACAGGCAAGTCGACAGCAAGGTTGGGACCTTCTCTAGTGGCAGGGGATGTGAGAAAGAGGCAGGTGGCGGAAGCAGAAGGTCACTCCCCCACAGCTGCACGGGCAGAGGGGCAGAGGGCTGAGGGGCCAGCCCCTTCCCCAGCTGCTCTCCAGCTTGGAGTCGAGAGGAAGTCGCCCCTGGTGCTGGGGAGTCCAAACTGGTCCAGACTCTGAGAGTCTGACTCAGGGACTGCGGCATTGCTGGCTCCCTAGGGAGCCAGCCCTCTGGGCACGAATCTCCCAAGTCTCAGTGCGGCTGGTCCTGAGCTAAGCCAAGTGGTGTCTAGCCGTGGGCCTGCCTCTGAACATTCTTACCTTGGTGGGATCTGTCAAAGCTGGGCACCCCTGGCCCATGCTTGGAGGACCCAGAGTCCCCTCTCTGACAAACTGAGTCAGAAGGGAAGGGCTCCACTTTCACAGAAAGAGTTCACAGAACCTCCCCAGGAAAAAAGACAAGACCTCTACATGGCCCTGATTAAGAGAATTTCACATTGCAAGGGACCTCACAGGCTATCTGGTACAATTCATACATCAACCTCCTTCTCCCTGACATTCTAGATAAAAGGTCATCCCACCTCTGCTTGAATACATCTAGGGATGGGGAACTCATTACCTCCTGAGGAAGCCCATTGCCCTTTAGGACCACTCTCTTTGTTGAGAAGCTGTTCCTAACTGGCCTCTGTGAAATGTCCCACCACTGCCCCTGGTTGTAGACTCTGGGGGTTAATCCCTCTTCCAAGTGGCAGCCCTTCACATCCTGGAAGGCCACCTTCTCTTCTCCAAGTGAACAACCCCAGTGCCCTTCCCTGACCCTCCCGTGCTATCATCTCCAGTGCCCTGCCCAGCCTGGGATTCTTTGGGATTTTTTTTGTTTTGGGGGATTTTTTTTGCTTTTTGGCTAGGCAGTTGGGGTTAACTGACTTGCCCATGATCACACAGCTAGTAAGTGTCAAGTGTCTGACTCCAGATTTGAACTCAGGTCCTCCTGACTCCAAGGCCAGAGCTCTGTCCACTGCACCAGCTAGCTGCCCTGGGATTCTTTAAGTGGGAGTTGACCACTAGCCCGGTCAAGTCTTCTTTTCAGATAGGGCTGCAGTCACAGACAGCCAAAGTAACAGCAGATAGGGCTGCCCCCCTCTGTTGCCCCTGCCTCAACCAGTGCAGAAATCTGCCAGAGACAGACAAACCACCAGAGACCAACTTGTGTGTCCTTGGCTGAGCCTCAGTGCCAGGTGCAGGACTGCCCAGAGCAGGACGGCAGCAACGTTGGCCTTGGACTGAGCCAAGCTCAGGGGCTTGGAAATTACTTGGCCTAATTTCCGAAATTTGAAGAAGGGAGACTGAGGCCCAGGAAGCGATAATGGCGATGAGTAGCTGAGCCAGGGTGGGAACCCACGGCTCCTCATGCAGGTTGCTTTCCATTGGAACTCCCTCCTCTGAACCTTCAAAGACCCTGCATCCTCTAGGTCCTCCACTCCCACAGACAGCAGCCCCCCACTCCCCATGACTTTCACCCGATAATACAAATTAAATCCAGAAATACCTACGTCCCTTCCACAAAGCGATGAGAGCAGAGGCAGAGGCAGAGGCAGGACTGGGAAGCTTCCTGCTCGCCCGTCAGCCTCCCCTTAAATGCCAGGGCTGGCCTTCAGAGGCAGCCTACCCTAGCCAATCAGAAGCTCAGAAAAGAGGGCCCAGATGTGATCTGTTTACAGAAGGTGGACGCCCAGGCCATATACCCTTAGAAAAGGTGAAAGAGGGAGGATGACCAGACCCTGGATTATTCCTCCTCTGACGCCAGGAGAGGCGTGTGTCAAGAATGTCGATACCCGTACCCACCCAACACACAGGCCTCTGATAAGAAGTGACTCACTCCCTGGGCAGGCCCCCAGTGGGCCCTGGCGTGGCCCACAACATGGCACAGCAGGAGGGGGCAGCTATACCACCCGAGGAGGGAAGGAGCACTCTCAGGATGTCCACAAATGGAGGGTCAAGCAGAGAGGCCCAGCTGTGGAGCAGAGCAGCCAGGCCTGGGGAGGACCTTTACACAGAGACCTCTGCAGGGTTCAAACTGGGGAAAAGCCATAAAACCCAGTAATAAGTGAAAAGCCATAAATACTTAAACTCTGTGAAAGGGGGACGCCCAGACATGGTGAGCTGTTTACAAATCGCAACTTAGCTACTAAATCATAACTTAGACACTGAGTCAAAACTAACATACTATGACCAATGAAAGCCAACCCAAGAATATTGTGACTCATATGTGACCGGGACACAATCAATACATAAACTTCTGCTTGGGCACACCATTGGCTTACCACCCAAGCTCATTACGAGCAGAAAACCAAAACTATCCGCCAATCAGGGGTGATGCACACTCGAGCTCCTCCTGCTTTTGTTTTCTATAATTACCACGGGGATTTAGGGGTTCTCAGGGGGGATTCTCTGATTGGTCTGGCCACCACCGCCCCAGGTTGCCCCTGTTTGATTAAACTACTAGTATGATCCATATGGAGATACTTGGCCTCTTCCTTTGGTATTAAAAAGAATACCCCATGGTTATGGGAGAGGTACAGAGTCCCCCAACCAGGGGGATTCCGGACCTTATAGCCTCCTTGTCCCATCTGAAAGGGGGAAACACAGGCAAAAGCCCCCTTTCAATCAACAGTCTATTAAAGGGGTGCTGACACGGTCAGGAGACAGAGGGGCAAGCATCCACAACCTTGGGCCTCAGTTTACTCACCTGTCAAATCAAGAGGCTGCACTAGATGACCTCTAAGGTCCCACCCAGTTCCAAATGTCATGCTCCTGTGCTCTAGTTATACGACCTGGGGCAAGTCACATCCCCTCTACAGGCCTCAGTTTTGTCCTGTGTGAAATAAGAGGCAGGAGTCAGTGGTCTCCGACGTCCCTTCCAGCTTTAACAGTCTCTGTGCCTGCAGCCCATTCCCTGCCCCGTCGAGGTTCCCCATCCACATCCCCCACTCCAGCCCCAGCCCAGCCCTGAGCCCCCAGGATGCTTCTCTGCTGTCCCCTTTTCAATACTAGATCCATGTTCCTTGACTTTCGGCCATCACTGTCCTTCCCAAAGCCTCTCTCAAGAAACCCTGCCCCTGTAACAAATGGGTACAATAAAGCAGAAGAATGGCCAGCAGGGCCGGGTCTGAAAACATGTGCCCCATTCTGCTGCGGTCGCCCCCCCCCCACCTGGGGCAGGCAGAAGCTCCCTGAGGGCAGGGACACTCACTCCTCTTCTGTATACCCAGCACCTGGCACATAGTAGGGCCTTAGTGCTAGTGTCCTTGGAGTCACTTTCAGCCGGGCTCGCTTCACTCCAGATCAGTCTGAACAAGGCTTTCCAGGCTTCCTCATTTGACACCCCATTACTGTCTCTGACCATGATTTGTCCAGTCATCCCTCATCGATGGGCAACCCTCTAGCTGGAGTTCTTTGCCACACCCAAAGGCACCCTCTGGCTACTTCAGTATGTCCCAAAGGGGCTTTTTGGCTGACCCCTGGGAGCAATGATCAGGGCTATCTGGGGCTGCAAAGTTCACCATGAAGGCTCAATATGGGAATGAGTCCTTGGGGGCGGCTAGGTGGTACAGTGAATAGAGCACTGGCTCTGGAATCAGGAGGACCTAAATTCAAATCCAGCCTCAGACACTTGATGCTTACTAGCTGTGTGACCCTGGGCAAGTCACTTAAACCCAATTGCCTCTGAAAAAAAAAAAAAAAAGAATGAGTCCTTGACCGACCTCCTTGGGTACAGAACAAGGACCAGAGCTGAGGACATCAGAGGGCAGCCCTGGGGGCTCCGCATGTAGCATAAGCTACAGAGAGCCCTCTGTAGGAAAGGGTCCACCCTCTGGCCTGTGGCCCGGCCAGGGTAAATGAAGGCCCCCACTGAGGAGCTCAGGAACACCCCAAGGGCTTTCTTTTCTGGACTCAGAATCCAGAAGCCCCCAATTCTAATCCTGCCTCGCACACTTAACAGCTGGTGACACTGGGCAAGTCCTCCTGAATCCCCATGATGGGCTTGGGATCTGGACTCCAGAAAGGAAAAACCCAGGACTTTCCCAACAGGCCAAATCTCTGGATTTCACCTGAGGCCATAATCCCATCGACTCTGTTACCCTGGCCCGGCCTAGCCCTCCATTGTCTCACCTCCCTATGGCCCCAGGCCACTTCCCACCCTTCCTTCTCTCTAGGCTCCATTCTCCCTTGGCCAAGTGGTCCAGGTCCCTGATGTTCTATTACCTCATAGTCTGGCCCCATCCCCCCCCCCCCAGACTACCTGGCCACTCCTAGATCCCTCCCATTGTCTTTCTGCATATAAAGTTCATCTTGTCTCCATTAAGATGCTCAGATTCCTTAAGAACCTAGCCAACAGCTCACAATGTTCAGATCCCTTAAGAGACTGGCCAATATGGCAGATCTTTAATAAACCTTGTCTTTGGCTGAAAGAAGGCTTGGGTCGAATTCATTCCGGCAGGACCTACGTGTCATGATTTTGGAGTCCTAGTGCCCCTAAGCCTCTAGACCTCAACACCCGGGCTTCAGTTTCCTCTTCAGATCTATGTCTGCATGTTCCCAGGAGGGAGTCCAGTGGCCACAGACACGTCTTCCCCTCAGAAAGCTGAAGGTGGATGTGGTTCATAAAGCCCCCACTATGACCCAAGCACCATGCATTGACAGAAGGAAAACAAAGCCTGCCCTCCAGAAGCTTACATTCTATTAAGGTGATGCAACACATTCCTGGGTAGGAGGGTCCCCCACATAGACACAGGTCTATGTCTGGGAGGGACCTCAGACCCCTTCATTGTACAAATGAGGAAACTGAGCCCCAAAAGGTTGAGTGACTTGCCCAAGGTGACACGGGGGTAAGCATAAGAAAGGGGATTTGAACTCAGCTCTTTTGTCTTCACAATCACTGCCCTTTCTCTTTTACCCCAGGGGTACCCAAAATAAAGACAAAGTGGGGGATTCAGGAAATAAAGACAACTGGGAGATTCTTAAAGGCAGGGGGTCCTTGAGCTGCACCTTGAAGGGAGCCAGCCAGGGGTTCTAAGGATTGAGCATAGAAGCATTCCAGGCATGGAGGTGGGGGGAGATAGAACACCCCAAAAGTAACCCTCCTCCCCCACACACCTTTAAGGCTGCTGCATTGGGGTCCCCATCAGCCAAGAAGCTCTGACGTCCCCCTCCCCACCCCTGCCCTGGGTGTGGGTCAGGAGATCAGCCAATTGTCCAAGGTGAGACAGACCCACCCTCCCACTCCTTAGGGCGGGCCTCCATCAGAGGTCAGTGCCCTCACCTGGAAAACAGCAATAAGGCCCTGCTGGGATGACTGCACGCTAATAAAATCAGATTGTGGGAAGTGTAACTCTTGAAGACTGAGGTGATTCCTCTGAGCCAACCAGGATCGTTGGCACTGCCCATGACTTTGAGAATCTCACCACTTGGTTCAATTCCACGAAAATGGGTTAGATGCCTGCTGTGAGGGGAGCTCAGGGCTGGGCGCTATGGAAGTGGACGAGTCTTAGATTCTGAGATTCCAAGGATCCAGATGGGAAGGACCTTGGAGGCCACTGAGTCCAGCCGCCATGTTTTACTGGGGAAACTGAGGCTCAGGAAGGTGAAGGGACTTGCCCCAGGTCATATTAAGTGGAGAAAGGAGACCAAGAAGGTGGAGGAGAAGGGGGAAAAGGAGAAGAAAGAGGAGGAGGAAGGAGAAGAAGGAAGGGAGGGGGAGAGGAGTGGAGAAGAGGAAGAGGAGGTGGTGAGAGACAGAAGGGGGAAAGAGGAGGGCAGGGGATGATGGAGGGGGGAGGAGAAGAAAAAGGAAGAAGTGGGTGAGAGGAGGTGGGAAAGATGGAAATGGAGGAGGAAGAGGTAGGACGAAGGAGAAGTTGGCACAGAGGAGAGTGAAGGGAGGGGGAAAGAGGAGAAAGAAGAAAAGGAGGAGGGGGAGGGGAAGAAGAAAAGGAGGTGAGAGAAGGGAAAAAGGGGGGAGGGGAGGAGGGGGAGGGGAGGGGAGAAGAGAACTGGGAGAAGGAAGAGAAGGAAGTGATCTCCTTTGGGCTACAGAATCTTACAAATTCTTTATGAAGAGAGCATTTCTGGGCCGAGCAGTGTCACGCTACATAAACAACCTTTGTCACTTAACAGGTCACTCACAGGAGCTCCTAACCTTTAAGTGCAATCACAACTTTATTATTAAACCCTGCTCCCTCCCCCTGCACTGTTCTCCTGTTCTCATCCCTGGGAAAGAAGAGTAGAGCTGAAGGGCTTGTCTTTGAGCAAGAAACAGGGCTGACATGGATGGGCAGGTGGATGGCTGGATGGGTGGGTGGATGGATGGCTGGATGGATGGATGGATGGATGGATGGATGGGTGGATGGGTGAATGGATGGACGGACAG
>NW_020951925.1:1725965-1745324 GCF_900497805.2 Vombatus ursinus
TGGATGGATGGATGGATGGGTGGATGGGTGAATGGATGGACGGACAGATGGATGGATGGATGGATGGGTGGCTGGATGGATGGATGGATGGGTAAGTGGATGGGTGGATGGATGGATGGATGGACAGATGGACAGATGGATGGATGGATGGATGGATGCTTAGATGGATAGATGGATTGGTGGATGGATGGGTGGGTGGGTGGATGGATGGATGGATGGATGGATGGATGGATGGGTAGGTGGGTGGGTGGGTGGGTAGGTGGAACAATGGGGCAGGTTGGCATGCTCTCCCCAGATTGTGCCAGGCTCTTCACTCTGTTCGGGCTGCCAGGGACTCCAGCACAGAGGCAGCATTGCTCTGAGCTTCCTCCAGGAGGTGAGAAATTTTTTCATGCATCTGGATAGGATAAATTAAGGGATGTATCATTTTCAGAAACAAGCTAAAAACATTTCCTTTAAACAGAAATTTAAAAAAAAAAAGAAACCTCAGCACTCACAGAACATGAGGAAAAGAAGAGAGCCACCAGGGCATCAGAGCAGGCCACTGGACTGGATCCAGCTCTGCCATTTACATCCTGTGTGACCTTGGGAAGCTTGCTTAACTTCTCTGGGCCTCAGTTACCTTATCTCTAAAGGAAGGAGGGGCACTCAGTGACCTCTAAAGTCCTTCCAACTCTAAACCTCTGATCTTCTGGTTTGTGGAAAGCATTTGGAGTGGGAGTTTAGGGTTCGAATCTTACGTCTTGTGGCTCTTTAGTCTAAGACCAGGGGAAAAGTAATTTCCTTTCCCTGGACATCAGCTTCCTCATCTGTAAAATGAGGGGACTGCACTTAACTTCTGAGGTCCCATCTACCCCAAGAGGATCCCATGATCTTAGAGTTCACCTAGTCTACCCCTGGTTTTGTAGGTAAGCCTTATTAGATGGATGGGTGGATGGGCAGATGGATGGATGGATGGATGGGATTCTTCTTGGAAGGGCCTCAGAGCAGGCACTGAATGCTGGACTTGAAGCCAGAAAGACCAAGGTTTCAATCCCACCACTGAGTGGTTCTGAAACAATGGGAAAATCACTCGAACTTTCTGAGCCTCAAGTTTCTTATCTGTTAAAGCAGGGACAATAATCCATAAGGTGCCTAACTCACTGGGTGGTTGTGGGGCTCAAGGAGGAGTGTGTTTGTAAAGCATTTTGCAGACAAAGGTGTTAGAGAAAAGTCAGGCCTCATCATTGGTATGACTTGCCGCCATCTTTCCACTTCCGGGCTTTTTTTTGGTGCTATCCAAAGCTGGGACATTATGGGGGCTCCATCACAAGTTATGGCAGGCTCTACTGCTCAGTGATGGCATCGATAGAGCAAACCAGAGGTGAGACCACAAGGGAAGCGCTTCCCATGGACTTATGCAGACTGGAATGCCGGCCCCCTCTCTGCTTGTCTCTGCTGGGAGAGGGCAGGGGCTTCCCCTGAGATGCCTCACTGACCCTTGTCAGCGCCCAGCCTGCTCCAGAGTTAGGCATGATGGAAGTGCTGAATAGGCACTTTTGGTTCACTATTTGATTATTTGACAATGTTGGCACTCAGGAAATACGTTGAATTAATTGAAAATAAATGAGTTTCCAGGACAAAAAATTTGTGGCTGATTGGGATGGGCGGGGAAGACTTTACCAAAGAGATAGAAATTTAAGCAGGGTCTTGAAAGAGGGTTGCATTTGGAGAAGTAGAGAGGAGGAGAAGGCCCAGGAACGAACCAAAAACAAGCTAAAGGAGACAGTCTGTGCCTCAGGAAGCTTCCACTCTAATGGGGAAGGCCACACATTAAAGAGATTAAAAGGCATGAAGCTATCCATGGCATAGGGGCCAGCCTAGGCTAAGGCATCAGGGCAGGAAAGGGGACGCGGAATTCTGGGAAGCAGCCGGCGGCCAGTTTGGTTGGAGCGGAGAGCGCCCAGCTAGCTGGCACGGGGGAGACAAGCTGGGGAGGCGGGTGGAGACCAGAGGATGGAGGCCGGGCGCTGCCCTGGGGCAGGGGAAGGCCTCAAGCTCCTGGCTGTCGGGACTCTGGGGGCCAACGGCTCCTTTTGGTGAAACCTTCTGTGCTATGGTGACTCTATGTGTCTCCACACTAGGATGTCAAGACTGATGAGATGAGTTCAGTGGGAGTAGGGAGAAAACTGGGGAGCTTGCAGGGAGCAACCCATGAGCGCTGTGTTGGGAGGAGGGATTCCCTCATTCTGCTTGGCCCCAGGGGATGTAGGGGGGCCATGGCTCCCTGACCCTTCCTATCATGGCGGTGCTTCATCCATGGAATGGGCTGCTGCAGGGGAAGGAAGCAGGCTCCCCCTCACTGGGGGTCTTCCACCAAAGGCTGGCTGACCCCTTGTTACCAATGGTACAACAAGGACTCTTGGAGGGGGTGTGGCGGAAGCAGTCATCAATCAACCAGCAAGCACTCATTCATTAAGTGCTTCCTCCACGAGAGACAGCAGGGAGCCCCAGACCAAAGCCAAGCATCCTCTCTGTGGGAGGGGTGTGGTTCAGGCGGGATGTCTTTGAGCCCTCTTCCAGCTCAGAGATCCATGGAGTGAGGAGTGAGTCACAGCGTCCCAGGAGGGGCCTGCATTACCCTGGGTTTCCCGACTGGGGGCTGTGAGCCAGGGGAGGGAAAGACGCCCTCAGAGTGGCTCTGGACCCCGGAAATCCTTGGACACAAGGATTGCCCTTAGTTTCCCCATCTGGAGAGTAAGGACCATCACATTTCTCCTTATGCTTCTGCCCCTCCTCCATTTCCACATTCCCCTTCTTTGCATGTCTTAGCCTAATCAACTTAGGTGGAGGACCCATGGGGTCTACCCAATGAGACTATGGCTCAGTGAGGCTTACCTGGGCACCCCACCCCATCCCGCCTCCCACTTCTCACCTGTCTCCGAAAGTGTTCATCACTTATTTCCTTTAGATTGATGAGAACATTGAAATAGGCCCCAAAAACGCCTGTTTCTAAAGCTTTGGCGGCCACCTGTAACAAGCCCAAAGCAGAGCAAAGTTTGTCACACATCCTGGGACCAGCCCACCCTCCTCAGACAGGGGCTGGCTCCCCAGCCTTCTCTGTTCAGACCTGACGTCCAGTTCTGACCCTGCTCCTGACTGGTTGGCTACATGACTGGGCCAGTCTCTTCTCATCTGTAAATCCAGGAGGTTGGACCAGATGGCCTCTGCGCTCCCCTCCAGCAGGGTCCCGGCATTCGGGCACATTTGGTGGCGGTCTCTCTTTGTCTCTTATGGCTTTAACCTGCTTCTCCCAAGGATGCTTGTCCCTGAGGTGTGGCTGCACACCTCAGCCCAGCTCCTTGCCTCCACAGGCAGCCCTGTGCTGCCTATCTTCCCAGGGAGGCCTCCCCTGCCTCTTCACTCAAGCCCTAAAGTCTCCAGGGACTCAGGGCCCCCTTCTTGTCTTTTTTACCCAGACCTCTAAAGACGTCAGAGGCCAGACCCAGGCCTCAGGACTCCTAAGCCCCGGTCCTCAGCTCCTCAGCTGTCTGGTCTGGACAAGCGTGAGGCTCTGAGCACACTGAAATACACACACAGACACACAGACACACACACACACACACAGACACACACACACACACACACACACACACACACACACACACACACACAGCGCACCGGAAGGAAGCCCGGCTAATACTGACTTTTGCTACCCTGGAAACCTCTCCACTAACTTTTGTGGAAACTTCCTGGCTTGACTTTTGCTTTCTGGTACAATCCCTGAAGGTGTCACAGGATGAGCACTTCCTGCGTGCTCGGGGGTTCCCCGTAGGAGGCCCTGGCCTCTTGTCCTTTCTGAAGTCTTTGGCATCAGGAGAGAGCAGGATTCACAGATTTCCCCACCTGGCAGCGGCCCCAGAGAGGCCCCTCTGATGCTTCCTGCTGTGGAGATAGGCCTGGGTCTCAGGGACATGCCACGGCCAAACTGTCAGCTCCGGTAGATCCTGCCAAGCCAGAAGGCCTTCAGGTAGGTATGGACCAGGGACGGGCTGTGTGTCTGCTGCTGAGGCCCAAGCTGGGTTCAGAGGAGCTCAGCACCCGGCTGCATTCAAGGAGGACTACCGTAGCCACACGACTCCTAAAAACTGTCTCCTGAGTGATTGGGGTGGGGGCAGGGGTCTGCTTCCCTGGATGGAGTGTGCATAGCACCAGATAAGGGAACCTTGAACCACTGAAGCCTAACCACCCTGTGTCCCCTGGTGGGATACGTCATAACCTGTAGTCTGCACAACAGTCATTCTTCATCCACTTGGCTTCTCCTGTATGGATAACCAGGCTGAATTCTTGTTTGATTTTATATTTCATTTAAGGGTCTACAATGTTCTAAGCATTGGTACAATCAGAAGAATGTCATCCACAAACCTCCAGAGCACATGAAAGCATTTTCTCTCTTTCTCTGTGTGTGTGTGTGTTTGTCTATCTGTCTGTCTCTGTCTCTCTCTCTTCTCTCTCTGTCTCTCTCTGTGTCTCTCTCTCCCTCCCCCTATGTGTCTCTGTCTCTCTGTCTCTCTCTCTCCGTCTCTCTCTCCCCCTCCTCCCGTGTGTCTCTGTCTCTGTCTCTCCCTGTGTCTTTGTGTCTCTGTCTCTCTCTGTGTGTCTCTCTGTCTCTGTGTGTCTCTGTCTCTGTGTGTCTGTCTGTCTCTTTTTCTGTCTCTCTGTCTCTGTCTCTCTGTCTCTCTCTCTCACACACACACACACACACACACACACACACACGCTTTCTTGAAAAATGCTGTCCGGACTCTTTTTTTGATCCTGGCTTTCAGGTAGTCAAAAAATTCTTCAATTGTCTCTCTTGCATCTATTTTCCAGGTCAGCTGTTTTCCAATGAGGTATTTTACATTTTTTCTATTTTTTCACTCTTTTGCTTTTGCTTGGTTGATTCTTGATGTCGAATAGGGACATTAGCTTCCACTTGCCCAATTCTAATTTTTAAGGAATTATTTTCTTCAGTGAGCTTTTGGTAGGCCCAAGCTCTGAGGACCCAGGGTTGTCTCCATGCCATGAGGAGTTGTCAAAGGAGGGCTTTTGGTCCAGGATTCAGGTCACATTTTCAGGATGAAAATTGTGGGCTCTGATCTACATTGGCCAAGGGTGGCCACTTTAAACAGCCATACCTATGGACTTCAGCAGTGGGCTGTGACCTGACGGGAGGAGGCAGGGTTGCCCAACACAGGCCTCACTGTCTTCATCTGCACAACAAAGGGGTTAGATGATTCCCCAGGTCCTGTCCGATTCTCGATCTATAATAGTATGACCAATAAGGCGATCGCACCATGCCAAGGGAATTCATTCTGTTTTCATTCATTCCTTCCACCACAAACCCCTGAAGACATTGACTTCCACTCATCCATATGTGGGTTTGTGGGGGAGCCACTCCAAAATGGCTGGGAGAACGGGGCTGAAGGCCAGGGCCACAGCCCAGGAAGCTGTGTAGGGGCCACTAGGCTAGAGCAGGGCCTCGCCTTTGCCACATCACTGGACGGGAGGAGTGGACACTGCTCCTGGGTCCCGTACCTGCAGGTCCGATTTGCACGTGAGGTTCCCGTAAAGCGCCATCTCCTTCAAGGTTGGCCACAGGGTATCCACTTTCTGTGCCAGGCCAAAGGGGACCCCGATGGCCTTTTTCAGCCCTTCCTGCATGGCAGCCGTGCGCCTGGAGGGAAAGAAGAAGCCGCCTGGCTCTCAGTCCCTGCCTGAGAGAACACGGGCAGATGTCTGGTCACCCAGAACCTGCTCTCACAAAACTCCACAAACAGAAAAAAGATTAAGTAGGGGACTTTGCCTGCTTTAGAAAGGGTTCTTCACCTTTAAAATAGGATGATTTTAAATAACCAGCTCTCCTAGTACATCTGAAATCTGGCTCAGTTCACATAAATGGAATTTACACCCAATTTTGAAGGAACCCCTTTCCCCGTTGTCAGCATCACCCTCTAGTGGCCCACGGTTACATTGCAGGGAAGTTGAATTCCACCGTCTGCCCAGAGGGAGAATGCTACACACACCTTTCCTTCTCTTCAGGTGTGTTTTTGGACATCTTCATCGCTTCCTGAAAAGAGACAAACCCAACGAAAGTGGCTGATCTATCAGCTGGCATCTGGTGACACACCTACTGTGTGCCAAGCCCTCTGCTAGGTGCAGGAATACAGAGACTAGAGGAGAGACCTACCCTCTAAGACAGTGCATGCATTCTATCAGAAGAGAATATTCTAGGGGGGCAGGGCAGAAACAATCACACCCGGTGTTGTTACCACCTTCGGAACACCCCCGAGGCTCACACAACCAGCCAACTGTCTGTGTGATGGGACTCAGCCCCTGATGGGCTGATGGAGAATGATCCAAGGGCCCTGGTCCAAGGGGACTCTTGGAATTGCCATTTCCCTCGGTCTTGGTAATCTAAAGAGGATGGCGACCATTTTACTGATGGGAAAAGGAACGACTCCAGACGGCTCACCGGATTAGGCTCGTGCAAAGACAACTGGACCAGATGGCTAGACTGAGAAAAGAGATCCAGATGCCAGCCCATCTAGTCATTATTGAGCTCCAGTCCTACCCCCAAGCCGCTCAAGCAGCAATGGTCAGTAAGGCTGGGCCATTCTGAGGCAGGTGAAACCGCCTGGAAGAGTGCAAAGAACAATGGAAATTCGGGGAGCCCCGAAGCAGGGGTCCCATTCTGGCTCGGCCCGGATAGCCTTGGGCAGGTCACTTCACCCACTGGGCCTCAGTCCCAGAGCCTCGTCTCTGATTGGCCACCACCCGCATGAGCTGGGGAAAGTCATTCTGCCTGCCTAGGCCCTGCAGCTCTCACTCTGGGATGCCGGGCTTCTCCTGCACCCTCCGGCCCAATGCCCTTTCCAGCTGTCCCTGAGGACCTCTGGCTTCCCATCCACGCGCCCGCTGCCCGCCACCTTCCCAGGAGGCCTGTCACTCACCATATAGCCGCTGAAGGCCTCTGAGTCCAAGTCCACCATTGCTAGCAGCTCTTTCATCGCTTGATGCAAAGGGGGAATGAGTCTCCTCATGACTGGGTCCAGGTGCTCAAACCGCCGCCTTCCGTAGGTCATCAGCCCCACCATAGAGCCCAGCGCCGCCCCCTGAGAA
Organism: Vombatus ursinus; assembly: GCF_900497805.2. Lineage (NCBI taxonomy): Eukaryota > Metazoa > Chordata > Mammalia > Diprotodontia > Vombatidae > Vombatus > Vombatus ursinus. The sequence goes on from NW_020951925.1 coordinate 1,733,109, forward strand.
GAGACAGGGCCTTTAGCCAGCGGCTTCTTTCTCTTTTCTTTCTTTTTTTCAGTTAGCGAGTCACCCTTGCACTCTTTTGGGCTTAAATAGTAGAGGCAGGGAAGGGCAAATAGCAGTCAGAGGCTGGGGTCGGTGCACTCTGATAGGGGTCTCTCAGTCCTAAAGAAACCACCCAGCGTAGGTTTGGGAAGAGCACAGATAGGATGCCAAGGCGCAGCCTCCAAAGCCTCATGGAAAGGAGATTAATTTGGGGTCTCACTTGGCGGGCTTCCTCTGGCTGCTCAGCTTCAGGCTAGTTGACTGCTGGAAAATCAGTCAATTTGTTTAAAGAAATACCCTCCAAATCTTTTTCTCTCATTGGTCTAAGGAGCTCCCTGGTGAGGAAATCCCTCTACCCATATAGATCAGCACCCCCTTTGCTACTTAGAGTCTCAGTCCTAGAGCCTGAGAGGAGGTTTGCCCAGAAGCAGAGGCAGAGGAAAGACTCAAACCCAGGTCTTTCTTGCTCTGAGGCCTGCTCGCTATCTACCATGCCCCATCTCCCTGGCAGGCTGCCCATCCGGGGATGAGCTTCCTTTCCCAGGAGGTTTCCTATACCGATGTAATTTTAGGGTTGGTCCCCAAACTTTGCTTTTGTATTGTACTTACTTGAAGAAAATGGCTGATTTTCCAACAGTCCACTAGCCCCAAGACAAATGTCACTCAAAGATTAGCCAGAGGGAGACGACCCAATTGGTTATACGGGCTCCGAGTCCTTGTGGGTCACAAGGGTATGGATTAGCCTCCCTAGGATCAGGTAAGGCCTTGCTAAGAGGAGACCATAAGCCCCATGAAGGCAGGGACCTTATCTCATCCAAACTTCTTAATTTTCTCTGCGAATCACTCCAAGGTTCTGCACACAGCAGGTGCTTAATAAGTGTTTGCTGAATTGGATTGAACCAGAAGGTTAATGCAACTGCTATCCCCACACCTGGAAGCTGTCAGCATGTGAGAGGCAGAAAGGCAGCCCCAACCCACGCCCATTCCGATGGGAAGTCTTTACCATGGCGGCCACCGCTGCGGCCACAGAGCCACCCCCGGGAGCAGCAGAGCGGGCCCCCACATCACGGACAAAAACAGAAAGTGACTTTGAGACCAAGCTCCCACTCATCGCGCCATCCTCAACCATGTACCTATGGCCAAGAGGTGAGAGAAAACGTGAGGGCACAGGATCCATCTTGGAAGGACTGTATCCCCAGAGTTGGGCACAGTGCCCGGCACACAGCAGGTGCTTAATCAATGCTCATTGATTGATTGATTGGCTGCCATGAAAGCAGCACTTAGAGAAGCAAAGGCCACTGGGAGTTCCTTGTGGGATCTGCCCCCTTTCCTCCTCCCCTCCCTCCCCCTTTTCACGAGTGAAAACCCTATCCAAACACCAAGGGCGGCCTGGGCTCCCAGAACATCCAGCCTGGAAGGAACCTCGCAGAGATCACCAAATCCAGCGCAGGTGACTTGGCCAGGATGGCTGAAGATCTGAGACTTGACCTCCACATTTGGACACCCCAGGGCCCTGATAGGGCCTCACGGGAAGGGAAAGACAATGCAGAAGGACAAGGAAGGAGGGTTCTTCCCCACTTGTATCCTGCTTCAGGTCTACAATGTTCCTTATCCTGTCCCCTCCTTTGAGCCTTAGAATAACCCTGTGAGGTGAGTACTATCTCCCACCTATCCTTATCCCCATTTTACAGATGAGAAAACTGATGATCAGATTAAGTCAAGTGGCTTCCCCAAAGCCCTACAGCTAAGTGTCCGAAGTGAGGTAGGGACCCGGGACTTTCTGGCTCTAAAGAGCTCTGCACTCCCTCCCCGTGCCAAGCCAACTCCATGGAAGTGGGCAGGGCAGCACCACCCACTGGGCTTTGATCGCTGGAGGTGATGGCGTCTTTGTTGGCATGAGCCGTCCATCATTTCCCTGCCTCATAGAGGGAGGGAGACTCAAGTGGAAAGCTTTGGTGGATGACCTTTGGTGGCCCTCCCCGGTGCCCAGCTCCAACCTCAGATACAGACCCTGACGCCACAGCCTTGGAGAGGACGACGGTACTGCTGCCAGTGGCATTCCCAATGAGCACAGTGATGGCTAGGGTCTACCTAATGTGGGCAATGGCTTCTGGGAGACTGGGCCCTCTTCTCTGGGACGTGGAGGGGCTCCCTCAGAGCACAGGACCTGGGGAAGCCCACCTCTACTGCCCAGGTAACCTCCCTGGGTCTCAGTTTCCTTCTCTGTAAAATGAGGTCTGGAGGCGGCCCACTTGTCAGCTCTCCATCTATGAGTCATGATACCATTTCACTGGCTGGTCCACCCAGAGAGAGGCCGTGAGTGGGGAGGCCAAGGCAGCCATCTCCATCTCTGGGTGGCTCATCTCAGAGCCCACTGGCTGTGTCACAGGACATACAGGCCAAAGGAGTTGAGTACTCTTCCCTCCAAGCTCTATCAAGAGGGGAGGGGGAGTTCTCCCTACTCAATAATGTGCTCCTTTGGATGAAAGGGAGACAAGGAGTCCAGGCCCAGCCGGTTCACCACCTGAAATGACAAGAGACCACATGGCAAGAGCAAAATGAGAAGCTGCCCGATCGACCAGCAGTTCCTTCTGACCGCTGGAAAGGCCCGAGATGGCTCTGACCCCAGTGGGAGCTGACCTGCGGCTCCATGATCACCGGGAGGCTTCCTGGGCCAGGAGCTATTTAGGAGGGGAGGCTGGTCAGAGGAATGGAGGAGGCGGTAAAGGCTGCAGAACCAGGAGTGGTGGGAAGAGGCACGTTTAGGCTCGATGTAACCATCGGAGCTGCTGTGGAAGCAGGGATGGGCTCAGGAGAGCCTCCAGGAGCCCTAGGGTTGGCCTAGGTGTGCGCTAAGGACACATCCATCCCCATGATTCTGGCGTCTGTGCCTAGGAGCTAGGAATCCTGGGCTCTAGCCCTGGATGCCATCCCTGCACCCTCATCTCCCTCTGCCTCCAGTTCCTCCTTATTGTAAAAGGTGGGTTGGGGGTGGCCAGAGCCCCTTCCCTGCCAGGATCCCGTGGCTGGCTCTTAGCCAAATCAGGGCTGGGCCTACCAGTCGAATTTTGTGCTCCTCCTCCAGAATGAAAAGGCTTTCCTTCTGGCAATAAAACTCTGCTGCATTGAGAAGGGCCTTCAGAGGGACCAGGCCCACCAGCTGAGAGCCCACAATTGGCAGATTCAGCTCCTGGCAGACCAGAAGGAAGACACGTCAGCAAAGCACTGGCTGCCTCAGAGGGCCTGTGCTGGCACTGCATGGGGATTCTCTGCAGTGGGCAGGCCGGCCGTGCCAGCCCTGGGGCTCACCTGGGCATCTTTGCAGGTCTCCTCATACACTGTGTGGAGGGCAGTGATTTCAAAATCCAGAAGGTTGGTGGATACCTGTGCAATGTTCTTCTCATCCAGGTACCAGCCTATGCCCTGAACTTTTCTCAGTCGCCCAGGCTACAAAAGGAAACTTGTTTCACAAACTCTTTTCCCTGCTCTCAAGGAGGTCTGACTGTGATCACATCCACTTTGTTTCTCAGGGAGAAGAACACAGGATCTGCTTCCTTCTCCCTTTCAGAGTGATCGATCGGATCAGACAGATTGTCCCTGACCTATTGCTATGAAAGCAACTGACGGGCCTCTGGCGCGGGCAGGCCCAGTGTGGAATGTGCAGAGCAAAGAGCAGACCAGAGGAGGAGAGCATCAGTGCACATAATGGAATTAAAAGGTGCACAAGATTCCTGTGGGCAAAACACTGGAGAAAGGCTTCATTATTTACTAAACATTGTTGAGGAAACTGGACCAAATATGGAGGTAAATAAAATGTAGATTTTGGCATCAGACCAGAGACCGTACCAAACTCTGGGGCTCAACAGATTTAAATATTAAAAAGGGAATAATAAAGAAGTCTGAAGAAGGCGGGGTAGCCAGAGCCCCACGTCCTAGAGCTGCCCCGGGCTAAGGGAGCATGGATCACAGCCACCTCCGAAAGGCCGGGGGGCAAAAATGAAGCAGAACAGCACATTCCTCTCTTCCTCTGTGTCCCTTTGTCCTCTGACTTTATAAATCTGTTAAGTCTGCTCGTGTCCTCCATATTAGTCATACAGCCAGAGAGCTGGGAAGGGCCCCAAAGGTCACCTAGTCCAGCCCCACCCCATTTTAATCTTTACAAAACTGAGGCTTGTCCAAGGTCCCAGAGCTAGCTGCCAAAAGAGCCTGGACTAGGCGGGGCCTTCCCGCTCTCCAGCCAGGATTCTCTCTGCTGTAGACCAGATGCCATTATGGCAGGCTCTCTGAGTAACCTCTTGCTCAGAGATGGGGAACCTGCAGCCTCACGGAGACATGTGGCCTTCTAGGTCTTCGGGTGTGGCCTTTTGACTGAGTCCAGGTTTTACAAAATAAAGCCTTTAATTAAGAGGATTTGTTCTGTGAAGTTTGGATTCAGTCAAAGGGCCGTACCTGAGGACCTACAGGGCCACATGTGGCCTCAAGACCACAGGTTCTTCCCTCTTGCATCTTACTGCTCTTCAGGCAGGATTCTATTAGGGGAGAAGCTCCACTGAGGTCCCCCAGCATGTACTCACCTGGTCCTTCCCCCGTCCTTGCTCCCGGATGTTCAGGGCGATCCGATGGGCTTGCTCTTTGGTACAGATGAGGTTGATATTGAATGCAATGAGGAACTTCCGGGCCCCTGTGGCTGTGGCCCCCCATCTGGGCACAAAGGTGCTGGAACCAAAATCGGGGGCCCACTCAGCCTTCTGGAGCTGTGGGGACAAAATGCATTGGGGCTGAGGAGCCCAGGGTCAGTAGGAGGTCTGCCTTTGGGGAGTGACTGTGTACCTGTTTGTCCACTGGGGATAAAACCTTAGGAAATGCTTCTGTGAACCAGAAGATGGGCAAATGCCCCTACTCATCCCACTTCTTCCCCTCCCCCTCCACATGCCTTTCATGACCTGAGCACTCTTCCAGGCACATGGGAAAAGAACTGGTCTTTCCAATGATAGGGCTTAGGAGACCAAGCAGTTAATTTACCCAGGGAAATAGAGCTGGAGTTAGAGCTCAAAGAGTCTAAACCCCTCATTTTACGTATGAGGAAACTGAGGCTCAGAGAGGCGAGGGACTTGCCCAAGGTCACTCAGGCAGTGAGCAGCATAGGTGAGATTCCAGTCTAGTTCCCCTGGTTCCAACTTCAGGACGCTGCCTTTGCTCTTATTAGGGGTCCATGGCTCTAATGCCAGGTGAGCATGGTGGACTAGCTGGTCTTTGAGGTTCCTTCAAACCCTGAGATGATGTAATTCTGTGATTGTCAGCCACCTGTGACTCTCTCTCCCTGACTCCTCTTTCTCTGTCTCAGAACTCATTATATTCCTCCCTAAACTCTCCTCACCTCTTACCTTCCCTATTACTGTAGAGGGTACCCACATCCTCCCAGTACTGCAGGCTCCCAGCCTAGGAGTCATCCTGGGCCCCTCACCCTCGCTCACACCCCATATCCAACATGGTGCCAAGGTCTGTCAATTTCACCTCTGAAACTTCTCTTGTGGATTTCACTTCTGAACCATCTCTGTAGATTTCACCTCTGCAACATCTCTTGTTGATTTAACCTCTGAAAGGCCTCTGGGTCGATTTCACCTTTGCACATCTTTGATTTCACCTCAGAAGCATCTCTTGTGGATTTCACCTTTGTGGCACCTCTATAGATTTCACTTTTGCAACATCTCTGGTCGATTTCACCTTTGCACATATTTGATTTCACCTCAGAAGCATCTCTCCAATGTGCTCCCTTCTCTCTTCTCTGGCACTGTCTGCATCCCTCGGCACCTCAGAACCCTCAGCACCTGGACTATTATAAAGCTGCTGGGGCATCTGCCTGCCTCATCTCCCTCCACTCCAAAACCTCCTCCCCTCAGCCCTCAGAGTGATCTCCCTAAAGCACTTCATCCCACCCACACACACATACGTGTGCACACCTCAATAAACTTCTGTGGCTCCCAATTACCTCCAGGAGCCCATGTAAAATCCTCTAGCTTTTGAAGCCTTCCACAACCTGGCCCCCTCCCATGTTGCCAGTTTTCTTACCCCTTCCTCTCCCCCCCCACCCCACGTCCACCATACTCTGTGATCTAAGAACACCAGGATCCTGGCTGTTCCTCACATGTGACATTCAGGTCCCCGACTCCCTGCCTTCACACCAGCTGTCCCCCAAGCCTAGAGTGTTCTCCCTCTCCACCCTGCCAAGTCAACACCTGGCCTCCTACAAGACTTGGTTCAAATCCCACCTTCGGCAAGAGTCATCTCCCACTTCCACCCCCATGGCAGCACTAGTGCCTTCCCTCCGGTGATCATCCCAGGTGATCTCTATACATCTTGTTGTTCATAATTGTTTGTTTGTTGTCTCCCAATTAGACTAGAAGCTCCTTGAGGGCAGGAACTGGCCTTTGCCTTCTTTGTATCCCCAGGGCGTAGCCCAGTGCTTGGTACACAGTAGGCACTTAATGAATGCTTGATGACTGACTGACTGTCTCTGGGTCTCCGCTCCATGACCCCCTCCCCCTGCCATACACACACACACACACACACACGGCGCTGCACATGGCCCAGGGCTCAGGATTCAAGGGGACTCACTTTTTCGGACAGGGCTTCGTATTCTCCTGCTCGGATTGCCGGCAATGTTCTCCTCTGTTCCTGCTGAGCCGCTTCTCCGTACAAATAAACTATGGAGACAGGACCACAGGATAGTGGTCAGACTAGCAGGGCACCACCAGAGGGCCACCTAGGACAGCCTAATGGGACACCACGAGAGGACCATGTGACAGTGGTCAGACTAATAGACACCAGTAGAGGTCCACATGGAACAGCCTAACAGGAGACCACTCAACTCATGATTCCTTCTCTCTGGGAAGAAGCAGGGACTCAGTTCAATTCATTTTGCTACCTGCTAAAAATCACAGGAGATTAGAGACAGAAGAGATGGGGAGAGGTCAGCTTGTCCACCACCCCCATTTTAAGATGAGGACACCGAGGCCCAGAGAGGCGGGACTTGGCTAAGGGAAGGGGATGTGGCCCCGGGTCCCACGTCCCACAGCCTTATCAGCAGCATCAGGACCAGAACCAAGGGCTCCAGGAGCCCAGGACAGGACTTTTTCCATGACCCCACACAAGCTTAAGGGGAAGAAAAAAGAAAGACCGCCATTGGCACCAAGCAACTGGTACCCTCATTAAAAGGAGCTCAGTTCATCTGCGAGCGTGTAGAAAATGGAAATGGCGAGATTCAGCGCACTGTGATGGCCTTCCCTCAGCCAGGTGAAGAAAGGAGACCAGGACAATCTTCACAGCTCTTAGCCGATTATAAATAAAAACCACACACAAAGCGCTGGGTTCCTTGTAATGGCCACGTTTGGTCTGGGAGACCTAAGGATAAAACTGACTGTCCTCTTCCCACAAGAGAGAGCCAGCCAAGAAGGTGGAAAGAGGCCGGCTCTGTCACACCTGGTCACTGTTTGTTCTCAGGGAGGGAGTGGGGGTGGGGATGAAGGGGAAATGACTCCCAGGGTTGACAAAAGACAAATTTTACATTTTAATTTTTAAACACTCTCCAACCACTAGGTAACAAGTCAGGATGGGGAGCAGACCTCCCCTCTTGCCCCAACTCACCTGGCACCCTGAGCTCCTGGGACAGTCGCTGGCCAAAGGTGCGGGCACACAGAACACACTCGTCCATCGTAACATTCTTCACTGGGATGAAGGGGCAGACATCGAGGGCACCCATTCGGGGATGTTCACCTACACGAGGAGTTGGGATGAGGATGACAAGGTGAAGGTGGGGGCCACAGGCGGAAAGGAAAGGAAGAAAAAGCTAGGATCACAGAAGTGCAGAGCCGGAGGGGGTCTGTCTCACCACCTCCTGGTGCAGAGAAGAAAACCTGAGATTGGATCCAGGCTGTCAGACTCCAAGACCCATGCCCTTCCTGCTCAGGAGATCTGGGTTTGAATCTTAGCTTTAGCAGTTTTCCGTGTGACTTCCTTCTCTGGGCCTCAGTTTCTTTATTTGTCAAATGGACAAGATGACCTCTAGGGTCCCTGCCAGCTCTGTAAAATGGGGTGATAATCCTTGAACTACTCATCTCGCAAAGTTCTTGTGAGGGGAGGGCTCTACAAACCCCATTCTATTTTTATCAGGGCTCAAATGGAGGCGGTCTCAATACAAGGAGCTGGACTTTCTCATTCAATGGGCTACGGACTATTACACAGCGGAACAAGAGCAATCAGTCCCCAAGCGTTTATTAATCCCCTGCTCTGTTCCAGGCACCATACTCAACACTGGGGATGCAAAGAAAATGCCCCTGCCCTCAAGAAATTTTTGTTCTGGGGCAGCTAGGTGGCACAGTGGATAGAGCACCAGCCCTGAAGTCAGGAGGACCTGAGTTCAAATCTGGCCTCAGACCAAACACTTGACACTTACTAGCTGTGTGACCCTGGGCAAGTCACTTAACCCCAACTGCCTTAAAAAAAAAAAAAAAAGAAACTTTTGTTCTAATGAATGGAGGCAGCGTGGACATTCACGGGCATGGAGGGGATGCACACAGAGTGGACGGAAGGGAGCCTGGCTCCTCGCTCATCTTTGGGGATCACACAGAGTGGACGGAAGGGAGCCTGGCTCCCCTCTTCTTTGTGGATCACTGCTACGGCCAGGCAATTGTGGGCCACAGGGCGCCTGCGATAATGGTGGACTTCCAGGACAGTCTGTTCCCTGAGCTCTCCCGGCTATCTCAGGGTCTGTATTGCAGGGATGTGTTGCCCCTCAGGCCACAGGAAATGGTGAGCTTTGGAGCTCACCTTTGGAGGAATTCTTAGGGAATTTTTTGATGTGTCTCATTCTATTCTGCTCCCCTCCATCACTCAGCTTCCCTTGAGACCCAGAGGGCATCAGAAAGACAACCTGCGGGGACTTTGGAACCTCTTTATCTGCTGAGTGACCTTCTGCCCAGGCAGCCGATTAAGCAAACCTTATTTGCTCAGCCTGGCAGCGAAGGCTGGCAAAGGGGAGCTGGTGGCCATCGGTGTTCCGATCCCCACCTTCACCACACCTTTAGCCTCCACAGCTGCCACAAATCAAGGTCAGCAGCAAAGAGGGCGCCAAGCTCACAAAATCCAGAAACACACCAGTGTAAGCCACACTGCACAGCTAGGCTCTCCTCACAGACCACGCCCGAGGATCACAGCCCTAGAGCTGGGAGACCTGGGTCAGCCCCTTGTCCTCTCTGGGCTTCACCTCCCTTATTTCCGAGATGCAGAGGGGACTGTCCGGCTCCTGGCTCTACAGCAGGAAGGGACCTCAACGGTGAACCAACCTAAGCTCCTCATTGGACCAGGGAGAAAGCCAAGGCCCCCGGAGGAGGGCGTGTCCTACCCGAGGCACGGCAGAGGCAAAGGCCCGGTCCTCAGCGCTCTTCCCATGAGCTAGATGGAGGCTTTGTCTAAGGAGGACCACCTGAAATCATTGGAGGAGGCAGAAGAAGACAAAAAACTTGATCCCGCCCCTTTCGGGGGTCAGGCTCCCCAGATCTAAGCCAGAGCCAGGGCCCCTCCTGGGAGAAGCCACTGGGCCCTGGGCCAGTGGCTTGTACAAATACTGTCTCATCTGAGCCCCAAACAGCCCTGGGAGGCAAGTACAAAGAAAACCAGGAGAGGCTGAGGCCTACACATGCTGCTGGTGGGATTCAAACCCAGATCTTCCTGCCTCCAGGCCTAGCTCTAACCACTGCACCACAAGCCTAGGGCCCAAGCTGCAGGGCTGACTCCCAGAGTGCCCAGGGTGTCCACCTCTCCATTCTCCTTTCACCTTTGTGTTTGGTCATGTCGATGAGCTGGAATGCTACCCGAGCGGCCTTCAAGGCCCCCTCCACGACATCTTCAGGGGTGCCCACAAAGGTGTACACCGTCCGGTTGGTGGAAGGACCTGCATCCACGTCCAGTAAGGCACAGCCTGCAGTCTGGGAGATGGCCTGGGCAATCGCATCGATGACCTGCAAAGAGACCAGAGCCCCAGGAAAATCACTCCAGCCTCCTGGGCCTCAACATCCCCAGATGGTCCTATAGTGTTTGCCAAGCACGTGGCTTCAGCAGGGCCCCAAAATAGCCACCCTGTGCGGGGGGCACTGCAGGGATCGTGGTGCCCAGTTCACAAATGAGGAAAATCCAGCTGAGAGGCGTGAAAGGCCTCGCCATTGGCCCCTCACTGACGTCTGAGGAACTGACATCTCTCCTGATTCTGTTTCCCACTGAGCCACATGGAATCACTTAAGAAGAGCTCTGTGTGGGGCAGCTAGGTGGCTCAGTGTACAGAGCTCTGGCCTTGGAATCAGGAGGACCTGCGTTCAAATCCAGCCTCAGACACTTAACACTTACTAGCTGTGTGATCTTGGGCAAGTCACTTAACCCCAATCGCCTCACCAAATAAAAAAAAAAAAAAGAAAAGCTCGGTCTTCATTGCAACATTGAAGGGTAGAATGAAGGGGTTGAGAGGTCCTTACACCTTTCTATCTATGACCCTTTGACCGTAGAGATCAGTAACTTACCCCACATTTAGTAGATAAGCAAGCTGAGGTCCAGAGAGGACTAAGGTCACACAGTGAGCTGGTGAAGGCTTAAATGGTCCTCATTCCAGGCCAGGGCTCTTTCCTCTCAATACCAACATGTTTCTGCAGCTCGTGGGGAAAAGAGCCCCACTACAATGCAAACATCTATCCCAGAGGCCACTAGGCTTGACCGGATAAAAACAATATCATGTCTGAGAGAGATTCCCCTCCCACAGAGCAGGGGTGGGTGCCATTTCTAGGAGTTTGAAGCCAAGGAGCCACATTAACGAGCCTCGTGGGTCCAGATTCCTTGCCAACACCTAGAGACTCTACCTTCCAATACTGATCTGAGGAAAGATCATGGTGTGCCCCTCTGGCCGCCAAACCACCCCAGAGCCAGTGGGTTTCCCTGGTTCTCACAAGTGAGGAAAAACAAAACCAACCACCATTTTACAATTTTCTATAGGGTGGTCATGGTTTTGCTGTTTTGATCAATAAAGAGTTGTTTTAAATCAAATTCATGCTCATTTCTAAGAAAACAACATGAGCCCTGGGTCACTGGGCATCTTTCTGTTTAGGGCCAGAATCAATGGAGACTCTTGGAGGAACATCCAACAGGGGGTGGATTTCTCAAACCAAGACACGCTTCCCTGGGCATGAGGCCCTTGAAGCTGCATAGTTGACGGACAGCCACATTTTGTGGCCCCTCCTCCGATACACGGGAGCCCAGAGAGGCCTCCAAGACGGCCAAGTCTGACCCCCTCCTATTTCAAAGGAGGGGAGCTGAAGTCTTCAGAGGGACAGGGGCTTTTCCCAGGTCGCACAGAAACAGAAATGATCCCAGTGTTGCTGACTCTGGACCCAAGGTCTCTTGTACTGCCTAGCACTGCCCTGTCTGCCCAACAGATCAGTGGGAGAGAGGCTTCATCTGAAGCTGCCTCCCGCCAGCTTGGGTTGGAGCCACCTCTCATGGGTGGAAGTCTCTGAACCATCAGTGACAGATCTCATTCCCCTTTGGACAAAAGCCAAGCTTTCAGAGGGTCATGGGATTGTAGACCAAGCACTGGAAGGGAAGGCACATGCCATTCAGTGCAAACCCACTCATTTTACAAGAGAGGAAACTGAGGCCAGAGAGGGAAAGGACGTGCCCATGAGCATAAGATCACAGGATCATTTATTTGAAACTGAAAAGGAAAGAATGCTCTCATTTAACAGATGAAGAAAGTGAGGGACAGGGGCAGCTAGGCAGCACAGCAGATAGGGAGCCAGCCCTGGGGTCAGGAGGACCTGAGTTCAAATCTGGCCTCAGACACTTAGTAGCCGTGTGACCCTGGGCAAGTCACTTAACCCTGGTTGCCTCAAGGAAGAAAAAATAGAAGATGAGCCTTTCATTCTTTTGGGGCAGCTAGGTGGTGCAGTGCATAGAGAACCAGCCCTGGAGTGAGGAGGACGTGAGTTCAAATCCAGCCTCAGACATACAACACTCACTAGCTGTGTGACTCTGGGCAAGTCACTTAACCCCAATTGCTAGCCAAAAAAGAAAGAAAGAAAGAAGAAAGAAGGAAAGAAAGAAAGAAAGAAAGAAAGAAAGAAAGAAAGAAAGAAAGAA
>NW_020951925.1:1745334-1840228 GCF_900497805.2 Vombatus ursinus
AGAAAGAAAGAAAGAAAGAAAGAAAGAAAGAAAGAAAGAAAGAAAGAGACAGAGATACATGACAGATGGTAGAGGTTTGCTCACGTCCCAGGGGGCTGAGTGCGAGTCCTTCCTCCAATCTGTCCACAGTGATCCCACCCCCACACCCCCATCAATCAGTGAACTCCCAGCAGATCAAGGAAGGGCATTCGCTGGAGTCCAGTGACCCGCATGGCCAGCCAGAAGACCTGGGGAAACGACTGTTCCACTTTCACTGGGCCACCTCGCTCCTCCGCAGGGCCCTCCTGAGGGCTATAAGAAACCTCAGTCCCCTACCTCTTGGTTGTTGCCCTCAGAGAAGTTGGGGACGCACTCTACCAGCTGAGACATCCTGGAAGCCCCTCGTGGGACCTACAATGAACACAGAGCTGTTGTCTTAGCTCTCCAAACAACCAGTGGCTCTCCCGAGGGTGGCCAGGGTCCTTTATATCCAGGACCCACTAAACTTTACTCGTCCCTGTGGCTTCTTATTAACTACCTGAAATCACAGGGCGTCAGAGAGCTTGGACTCTCCTTGTTCAAACAAGCAAAAGATATGGGGGGAAGGGAAGAGTAGAGAGACTGTAAGACAGACCCAGCTTCCCCCCATCTGACTCACAGGGGCCTGACCGTCTGAGCTGTGGGGGGACGGACGCAGACACCCCTGAAGGAGCCCAGACCTGGCTTCAGGAAAACAGGAGAAGCGGTCTAAGCAGCCCAGGGACCGGAGCCAGATCCCACGGAGAGATCCGGTTTGGCGGGCTGGGCAAGGCAGTCTGGTGTCCCTGGGCACGCCCCCAACCACAAGGGAAAGAGCAGGAGGTCAAACATCTGGGGGGGTTCGGGTTTGTTGGCACTGGGATTATTAGCAAGAGCCTGGTATAAGGATGCCAGGAGTATTGGCCTCATTTCACAGAGAAGGAAACTGAGGCCCAGAGAAGCGAGGGAATTGCTCCACGGGGGCAATTCAAGGCTCCTCTCTCAGGGCCAAGGACTCCCTTCACTTCCTCCCGAGCCCTGGCTACCAGGGAGGGACAGACCCAGGTCTGTGTCCAGGCCTGGAATCAAGAAAGGTCAAAGTGACCCAGTCACTTTAGGTCTCAATCCCTGGTCTCTTCTAATGTTTCATTTTTGCACAATAACAACAGTAATACTAATAGCTATCACTGACTTGGCACCTGAAGGCTCTCGAAGCCCGGTGCAGAGGTTATCTCCTTTACACCCACCCTGTGAGGCTGAGCAATGGTGAAATGACTCCCCCAGGGTCACACAGGCAGTGACCTCCCCTTCTGGACTCCAAGGCCCGCGCTCTCTCCACACGAGGGACCACAAGCAGATCATCATCACTCCCTCCTGGGCAGGGGAGGGGAGAACCGGCTGTGCCCGGCCGAAGTGCTCTGCAGTCATGGTCGGCATCCTCACGCTGCCGACCCAGGGAGCAATCACGATTGCGGAGGCAAGCAGGGAGGTCAGGACGCCCTCCCCAGAACCCCCGAGCTGCTGGGGCCAGGTCTGAGCCAGGGCTGAGGAAGGACTGGAGCGGGTCCAAAGAGCCTTCAGGTCGCAGCACTGGCGATGACTGCCTCCCCACAGAGAAAGCGCCCTGGGCCAAAAGCCACCAGCCACCTCTTCCGGGCAGCTTCTCCTGCCTCAAATTACCTCTGGTTCCTTATCTGCGTCCATGTAGAATGGCGAATGAATGAATGAATGAATGAATGAATGAATGAATGAATGAATGAATGAATGAAAAAAACATCTAAGGAACACTGCAAGGAATGCGGTGTGGATGCCAATAGAAAAATGGCGGCAGTCCCTGGTCTTAAGGAGTTTACACGCTAATTGAGGCAGACGCTCCAGAGAGGAGGGCAGACAGGCAAAGCCCAGCCAGGGAGCTCTAGGGCCTGGCAGCTTGGGCAGCCCCAGGGCACCACCTCCAGGCAGCCAACGGGAGCTCCTGGAGGGAAGAGGCTGGTGCCTAGGACAGTGAACTGAAGAACAGAAGTCCCCGCTGCCGTGAGAGCACAGGGCTCCCCACCCCCAGACGATCTCGCCCCCCCCCCCCCCCCCCCGTCGGACCTTGCTGCCCCCCCTTCCCCCTCCCCCCTCCCCACCAGATCTTGCTGCGCTCCTCACACACACTAAAATGAGAAGCAACGCGCCGGAGCACCCCAGGGCTGACACACTTAACTCAAGCACTTGTATTGTAAAAAAATTGAGTATCTGAGTATTGGGTTTTCCAACGGCGATGGGAGTCAGCGCAGACCTATCACCAGGCAAAGAGAGGCTTGCTGTCTTCTTTGGAGATCTCGCACAGACAGTTGAGGAGCAGCAAGGAGTCTCCGAGGAACTTGGGGGGCACGATGTCGATCACCAGCTTGCGCAGAGCCGCGGGGTTGTTGTGCAGGGGGTTGGAGCGCAGGTCGGGCCTCTGCTTGAGGATCCCATAGGTGTTGATGAGGAACTCGCTGAAGACCGGGTGCACCTCCCGGTTGTAGCCGAGCTTTTCCAGGCGTGTGGTGAGCGTCAGGTAGCGGTGTGTCAGGTCTCGAAGCTTCTTCTCATCCACGGAGCCATCCAGAGATTTTACGGAAGTCTGCAAAGGGAAAGACAAGACGGGGGACCAGGGGGAGGAGAGGACGCGCCTGGTGGGCACCACGCCCTGCCCTGCCCATCGTCCCCTTCCCACCCATTCCTTCAAGGCTGGAGATGTTCAGCGTCGATGCTCTGAGCGCCTGCAGCTCATGGATACAACCAACAGATGTGAAAGTGAGTGGGAGTCCAGGCGAGAGAAAGGGAAGGTAGTCGGGGGTCTGAGAACCACAGATCTCTGGGCCCAGGACGCCATGCCAACCCAGAGACCAGCAAAGTGCCAGGAGGCTTAGGGCCAACCAGCTGACAATCCCAAAATGACTTGGTAGATGGTCTTTGACGGTAGCTATGGTTAGGGCGGTTAGGTGGCACCATAGTGCACAGAGTGCCCAACCTGCAGTCAGGAAGACAACTTCAAACACTAGCTGAGTAACCCTGGGCAAGTCACCTCACCCCGTTTGCCTCAGTTTCCACATCTGTAAAATGATCTGGAGAGGAAATAGCAATCTACTCTATCTTCGCCCAGAACCCAAAATGGGGTCACAGAGTCATAAATGAGTGAACAAAAACAATGACGAAAACAGTTCTCATCATCATGACCTCCCCCTCCCTCACCCCCAGCCAGGCTGGTTATCAGACATTCAGTCCACCATCAGGCCCAGAGCCAAAGAGGAAGCTTTGGGGGTACTTTGTTGTTGGGAATCAGTGAGTACAAAAAAGGCCAAGTCATTTATAATTCCAAATTCCCTCACAAAGGCTGAGAACCAGCTCACCTTCTGGGAGGCTGCAGGGGCCCCAGGGTGGAAATGGGGCCAAAGCCAAGGCTGGCATGAGAGAATCCCTGGGTCCTGGCCAGCCTCGGCAGGCAGCCAGTGAGAACAGTCAGAGGGAGGGGCAAGTGGTCCTACCTGTTTGATCTTCTCAGGAATATTGGACACAGTGAAGCCATAAAGCCTGGTCACTCCTGGGAAGACGTAGGCCAGGATCCGTCTGTCTAGCTGGAAGGCTATCTCCCCCACGATCCTCCCATCCTTCTCAGCACCGGTAAAGCTCTGTATTTCTGTGGCGGAGCAGAAAGGGAGAAAGACAAAAAGGGAGGTAAGAGACAGGCGACGCCCGTGGGCAACTTGGCCCCTCACAGGGAGATGTCCGGCTTCTCTCTTTGGACTCATGTTAGTCTTTTTAAGCAACTGCCTGAAAATGTGAATGTGTCCTATAAACAGGAAGTGTCCAAATCTATGGCCAAGACACTAAGAATGTCAGGCCATGTATGTTTATCTCCTTCATTGACTAATAGAGACTGTGATTTCATTGGTATGAAAACTCCCTCCAGTCATGTAGGTTGGCACCATTTCTACAAATTCTCGTCTGCCATAGAGGTGCCCAGAGCACAGCCAGCCTTGTTCAAGGCCCCGTAGCCAGGAGATGAACTCAAGGCTTCATGTCTCCGGGGCCAGCTTTGTGATGCACTGAGCCCTGCTTCCATATTCATGTGTGAATGCTGCCCACGCTCACTGTCTATTCTGTAGACAAATGGACACTGGGGTGTTCCTGGCAGAAATCCCACACAGTACCCCACACTGATGACAAGACAGATGGGCAGAAAGAAGTTGTTCAATGTCTTCTCTCCCCTTCTCCTTTCACTCACCAGGGGACCTGAAGTGGGGCCATTCCTAACATGAGCACAAGACCCCTGACAAGCAGCCATCCAGGAGGGAAAGGAAACCCACAGCATATTTTGGGAAGCCCCTTGGACCTTAGGGCAGCCAGCTTGTTGTTCAGAAATTCTCCCTGACATCCAGCCTCCATCAGCCCCTTGAGGTCTCTACACATCATTCTTGATTCTGGCTTCTGGGGCCAAACGAAACAACTCTGAACCCTCTCCCACAAAACAGCGGCTGTCTATGCCTGCCAACTCAGGTGTTCTCTTCTCCAGGCTAAACCTCCCCACTTCCTTCGATTGTCCCTCAAATGGCATGATCTGGAGGGCTTATGATCACAACAGCCCAGAAGTGATCTGATAAAGGACAAAGGATGGAGGGACTTCCAGCTCTGTGTGTGTGTGTGTGTGTGTGTGTGTGTGTGTGTGTGTGAGAGAGAGAGAGAGAGACAGAGACAGAGACAGAGACAGAGAGACAGAGAGAGACAGAGAGAGTTTGTAGAAAAACATTCCCAAAAGTTTCAAGCAAGTCTCAAGTCTCAAACCTAGCTATATTAGGAAAGAATAAATCTCAATTCTAAGACACTGAAACAAAACCAGCCCCCTCCCAGATGTGTGGATGTGACCAGCATTACAGTGATGCCAGTGTCCCCAGGCAGTTCGGAAGCTCACAGCACCCACCAGGCACAGCACTAGGTCCCAGGGATACAAGGACGAAAGGGAAGGAGCCTCCATTCCACCAGGGAAGGCCGTGTGTCCATAGAGAAGCACGTACAGACCATGCACCCGATAAATTCCAGGGGATTTCAGGGCGATCAGAAAGGGCCCGCTGTGGCTTTGAAGGAAGTGAGGGATTCTAAGAGATGGAGCCAGGAGTGAGCGTGCTACGGTCGCGGGGGACAGGACGTAAAAAGGAGCAAAGACGAGAGAGGGAGGGTGACGTGTGAGGAGCAAGAATGGTCACGTGGCTGCACCGAAGATGAAGAACGCGTATAAAGTGGGAAAAGCAGCTTGGGGCGGGGCCCTGAGTCGCTTTGGCAGCCGTGTCACAGACGATGGATTGGAGCGGGGAGGGCCTCCGTCAGCCCCTCTGGCATCTCCTTGTCCTGGTCTGGTTCACAGCGCTTTGTCCATACTTAGCTGAATCTAGTCTGTACCACGGGGAACCATCAGTCCTAGAAGACTGGAATCTCCATCAGCAGGAGACTCGGGGGAGGGGCTGGGAGTGTCTAGTGGAAAATGATCTGGCGGACATGGAAGCCTATGAGATTTGGTGCCATGGCTGCCTTCAGGAACAAGGCGCCACTGGTCCCTCCAACCTCTGTCTGTCCTGCTTAGGCTCACATCTGGCGGGTTGGATTGAGCCGAGGAAAATGCTGCTGCCTCCTCAATCCGTTTCTTCTCCCAGATATCCCCCTGGACCAAGATACCCACTGAATGGGTTCTGAAAAACCACTTGGTCTGATGGATAGTTTCTGATTATGACCCCTGGCGCTGTCTTTCACATACAGACTACTCAATGGATATTTGTAAACTGATTAAATAATGCGATGAAAAGCAATTCTATTTGATTATTTAAATAGTAAAAGCCTAACCCTGGAATGCTTTCCTCACAACCACCTGGTAAAATCAATAGCAAAAGTGTGGTGCTCTACTAGGAAAGAAGACAGAGGCTCAGCTCCGAGACTCAAATGAAGGCTTTCTGCGTCCGAGACCATCCCTACACCGCCTCTCCACTACAGAGTCCAACAATGTGTAGCACTTATGTCGGGAAAACCCAAGGAACTGGGAGACAGGACAGTCACAGCCCTCTCCTTCTCCACGAAAGGTCTGGTTCCTACTGGCAGCAGCCTCTGCCCACCTTCCCCGACTCCACCAGGAGCCCCAGGGCAAGTGTTGCTCCAACTCTAATCCCCTCCTAATAAAGTAGCAGCAGCAGTAATAGCATTTATATTGACTCTGGGCAAGTCACTTCACCTCTGCCTGCCTCAGTTTCCTTGGCTGAAAAATGAGAATAATAATAGCATCTACTCATAGGGCTGCTGTGAGGATCAAATGATACAGTACTTATAAAGTGCTTGGCACACAGTAGGCATTTGATAAATTCT
The DNA here is from genome assembly GCF_900497805.2 of Vombatus ursinus. Taxonomy (NCBI): domain Eukaryota; kingdom Metazoa; phylum Chordata; class Mammalia; order Diprotodontia; family Vombatidae; genus Vombatus; species Vombatus ursinus. The sequence goes on from NW_020951925.1 coordinate 1,751,710, forward strand.
TGGCAGCTAGGTGGCGCCATAGTACATAGAGTGCTGGGCCTGCAGTTAGGAACACTTGGGTCCAAATACAGCCTCAGACACTAGCTGTGTGACCCTGGGCAAGTCATTTAATCCTGGCACTTTGTCATCAGGCACAGGCTCGGGCAGCTATGGCCTCTTTGTTGCTGTTGCGTTCGGTTCGCTTCACACACTAATAATACTTGTCTAGCACATGTGGAGGGTCTAAGTGGCTTGTGAATTTAGGTTGTTTTACCTCAGTTTCCCCATCTGTCAAATGAGCTGGAGAAGGAAATGGCAAACCGCGCCAGTGTCTCTGCCAAGAAAACCCCAAATGGGATCACAAAGAGTTGGACAGAACTGAAACAGCTCAACAACAACAAATAAATGCTTATCTCCTCCCCTCCTCTATGACGCCTCACTGCCTCTGATACCCTCTCTTTAACAAACAGATGGTCTGGAGGTTTCCAAGGCAGCCACAATGTCACAGAAAAACCATGAAATCACAAGAATGCTGTCTCTGAGAATGACTGGCCATCTGACCTTGGCTAAGTCCCCTCTAAAATGGGGAAAGTGGATTGGTTGCCCTTTAAAGTTCCCCTCCAGCTCTGGCATTCAGTGGTTCTAGGTTCCAATGGAAAAAAAAAAACAACCTAAATTCACAAGCCACTTAGACCCTCCACATGTGCTAGACAAGTATTATTAGTGTGTGAAGCGAACCGAACGCAACAGCAACAAAGAGGCCATAGCTGCCCGAGCCTGTGCCTGATGACAAAGTGCCAGGCGAGGCAACGGCCTGGGGCCCTTCGCTTCTACCCTGCCCATCCCTCCTTGACAGTTGAAGCCCAGACACAACCTGATGGGCAAAGAGGGTGGTCGAAAGGCCCTGATGAAAGCTCGCTATGCCTCCCTTACCCAGTGAGGCTGAGGAGAGCGCTGGCTTTTATGGATGCCAGGCACATGGTAGCTTCCTCCCATTCTCTGGGCTCTTAAACCTCCCAGGCCTTTTCCAGAAGTTTGACCTCTGCTTGCCTTCCCCAGTTAGTGCTGATGCAATTGATTTGTTGAACCTAAGTGCAGACCTTTGCATCGATCCTTAGTATGTTTCATTTTATTTGTCTCATCTTTCCAGCCTGTTGAGATCACTGGAGTTCCAGCCTATCAGCTGCACCCCCTGCCCCCATCTGACATCTGTTCAGTGGGCCAGCATGGCCCCCACCTTCCAATGGGATAAACAGAGGAAGTTTATCCCCAGGAGTTCACAGCTAGATGACCCTGGAATGCTTTCCTCACAACCACCTGGTAAAATCAATAGCAAAAGTGTGGTGCTCTACTAGGAAAGAAGACAGAGGCTCAGCTCCGAGACTCAAATGAAGGCTTTCTGCGTCCGAGACCATCCCTACACCGCCTCTCCACTACAGTGTCCAACAATGTGTAGCACTTATGTCGGGAAAACCCAAGGAACTGGGAGACAGGACAGTCACAGCCCTCTCCTTCTCCACGAAAGGTCTGGTTCCTACTGGCAGCAGCCTCTGCCCACCTTCCCCGACTCCACCAGGAGCCCCAGGGCAAGTGTTGCTCGAACTCTAATCCCATCCTAATAAAGTAGGGGCTTCCCAGAGACCTGAATGCAGAAGAGATGCTGCACACACCTTTCTTCTTTGCCAACCAACCCCATAAAGGTCTCCAGCTGGGGGAGAGCCATTCCACTCAAAACTCAAGGATAGGAAGGCCAGATGGGGGGCTCCTGCCCAGAAATGGCCTTGCTAAGGGAACCCTAAGTGCAAATCATAGTAATAATAACCAGCATCCTAGAGCCCTGTGAAGTCTGCAAAGGGCTTTATATATGTCATCTCATTTTAACTAGCCCCATTTTCCCAGATCACACAGACAGTGAGCACCAGAGAGCCAATCTGAACCTGAGTCACTACTGACTCTTCCCGCTCCATGTCTCTGCCTCTCATGTGGCAGGACAAAGGCTGGCTCTCACACAACAGTCTCATGCCTTGGATTATAAAGTCCATGAAGGCAGGAGCCTTGGCTACTTATCTTGTACCCCCAAATGCCCACCCCCAGCATCAGCTCTCCCTGTCCTGAGGATGGGCTCTCCAGAAGGGGAGGGAGGTGCTCTATGCTCATCACCTCCCTCCCCTGCCCCCACTCCCCTCGTCCTGAAAGGTCCCCATACCATTCAAATAATAGCTTTTTCTCATCTTATCCCCTCCGGGCAGGCCACTCTCAGAGAAACAGACTTTCTTCTGTCGGATCTCCTTGGACTCAGCCATTGGCTTATCAACCATGCAGTCCTGCATGTTGCTGAGCAGCTGACTTAGCTTCTTTTCCGTGGTTCTTGAGGAGTAGATGTCTGGAGGGCTGAGAAACCCCTTAAAAGCCGCCTGGGAGGGAGTGTTGCAGGTGGGGGAAGAGGCGTCTTCCTCATTGGAAATGTTGATGTGGGAGTAGAGCAGGTCCTCCAGAGCCGACGGCTGCAGCTGTGTGGACACCTCAGGGACGTTGATGAGTCTTCCGTATTCTGCAGCCGAGAGAGAAGGAAGAAGAAAAGGGTCACCAAGCAGGCAAGGGGCAGCTCCCTGCGCACCCATGGGGCCCTGGGAGAGTGTCGGGAGCTGCGAGGGGGCTCAGAGGTGGCCTCGGGCACCCCAAAGAACGGCCCTCCTGCCACTCCTGCCCCAGCCACACACACAATGTCACACACACAATGTCGCACACATGTCACACATGCATGTCAATCATGCGTACAAGCTCACAATGTCACCTACAGTGTCACACGCAAACACACAATCTCGCACACACGTCACACATGCAATGTCAGTCACACACAAGCTCACAATGTCACATACAAACACGTCACACACAAACACACAATGTCACACACACACAATGCCGCACACATAATGTCACACATGCATGTCAATCATGCATACAAGCTCACAATGTCACCTACAAACCCACAGCATCACACACAAACACACAATGTCACACACAAACACACAATGTCAGTGTCACACATGTCACACATGCGTGTCAATCATGCATACACGCTCACAATGTCACCTACAGTGTCACACACAAACATACAATGTCGCACTATGTCACACATGCAATGTCAGTCACACACACAAGCTCACAATGTCGCACACAAACACACGTCACAAACACACTATGACGCACACACAATGTCACACATGCATATAACATCAATCACACACACAAGTTCACAATGTCACATACAAACACACAATGTCACACACACAAACACAATGTCACACACAAGCACACAATGTCAATCTCTCACACACACACACACACACACACACACACACATCATTTGACATCCTCCAGAAGGAGTCCCGGGAATGGGAATCTGAGGCAGCCCAGACCACTGTGAGGCATCTCTCACCATCAGTGATTTTTCTCCAGGTCCAGCTTGACTCTGCCTCCCTGCATCCCCCCACCCCTCTACTGCTCCTGGGTCCAAGTCCTCTGGGGAATCCCCCTTCCACGCCAGCCTTTCCATCAGGCTGTCACTGACTAGGTGGAGCCATAGGGAGAGTCCTAGATGGGGAGTTGAGGACCTGGGTTTGAATCCCATCTCTGGCCCTTAATAGCTGGCAACCTTGGGTTAGCCACCCCTCTTCTCTGGGCCTCAGTTTCTTCATCTGTAAAACAAGGGGCTAGATGAGATGAGTGCTAAGTCTGTAGCCAGGGATCCCTTTAAGTCTTCCCTTGTCCAAGAGAAGTCTGAGACTGTCCTGAGTTCTCCAAGGGCAGATCCCAAACCAGTCCTCCAGCCGTGTTTCTGCAGAGAGTTCCTTGGGGCTCTTGCCTGCCTGGTCCTAGCCATGCAGCCTCTCTCAGCGTAGCTGAGAACCTCAGGCATTTTCCATCGACTGAGTCTGTGGTCCACTCAGAGCCCCAGGTCATCCTCTGGTATTTCCAAGCACTGCCCACAAAGTTGCTTTTTTTGTGACCCAAGCTTAGGATTCTACATTTTTCTCTATGAAATTTCATCTTGCTATATTTGGTTCCACGTTCTCAAGTTGGGCTTTTTTGTTTGGTTGGTTATTATTTACAGTCTTGCCTCTTTCTTTTTTTCTGTTTAAATTATTTATTTAGTATTTTATTTTTCTCTGATTACACGTAAAAACAATTTTTAACATTCATTTTTAAAATTTTGAGTTCCTAATTATTTTCTTCCCTCCTCACCCCTCCCTCATTGAGAAGACAAGAAATTGTATATAGGTTATACATGTGTAGTCATGCAAAATATATTTCAATATTAGACATGTTGTAAAAGAAAACATAGACCAAAAAACCCTAGAAAAATACAGTTTAAAAAAAGGCTGCTTCGATCTGTATTCAGACTTCATCCATTTTCTGTCTGAGGACGGACAGCATTTGTCACCCTAGGTCCTTCAGAGTCGGCTTGGATCATTGCATTGCTGAGAAGAGCCAAGCCATTCACAGCTGATCGTCTCACAACGTTGCCGTTATTGTGCACAATGTTACCTGGTCTTGCTCATTTCACTCTGCATCAGTTCACGTAAGTCTTCCCAGGTTTTTTCTGAGAGCATCCTGCTCATCATTTCTTACTGCACAATAGTATTCCATCACAATCATATACCTCAACTCGTTCAGCCATTCCCTGATGGATGGGCATCCCTGCAATTTCCAGTTCTTTGCCACCACAAAGAGAGCTGCTATAAACATTTCAGAACATATGGGTCCTTTTCCTTTTTATTTGTATCTCTTCTGGGAGTGGTATTTCTGGGTCCGAGGTATGCATGATTTTATAGCTAGCCCTATGATGGCTATGGATAGAGTTGGTTGCTTCGTCTGAAAACTGACTGTTCATATATTTTGATCATTTATCAGTAAAGGCACGAGTCTTGCCTCTTTCTGAAGAGATTAAACCCCGAGGAGGCAGGAGCAGGCTAGGGATGGGCCATCCTAGTCTTAAAGAGTTCTAGTCTGCGTGGTGTGAACACCCGAGTCTTTCCAATGCTCATTTGAAGCCACTTGGCCCAAACTGATAGTTGGTGAATTCAAAAACATGTCCTCCCACTGTGGTAAAGCATAGACAGAGAAACTGGACCAAGAAGGGGGTCCTGTGAAGAGGGGTGTCCTGCTGGCCTGGCCAGCAGACCCTCAGCACTCAGACCAAATGCAGGCTGAGAACGAAGACCACCGGTCTTCACATTCTCAAGCCTCCCCAGCTCCAGCCCAGGCTCCATTCAGCTACCAAAGGGATTCTCCCAAGGAGCAGGTCTGCCCATGTCAGCCTCTACTCAGTAAACTCCAACACTCCCTGTTCCCTCCAGAATCAAATACAAAATCCCGCTTGGTCTTCAGAGCCCTTCCTCACCCGTCCCCTCCTTCTCTTTCCATCTTCTTACACCTTAATCCCTGATGTGCCCCTCAATCCCGGGACACCAGCCTCCTGGCTGTTCTGCCAATAAGACCCTCCTTCTCTCAGCTCCGGTGTTCTCTCCGACCATCCTCCATGCTTGGAACATGCTCCGTCCTCTAATCCAACTACTGACCTGCCTTTAAGTCCTGCCTAGAAACCCCCTCCTGCAGGATTTCTCACCCAGCTCTTCCCAATGTCAGGGCCAGCTCTCTGCTCATTATTTCCTATTTATCCCATCCAGAGCCTTGTGGGTATGTTGCCTTCCCCGTTAGATTGTGAGCTCCTTGAGGGCTCTATGTATCCCTAGTGCTTAGCACTGTACCTGGCACATAGTAGGTGCTTACTATGGAAGCCCTGATACAGTGTGCAGGTGCCTGCTATCTGTCCAGTGAGAATGCAGGCCCCACTCTGAGACTCTCACAGGAGCGTGGGCACCGTGGGCATCTCCTCTCATGTCCAACAATAATAATTCACACACTGCTTTGAAGTCTGGGAGCATTATCTCTGACCCCTCCTCTGGCCTCCTGGAGCCCATCCACTACACAGAATATCTTCTCTTCATTGTCTTCCCCCACTTTCCCTTAAGCCAGCTGTCTGTCTGGTGAAGCCCGTGGCCCCTTCTCGGATCCACGTTTTTAAATCATTAAAGGAAATGCTGAACTTCAGGTAGAAGTTAGTGAAAACAGAGACCACCCTTTTCCACCCAACACATTCCCAGCGACCCCTTGGAGACCTGCGGGCTTTGCCTTCGGAGAACCCACCCGAGGTCCACTGGACACACTAGGTCTGAACAAAAAACCCAGAAAAGTCCTTGGTCTGCCATTTCAGGCTCTCACCAATCTGGCTCCGATGTTTCTTTCCAACCTTTTCTTATCCTATCTGTGGTTATTCCCCAAATTTGACCATCTACTTCCTGTCTTTCTGTCTTTGCACAGGTTATACCTCCCATAGTCACCTCTCAGAGTCCTTCCCTCCCTGAGCTCAGCAGCCACCCCCCTTCCAGGAAGCCTTCTCTGATGCCCCCCCTCCCAGGTGTTAAGGCAGTCTTCTTTCTCATATCACCTCCTTCAATTGCACTGATTTGCTGCTCTTCTCCCTTCTCCCTTCCCCATCCCAGGTACTCACACCTGGACCCAACAAAACGTAAGCTCTTTGAGAGCAAAGACCACTTCATTTTGGCAAATAATAGCAGCTCAATAAGTGCTTATTTGGTAAAGTTGGGTCTAATATTTGAGAGCAACAATCCAATCACCATGTGCCAGTCATAATCACCCCTAGATTTTCCGCTTAAGCCAGATCAATGGAATTCAGACCCCTGGGACCACATGTGGACCTCAAGGTCCTTGGGTATGGCCTTTTGACTGAGCCCAAGTTTTACAGAACAAATCCTTTTACTAAAAAGATTTGTTCTGTAAAGTTTGGATTCAGTCAAAGGGCGGCACTTGAGGACCTAGAGGGCCACATGTGGCCTCGGGGCCGCAGGTTCCCCACCCCAGCCCTAGGGTCTAGAGGAGCCACTTGGCTCCAGGAAAATGTCTTTATAAAGAAAGGGGGCTATTTTCTTTTCTCAGAAAACCCAGTGTGTCCTGAGGAGGCCTCCCCCTTTTTGGCGGGGATGTCCAGGAATCAGAGCCAAATACCGTGGCCAACTCAGAGCACCCGGTAACACCTGTGCCCTCCCTCTGTTTCCTCCCAATGGTGTGTTCCACCTTTACAGTTGACTATACTACTTATCCTGACACTGAATCTGTAAACCCCCTTAAATTCTTACAGAAGTAGGTAAGGAGCTACAAACGCTAAAAAGAAACGAATTGTAAAGTGATGACTTTAATGACATCCGAGTGAGGGTCATCCACTTCAAAGCTGTCCCCCTGGGAGCTTCCAACCTATTCCAGCAAAGCTGTCAAAGATGCCAAAGCAGGGCTGGAATTCCTCACGTCCCAGGGGGACGTCGCAGATGAGGATCGCCCTTCTATCAGCCCTATGCGTTGTCGCCAGCCCTTAGAGACCTACGGGGACAAAGACGGGGTTCATACCTTGAGAGGCAGATGAGGCCTGTTTTACAGATGACTGAACTGAAGCGCACAGGAGAGAAATGAGGGGCTCCGGGCTCAAGGCTGGCCCTAGGTAAAATCGTGAAGTGACTGACGTTGTCTTCTGTCTGTCCATCTCCCTGCTGCCCACCCCGACAGGTTGTCGCTTAGGCTCTGCCCTGCATGTGGCCTCGTGCCTTCCCACCCCATTTCCCACCCGGCTTGGCCAAGACTTGACTTCAAGGCTCAGCTCAGGTGCCGCTCCTCCAGGAAGCCTTCCCTGGTCCCTCCTGAAATAACTCTGCCCTTTCTTGTCTGTGCACGTGGTTTCTCCCCCAGAGGGAAGGAAACGCCTCAAGGACAAGACTGTGTCATTTTTGTCTTTATACCCTCAGTGACTAGCAGGGCGTCTGGCCTGAAGTGGGCACTGAATGGAATTGTCACTGAATAACACGGAGGAGAGTGGGTCTGTGCCATCACACCCTTCCTACCACCCTTTGAGACACCTCTGGGCTTGTCCACCTTGCCCTCATGTCAGCCTACAGTTGCTCAGAGCTCCTGAGGATGGTGACCCCTCTAGTCTGACAGGAGGGGATAACGGGATGAAGTATACAGCACGGTAGGTCATTGCTGCAGAGGAGGGAACACACATTTACCTTGGGAATCCGACCCAATCCAATCCAACCCAAGAAGCATTTATCAAGTACCTACTACATGCAAGCAAGGCCCTTGCACTAGATTCTGGGGGTACAAAGACAAAATGAAAATCAATCCCTGACTGCAAGACATCCTACGGACAGCTCTGTGCATGTGTGTGTATATGTGTATATACATGTATACTTATAATGTATAAGTATACATAAACACTTAACGACTTAAATGTTGCACATGCATATATGTGGTATACATATATTTATATATAATACATATACATACATGCGTATATACATATGTGTAAGTATGATTATTTGAGGAGAGGAAAAACAAAAGCGTGGACGATGCTGGGGCTCAGGAAACGCTCTCAGAGAAGGTGAATCTAGCCGCCATGATTCCATGGTGCCGAGGGAAGGAGGAGAGGCACACTGGGCATCAAAGGCAGTCTGAGCAAAGATGAGAGATGGAGCATGGGGTCCGGGGAGCAGCATGTTTGCCGATGTACTTGGATCCAATGAAGGCAGGAGTCTGACTGCAAAGGGCTCCCCAAGGCTCCCCTGGAGGAGTTGGGGGGTTTTCTAGCCGCTGTTGCCTCTGAATGGACATGGAGGGTGAAGGACAGAAAAGAGTCAGGGGGAAGGAAAATGATGAGCGTGTATGAGTGAATGGATGATGGCGCCCTCAGGAGAAATGAGGAAGCTTAGGAAAGGGGTGGGTTTATAGAGGAAGATGGTGAATTCCACTGAGTTTAAGGTGTTTCCAGGACATTCAATTAGAAATGTCCAAGAAATATTTGGTGGTTTGGAGTTGGAGCTGAGGAGAAAGATGAGGACCGACCTGGGAATCATCTACATAGAGATGATAATTGAGAGCATGGGAGCTGAGAAGACAATGTACAAAGAGAAAAGGAGAGGCCCCCAGCCTTGGGGGATGGTTAGGAAATCTGTGACAATCCAACCAAGGAAGGGAACCCAGAAAGAACCTGGCCATGAAAATCCAAAGGAAAAAAAAACGCAACCACTGTCAATGGTGTGCAGTGTCTGAGAGGTCAACAAGGAGGAGGACTGAGGGAATCCTGTGCAAGGTAGCAGGTAGGACATCAGTGAGACCAGATCGCCAGGGGCTGAGAAGCTATGAGAGGACAGTCACCAGAGGGCACATATGCAGGGGACCTTTTCTGGGAGATTGGCATAAAAGGAAGGCGATGACGGTAGCGTGAGGAAATGGTTGGGTCAAGTGAAGCCTTTATAGGATGAGAGAGACCTAACTGGGTATCCTTGTAGGCAGCAGAGGAGGAGCCAGAAAGTAGAGACTGAAGATCACAGAAGACGACCAAAGGAGAAAGTTCTCAGCGGTGATGGAAGGGTAGGACAAAGTGGGCAAGGAGACGGGTGGACCCTGGACAAGGGCCGTGTCTTCCTCAGAGACTGGAGCAGAGGAGGAGAGCACAGACAACACCACTGAAGGCTTCAGGGAAGAGAAGGAAGATCACAAGCGATGGGAAAGGCCACTATATTCTTGGAAATTTAAGCGACGCTGGAGGCATTTAAGGAGGGGGTTTGGCACACTGGGAAGAGTGTAATAGAGGATCAGTTTGGGAAGAGTAAAAGGATGGCTGTGTCCCGGTGAGGACCCAGGCTGCATTTTTATGTGACTTCTTCCACAACGTCCCTGGGTGTTGGGGGAACATGAGAAAAGGCACCCACGAGCACAGTGTCTCCTTGGAGGAGCCAAGCTGCTTTGAGGGCGAGAGACTGGAAGCAATGTGAAAGGAAGCAGTCTCAAAGGGAAATCTGTGGGTGCTAGAACGCGGTTTCCTGGGGGTGCAGCAAGCTAGGAGCTTAAGAGGCTGGAATGAATGGAAAGGAATGAGTAGAGAAGGGGACACTGGTAACCCTCAAGCAAGCCTGCCCGAAGTGAGAAGGAAGAGGCAGATGTGTGCTGGCCGTGGGACCATCTGACTGGCCTCCTTGACTTGGCTGGGCACCTGGGTCAGTAAATGTCTGATGGCTGGACCTCCCAGGACCTGACTGAAACTCGCATCTGGCACCACTTCCCTTCCTTCATCCCAGCATGGTGGGGATAAGGTTTAGTCAAGATTTCTTGCCTATGGAGCCAGGCCTTGGGTCCTCTTGCCTGAGGCTCTGGTCTGGGTAAGGGGTCCGGTCCAGCGTCAGCCCCTCCTTCCCAGCCCAAGGCCAAGGGGATAGAGAACTGGGGCAGCGCTGCAGCGTGAAGAGAAGCAACTGGAGAGCCAAGAGGGCCCTTCCACCCACTTCCAGGGGCCAGGTAGTGGCTAGAGCGCGCGCCCGCCCACAGCCAACCAAGACAGAGCCCAGCAGGAGGCCCAGGGTCCTGGGCTGTGTTTGCTGTGCTGGTGTTGGAGGCAAGGGGGGAGGTGAACATGCAGAATGGGCTTTGGGCTCTGGAGAGGACGTGGCTGGGGACTTTACGGGCAGGAGAGGAGGAAGGTCAGGGAGTCTGAGAAGTGAAAGAGACTTGGACAGTCACTGTGTGAAGGACTGCGTAGTGAGCAGGCCAGCCCGGAGGCAAGCGCCTCCTTGTGCACCCCAGGCCCATCTCCTGGAGAGACGCGACCATGGGGACCCGGCCATGGCGTTTCCCTTACATCTTCCTGCAGCGCTTGTTGGGAAGCCTGAGACCTGGAGCAGAGGAAGGGGGAGGGGAGTGAAGGTGGCGCAGGCTTCGAACTGACGCCAAAAGGCATCCACCCCATGAGGTCTAAACCCTGCTGGGAACACGGTGTAACCAGAAAGAGATAGAGGCCGCCTGGGAGAACAGACAAGGCTAGAGGGAGCAGGATGAAACGGAAAAACATGACCTGCGGCATGAGGGACAGTTGGGATGGGCAACCAGGAGAGGGGAAACTGAGGCGCCTGGCAGGCTATCATTCCTGCTTCCCTCTGAACAGCCAGGGTATCTGCGAGAGAGCCTAAAGCTACCCACCAACTAATCTTTCTAAATTTACACCAGATTCGCTGAAAAGATTCCTCTTTTCCCTTTGGAATTCAGCTCAGCATGGCTTAAAAGCATTTAGGGAAACTGCATCTTCCACCTGCTCCTCAGGTCTCCCTAGATCACCAGCTATCTCCTGGGCCTGTTGGCCTAGTAAAGACAGAAGGAAGTCATAAGAATTTTTAACAGAAGAATCTGTTAAGAGCGCCATGTTTTCCCAGGATAACAATAGAACGGTTTGGTTTTTTTCCCAAAAGACATGGAAGTCTAAGTTACACAGAAAATCATTTTTTCACCCTCAGGGCCCATTTCATTCTGGGAATGAAACAACAAAGAGCAGCCCCACCTGCCAAAGAGGCCTGAACCAGTCAAGGATCTTGGGATGGTCTTGAAAAGAGCCAGGTTTCCCTGCTGTGCCAATTATGTAGATGGATTCAGCCGTCAGCCACTCTCAGGGTCAGCCCAGGTACCCTGCTCGTCTGAATCCAGTACCTCGACTGTTAAATCACCTCTAAATGTTCCAGGACTCCGGGCCATCCGCCCCCTACATCCCTCCCCTCCTTGCAGTCCACGTGGCCTTGCCTGCCCCTTCGCTTCCCGTCTTCATTTGCCTCCGTTATCGCACATCGTATCATCCCTTCATACCGAGGCAAACCCCTTCCCCTATTTCAAATTCCTTCCTAAAACTTGTCTTAAAGTCCAGAAGGTCACTGGCCCACAGGAAATGGAAGGGACCTCAGAGGCTATCAGCACAAGCCATCCCTGAACCAGAATCTCCTTCCTCCTCTCTGAAACGTGGTCATCTTTGAAAGACCCTCACCTTGCCTGCCTCCAGTGATGGGGAGCACGCCCTCCGAGGGTGGGCCATTCCACTTCTGGCTAGCTCCTATCATGAGGAAGCATTTCCTGACATCAGCCCAACTCTGCCCTGCAAATGGGTCCACCCACTGATTCCCATTCTCTGCTCCCCGCTGAGGCCAAGCAGCACCTCTAATCCAAGTGACAGTCCTTTGGAAAAGGTATCAGGTCTTCTCTCCGTCAAACCAAATATCCCTGACTCTGTTGCTCCAAAATCTGAAAAAAAGAGTCAGTGCCAGCACTTGACCTGATACATCCATGAAGACCAAGAGGAAATCAACAAAAGCTGACCCTCTCTAACATTTGTAACAAGCCTTCATCATTTCCAACTGCCAGACCCGTTTGTTCCATCTTATCCATCCGCATGACTCAAGCATGGAGAAAGCTATGTCAGCTTCTTCGTTCCATACTCTCAGTCAGCCGGTGCTCCGGGCAGATTAAGGAAAGAAAGCTAGGAGGTAACCCAACTTGTACAGGTCACTTCGGGCTCGTAACAAGACAAAAGGATCTTGGCGATGAGTGGGCTGCAAACGCGGATCCCAGTTGGATGAGCCCATGACTCCTCAGACCTTTTCCTGTGGCCCCCGCCAGAAGTCGGGGACATCAGATTTTTATCATACCTACCCTCCTCCTGCCCTTACAGCTCGCTGAGAGAAAGCACGAAGAGGGAAGAATGCCAGGCAGTGGGAGGGCAGGCATAAACTCGACAAATGACCGTTTCCAGCAAAAATGAAACCACCGGCTCAATTCCACATTGGCGTGAGCAAAAGGCACCCTCAGAGGTTATAAGCATTCCCTGGAATAACGTTCTTCCCCAATTAATTAAAAGTCAGTTTACTCACTGTTCCCTCTGAAAGGCAGGTAAATGTGACCTAGTATGCTTGACCTGGAAAGGATCATTAGGTCTCATCATGTCTGACTCAATCATATGACAGAAGAAGAAACTGAGGCTCTGGGAAGGGACACAATGATCCTGGACAAGGTCCCCCGGGAGAGCAGCAGCAGAGCCGGGCCTTGGCCAGCCCAGAGCTCTCTCCACTGCCCAGAAAGCTGAATGCCCACATACAGGAATGTTTGTGGCGAAGCAAGCGCAGGTTCACAACCCAAGTCACTCAGTAGGAGAGTCGTTCCCGTCTTTTTGCGGAGGACTTTGCAGTTAGCGGCCAGAGTGCTTTGTGTGCATACCTGCAGCCCCACAAGAGCCCTGTGAGGTAGGCAGGACAGACATTACCGCCCTTGTATTTTATGGAGGAGAAGCTGAAAGCAGCTCAGAGAATTTCAGGGACTGGGCCAACGTCACCCAGCCAGCTAGGGCCAGAGCTGTGACGACTCACGCCCACATCTTCCAACATCCAGTCCTGGATTCCTTAAGCCAAGGCCTGGAGGGGAGCCTCCAGCTTGGACTGGCTGCTTACAGGGGCAACAGAGATGAACAAGAAAGGCCCCTGCCCTCACGGAGCTCCCCTAACAACAGGTCGAGAGGCATACGAACAAGGACCTCTAGGCACAGGATGGAGATGGAAGGGGGGGGCGACAGCTGACATTCACAGCACCTGAAGGCGTGCATGGAGCACTTCGCATGACCTCACGGGATCCTCTCCACAGCCTTGGGAGGTCATTACCATTCACTCCATGACCAGCATGGGAAAGGGCAGGCTGACTGCAGGCCCGACAAGAGTCCAGTATGGCTGAAGTGGGAGTGGGCGGCTGGGAGGGGACGTCAAAGAACAGCAGAGGGAATGGGAGCTTTCCTCCCCTAACCAGACTGGGCTAGCTCGTGGGCACTGACGGGCTACTGGGCTTCCCAGGCTTTCTTTGATTCTGTTGTTTATTAGGACCAGGCAGAATCACCCTGGCCTACAGTGGGGGCTGGAATTCGACCCTTCCCTTCAGAGGTCGTGTACAGGGGGGCAGCACCCCTTCTCTCAGCAGTGTCCAGCTCTGCCCACAGGTGTGCTGGTGAGCCTCTACCTGGCTTAGCACCTGCCCTCTCCATAAGGAAAGAAGCTTCTTTCCCCTTCCTTCTGCGGAAACCTTTCCAAGTTGGATTCATAGGAAAGTCTTCTTTTGTTTAATGAAATATCTCTTGGAGGGGATGTGGGAAAACTGAGACTGTAACGCATCATTGGCGGAGTTCTCAACTGATCCAACCATTCTGGAAAGCAATTTGGAACTACACCTAAAGGGCTATAAAACTGTGCATACCCTCTGATCCAGCAATACCACCACTAGATCTGTATCCCAAAGAGATTAAAAAAAAAAAAGGAAAAAGGGCCTATTTGTACAAAAATATTTATAGCAGCTCTTTTTGTGGTAGCTAAGAGTTGGAAATTGAGGGGATGCCTATCAATTGGGGCATGGCTAAACAAGTTGTGGTATATGAATGCAATGGAATATTATTGTGCTATAAGAAATGATGAGCAGGATAATTTCAGAAAGACCTGGAAAGACTTCTATGATCTGATGCAAAGTGAAGTGAGCAGAACCAGGAGAACAGTATCATTCAGTGAAGAACTATGAATGACTCAGCTCTTCTCAGCAATACAATGCTCCAAGCCAGTCCCAAAGGACTCGTGATGAAGCATGCTATCTGCCTCCAGAAGAAGAATTGATATTGAATGAACACAGACTGAAGGAGGCTAGTTTTCACTTTCCTTCTTTCATTTTTTTCTTTAACCCAAGTCTTTTTGTACAAAATGACTAATATGGAAATGTTTTACATGATTGCTCATGTATAACTCATATCTAATTGCTTACCATCTCAGGGAAGGTGGAGGGATAGAATTTGGAACTCAAAACATTAAAATGTTTTAAAAAGATGAATAAACAAATAGTTAAGCAATACAAACAAAGTAAAAAAATTAATCAAGATGAAAGATCTCTCCTCAAACCCCTGACTCCACAGCACCACATGTCACTTTGAAGGGCCAGGTTTTGTCTTATTGGAAATAGAATGTAAGCTCCTGGAGGACAGGGTTGTGCCCTTTGTTTATCTCTGCTCCCCCAGCCCCTACCACACTGTTCTGCTATAGGTACTTGATAAATGGTGAATAAGGAGCAAGCCCCAAACTGAAACGTTGCCATGTCCGGGTGGCCTCGGACCGCTGCCCACCAGCCACCATGTCTGGGTGGCCTCGGACCGCTGCCCACCAGCCGCACCACAGCCACCTCCCACTTACCTCCAGCCCCAGGGGAGCAGGCCTCGGGGTATCCTGGGACTTTGGGGAAGACGAAGTCGCGGGTGTCGCGGCCGTCTCGGTTGCGGCTGCTGTGCTCGTGGCAGCTCTCGCTGAGGATCCTCTTCAGCATCTGGTTCTCCTTCATCAGCCGGACCTGCTTCTTCAGGTCGGCGTTCTCGCTCATCAGTCTGTTCATCAGCTCGTTCCCCTCTGCCATAGCCCTCTTCTCTTCCCTAAAGGAGAGTTACGCAAGGCTCCTTCACTACTTTTAGGTGGAAAGATGGCTCTCAGGTCATACTCAAGAAGTCGGCAAATACTTTAATGTTCCATGACAAGTACGGGGCTTCTACAGGCCTGTGATGTCACACAGCCTTAAAGGAACAGGCGAGGTCAGAGAAGACCCGAGGGGAGAGGCCCAAGCCTCCTTCCTCCTCGGAGGAGGACCTCAACGCTCTGGCTCCGGGCAGGCACTGAGCCACAGCTCGCCGGAGCTCAGCTAAAGGACATCGTGGAGACCCATCCCTAGCAGAAATCTCCCCCCACAGGGCCAGTTGGCCAGCTGAAGTCATGCGCTCCCCAGCAAGCAGAAGCAGCCATCACACTCATCCTGCCCACAGTCACAGAGGGATAGGCGAGGTCATTCGAGCCACAGAATCGAATTCAGAGTTGGAAGGATCAAAGATCAGCTCATTCATTTTAAAGGTGGGAAAATAAAACCTCAGAAAAGGGAAATCCAAGGTTTCCCAGCTTGTGAGGGCCAGAGACGAGATTTGAACCCAGGTCCCAACTCCCAACCCCAGGCTCTGAGCGACTGTCAAGGAAGCCTGAAAACCAGGCAGCAGCTCACGTGAGGAGATATGGCCGTGGGTCTTGAAACAGAGCTGGGCAGCACATGCTCCCGGTTGGCAGTTCCCTCCCCTCAGTTACCCTTCCCAAGGCCCTGCCCGGCTTGGGAAGGAGCCTGGGAAGTCTTCGAGTCCACCCACAGCTCGTCCCCACCAGGGCTTCCCTCTACAGAGCTTCCAACAAAGAACTTTCTTAATTAACGTCCCAGGTTTTTTGCTCTTCTAGATCCCGAGGGCCACAGAACCACCCACAGACAAAAAAATTGGGTTGCTTCTCTCCCTCTCGAAAGACCCTCACCCATAATCTCCTAGGATGTAACACAGTAAAATGATGCTTCAAGCCCTACAAAAAGGGGACAAATGTACACCTAACGTCTCGATGCACTATAAAAATACACCCTCCCCCCACCTAAATCTTTAGTTGACCTAAATCTCTTATACCACCAGTACCAAGGGCTGAAATGTTCGTTAACTGTAACTCTAGGAGCCTTGCTGTACTCGAAAGGAGCTTGGGCTTCGGTGACCCCGGATGAGGGCAGCTTCGTTCAACAGTCCCAAGGACTGACATCGAGTGAGGCGTATGATGGAGGGACGTAGGCTCCTCGAACACGCGGGTTCACCCATGTCAGAAGCAAAGAGCGAACCCCGTCAACCGATGGGGAGTCTCTTCCAATGCTCCTCTTAATGGAGGACATTGGACCGATGGCCTCCCGCCCTGCAACACCGCAAAGCCTCCTCAGAGGAGTACTCTAGCCATCCACACAGAGAGAGCAAAGTGGATGACAAAAGAGTGGACTAGGCAGCCTTGGAGTCCCTTCTAGCTACGATCCCACAGCTGCAGGAAGAGGTGGGGCAATGCTTTCACTGATGCCTCCAAAGACCGAGTCTTTGCAGCCACCACGTTCCAGGGCGCTCTATTCTTACGAATCACGGAACGGCACAATCTCACGAAAACCAAACTGCAGACGGGCCGAAAGGCGATGGAAAGATGTCCCCTGGGGAGGCTGCAGCTCACCCTGCCTGCCCAGTACCTGCTCCTCCTTCGGCTGCTGGGACGCTGCACCCTCATGGTCTTCCTTCCACTGCCGAGTGCTTACGCTCCCTTGTCCTGCTTCTCTCTCCATCCTTTCCCCCTGCCCCCAGTGATCTCACACGTTTCTATGGCTTCAATTATTACCTGGACGCAGAGGACCCCCAAATTCACATCTACCTTGGGCCAAATGCCAGGGAGAGGGCTCTCCCAGGACGGCCTACAGGGACCTCAAACAGACAGGCTCAAAATGGGGTTCTTCCTCTGCCCGGAGCCGCTCCATCCGCCGATGGCTTCCCCATCTTCCCTGCCTCTGGGGGGAGGGGGGCAGTCACCTTTGGCTCCTCCCTCCATCGGTTCTGCCTCTGTCTCTTTGGAACCTGTACCGCGTCCTTGCTCCTCCCCCACAATCACTCCAGACCAGGCCCTTACCTCTTCTCACCTTTGAAAAAACACACTTTATTGATGCCTTTTGTTTACATGAGTCATTTCTGAATATAATTGTGCCCCAACCCACTGAACCTTCCCTTGTGACAAAACCAGCTGACCCACAGACTGCATCTGACAGTGAATGCCACATTCTGCCCCCGTGGCCCCCCATCTCCTCCACCCACATTTTTAAAGCTTCTTTTACTGACCTTCCTGCCTTCAGTCCACACTCTCCCTAATACTCTTCCAGGCTGTTGCCTAATTCACTCCCCACTTCCAAAATGTTATGTACTGACACCAAAACCTGGCTCTCAGAGCCTTGGAGACTCCCGTTTCCCCAGGAAATAAAGCCCAGGTGGCTTGTCTGGGGCCCAGGCTGGGTCCAGGAGGAGAGGTTGTGAGGACATCATGAACACCAGGCTTCTTTCTGCATTGGTCCGCAGCGAAGGAGTGGATTCAAGTCTCGACAGGCAAGAGCACGAGACCCAGCGAGTAAGATGAAATGTAATAGGGATAAAGACTTTGACTTAAATTCAAGATTCTACCTCCCAGGTGCCGGATGGGGTGTGGACAGTGAAACGGCAATGAGCTGAAGAAAACCCAGAGGTCCTAGCAGACAGCAAGCTCGATGAGCACTAACAAGGAGATATGGCAGGCCGGAAAGCCATCCAACAGCAGGGGGCCCCTATCCTGGGCACCACAAGTTGGGAAAGGCAGTGTTAAGACTGTGAGGATCCCGAGAAGGGCAATCAGGCTGGTGAAGGGAGGCCATCCGAGGGTCGGCTGAGGATGGAACAGGGATAGCGAGGCAGGGGACAGCTCTGGGACACGCCGTCTTCAAGTTTTTGTTAGTCTGCCACGTTCTTGGGGGCAGGGGCAGACCCACAATGGAGGGAACATGGAAACTGATGAGTGGACGTACCTTTGGATGGGAGGCTGGGGAAGCACTCCTGGGCCTTCTCCTTCAGGTGCAGGGTGGCTGGGGCAGACTCTGAGATTCCGAGTGCGCAGCGATGTCGTGGTGAAGCTTCTGATGGTTGGCAGGCCCAGCTGCTTCCCAGGAGACAAGGCTCCCTTCCTCCCTGTCTTTCAGGAGGCATAGGAAGAGGGGTGACAGGTTTTGGGGGGACGACACGCTTTCAAATGAACAGGCCTGGAGAGCCCTTGAAAACGGAGCTGGGAAGGGAGAGGGCACAGTGGATGAGGCAGGGGCTGCAGGACCCTCACACAGGGCATTCTACACTGCAGCGTCGATGGTGAGACCCCAGGTATGACCTCCCTCATTCAAGCCCATCTTGGGCTCAAAGGAGATTGGCTCCGGTCGGAGGTGTCTAGGGAAGGAGGGCAGGGCACCTTGCCCCAAACCACCCGGACGTCAGCCTGGGACAAGAAGGATTGGGGGAGGTGTCTCTGGAAGGGCAACTGAGTCCTGAACCCAAGTGGCCAGACACCACGCAACCAAGGCAGGCCTCCCAGGTTTGAGAGCAGAAAGCACGCAGGTCACGGCCAACTCGCACCTGATCGCTGAGTCTGCCGGCAGGGCGCAGAGGACACAGCCATTGGCAGGCTGGCAGGCAGGCCTCAGTCTCTGGGGAGAGGGGGAAGGGGGGATATTGGCCCAGTGGACCGCTGGGAGGGAGATAAGCACGATGCCGTCTCCCCCCACCCTATGGCTGTAGCACACTGACAAGAGTCAGCCTTCGAGTAGCTAAGAGAAGACGTGGGGGTGGGAAAGACTGAGCAACATCGTCTGAATCCAAGGAGAGGCCGGAGGAAGGAGACTCCAACAAAGACATTGAGAATTCAAGTTTTCACGGCAGTCAAACACTAGCAAATGTTAGAGAGAGATGACAGTCAAATGGACAGTCAGAAGCTCCCTGACAACTGACTAATGAAGAAAGAAGACTCAGAGAATGCTTACACAAAGCTAAATGCCAACAAAACATAAAAGAAAAGAGTATTTTAGAAAACGTAAAATACCTAAATGGGCAAAAGAGTAAATAAAGCAAGCAAACCCATCTCAGGAAAGCCGCCAAAAGGCACCAGACAAAATGGCTTCCCGAGAGAGAATTCCATCAAATAGTCAAAGAACAATCCCTCTCTCCTCTATAAACTGCTTCCAAAAACGGAGAAAGGCTCATCGAAGAAGCCAAATCATGGTCCTCATCTTCAAATGAAGTTCAACCCTATTAATAAATGTCAATGCAAAAACATGGGCAAAAGACAGGAATAAATCAGATCAATTTTTTTTTGTTTATTTGTTTTTTCTAGGCAATGGGGTTAAGTGACTTGCCCAGGGTCATACAGCTAGTAAGTGTTAAGTGGCTGAGGCTGGATTTGAACTCAGGTCCTCCTGATTCCAAGGCCGGTACTCTATCCACTGTGCCACCTAGCTGCCCCCTAGATCCATTTTTAAACAAATATAAAAATCATGTTTATATCAAAAGATGGAAAAAAAGACTGGATAGAAAAACCACATGTGACGTTATGAACAAATTTTATTTCCCTCAAACCACAAGCGAGGACTAAACACCCAGCCAGACAGCAGAAGCTTCCCCACTGGGGATGGGAGTGAGCAGGGCAGGTCACCGCCCATTACAACGGGACGAGGTCATAGGGATAAAAGAGAAGCAGCCAAGACAACCACTGTGTTAAATAATCCAATGTTTTATTTAGAATAGCCAAGAGACTCCACAACAGAGTAGCCCAAATAGCAGAACCCAAGACAAAGAGCCCTGGCCATGTCAGCCCTGACAAACCCCAGAAGGAAGGACAGAAAGGGAAAGGTCATCTGCTTCAAAAATCAGTGTACTTGGGCACTAACCATCGCTAGGCCTCCAGGTCCTACTGGTTAACTGGAGGAACGGCCCTGGGATCGGCCACATTGTAACAATACAGCGAAACAGCAGCCACACAGATCAACCTGGAGACGATGAAACGCTAATGGAAACAGCAAAGGTTTCCCTTAACAATTACATGAGGGGAGAACAAAACGGAGGTGGGCGAACAACTCGGGAAGCAGCTTTGCCCGCCAGCTTGCAATCATACCCTCGGCCAGCTGGCATCGCTCGCTGCAACTAGTGCGAACACGGTGCTGACGTGCTTAGCCAGGGCAAGAGCCAAACCATCGAGAAGGCTGGGCTTTGGCATATGCAGGGAAATCCTCAAATGTGGAGATTAAGTCGTTCGTTACGCCCCTTTCAGAAAGGCAAAAACTCTTTGACATCGTCCCAACCCATTTTACCCCCCATCAGTTCTAAACCAATCACCAAACACTTAACAAAGCATCTAGGGTCCCGTGCCAGGAGCCAGAACCCAGCGTCTGCCCTCAAGGAGCTCACGTTCTATCCAATGATTGAATGTCATAAAGATACAGGACCCAAATCAGAAGCTAAAGCAATGTTTGCTCTATCACAATCATGGAGAGGTAGGAAATGTTAGCAACATTCAACAAGTACTCGATTTGAAGAGTTCAGACAGACGGATTTCATCCTGTACAAACACACTCTGCTTAACAACAAAAAAGCCCGAGTACCCAAAACAAAGAGAAATACCAGGTTAAGGTGGAAAAATCCAAAATCTATAAGGAGCTAACACACCTTTCTGAGAGTATGATCCATTCCCCAAGATAGGTCACCAAAGAATTTTAATAGGCAACAGTTTTCAAAAGAAATCTGTCCATTTTCTGAAATTTACCTTTATCTGACTGAAAAACCCCTTAGACCAACCATCCCCCATCCACCAGACTGGCCGATAGCCAACACAATGCCGGTGCAGCCTCGGACAAACAGGCCCGTGGGGTGACCTCTGACCTAGTGATTCCAGTTTTTTAGCTTTTCCCTACCTCTGGAGACGTGGGTTCTTTTCCAGGCTTTGGCTAATGGCCAACAGGGCCGCTAAATCCATTTTTGCACAGCACGGTCTCTAAGCTGGGGTCCCATCATTACCTAATGGGACACTACTGCTCTATGGGGCCTGGGGGAGGAACTGAAGCCAGTGCGGGTCAGTCAGCACCACATCTGGATCGGTGAGAAAGAAGCGATTTGCCCCAGCACAAGGGATTCTGGTGCTTCTGGGGTGCTGGGACAAGCAAGAGGCAAGGAACGCCCATCCACCCATCGGCTGCAGATTGCCAAGAAGCAAGGCTGAGAAGACAAGGCCTAAGCGGCGGGCATGAACCCCAGCAGCATGCGAAGAGAGAAAACCAGCACAAGAGCGAAAAGAAGCTTCAGCTGGGGACGCAAACAACACCCTGGCTGGCGATGCGTCTCCTGAGAAGGTGGGGGCGAGCGCCTCCTCCCCCGGCACCAGGTCCTCTGGGAGCTCAGGAGGAGGAGCCGGGCGCTCCGGCCAGGGAGGGGCGCCCTCTGCTTCCCATTCAAGAGAACCCGGGGGATACCATAGTAGGTCCATGAGGAGCAAAAATCAGAGATATTCAAGAATCAGCAGGTTCTAAAATACAGATAATAAAAGGAGACCCTGAATCCGAAACAAGAACATGGGCTACCATCAAAAAGTTCCAACTCTAGACCTATAACCCTACCAACTCCAGGATGGGTGAGGCGGGCATGCCAAGCAGCGCCCACTACGCCAGGAAAATGAGCAGAGACCATAAACATCGCTGGCCAGTTAACCTTGTGCTGGAGGCTGACTGACCTCACGGAGGGCCGAGGAAGAGTCCAGGAAACAAGATTACTTCCAGTTTCCCACTGGCTCTATCATACTGGAAGCTCGTGTCTCGATGGACATCTATTAAAAAATCCCACTTGTATATAAAAAAGTGGCTGTGCCTTCCGTGAGGCCTTTAAAGACATGTGGAAATGTTAAAAAATAAATGTTTAAAGCACCAGCTGCTGGGCCCAACCAGGAAGCCCAGGAGCAGCCATGGGCCCTGGGAGAAGCTGGCAGTGCCACATAAGCCCAAGAGTTCCTGTGTCCACACCAAGCCATCCATCCCCTAGAGATTTCCACAAACCTGCCCAGCTCCTCAAGAATGATTCTTCTGGGGAGAGACAGAGGGAAAACCCAGGGCAGCCAGAGTTTGCATTTGGCAAGGATCTGAGTGCCAAAGATGTGCACATCCTCGCAAGGCAGAGACAACGGGCAGACAGACACGTCCTACCAAAAAGAATACCATTCGTGGCGCACAAGACACAAAGAATGAAGGATCTGAGGATGCTCCGTCTTCCCTTTTACAGAAGGGCCTCCGTGAACAAAGAGTCTCAGGCTGACCAGAGGACATCTGGGGGGTGACCCGCAGAGTCCAACCAGACGCAGAGTCAAAGGTGACCATGCGCCCACATCCCACCACGCTTCTCTCCACGATCTGTGCTGATGGCTCTGCCCTGGCCTTGGCTCCCCGTGCGTAGGGTTCACATCATGACTTCACCAGCGAGGTGGCTGTGAGGATACAGGTGGGAAAATCGGCCCAAAGTCCAGATGGGAAAAACATTCCTGTAACACGTGTAGCTGATAGCACAAGACTTGTTGAAGACCCCGGCGATGTTTTCCTAAAGACAGACAGGGACAGAAAGAGAACAGGGATGTTCACAATAGTGAAAGACCACGGCCCCCAAGGCCACGGCGGGAGAATGCTCCAGACGCCAGGGCTTCCCTCCCGCTGTCCCCGTGGCCAGCCCGGGCCATGCCTGCTCTACCTGAGGCCAATCTCCATTCGGCTGCTGCTTTCCAAGCACACACTTCACTCCTCTCTCAATGGCCTCCATATCGGGATGCCTACCAAAAAAGAAGAAAAAGAAAAGAAAAGTCAGCTGTTTTGGAGAAAGGACTGCTGACCTGAGAGTCTCCTTCATATGAGCAAAACCGACAGGAAATGGAATCAGGCCTAAGGGAAGACAGACGCACTGAAGTACTGCTGGTACTTTAGTGATCGGGCCCAACAAATCTGAAAAAAATATGGCGCCTGACTGCAGAGGGGTTCAGCTGTGCCTCCTTTTGGCCCCAGGAACCTCAGGACTGGGCACCTATCCCCAAGAGGAAAGGTCCAACGTGGATCCCCCAAGCATTCCCAGGAGCACTGGACGGCTGGGCAGGCTTTGGTCTCGAAGCCCAGGATGATAAGGGATTCGGAAGAGCATGGGCAGGTGCGTATGTGTGTATGAACTAGTACAAGGGGTGAGCCCAGCCCAGGCAGAAGGTCAGTCGTGCCATGGCATTTCCCAAGGGCTGGGGACACAAAGGACAACCACAACTAGCGCAGTCCCTCAAGGAGCCGCCATTCTAAAGGGGGAGAGAAGAGCCTAGATGAGAGACACACAGCGGCCACGGCAGCTGAGGTTGGGGCTTCTTAATCATCTGTATCCCACAAGGTTAGCGACATTCGTCATTAAAGGAAATGCTAACTTGCAATTAGATGTGAGTGAAGACAAAGGTCAACCTTTACCCTACTCTTGAAATCTATCCACAGACTCCAAACTCCGGCCCCAAACCTCTGAGCTAGGAGGGCTAGGAAAAGCCTTGTCCATGCTGCCGAGAGGCTTTGTGGGCAAGGGAGATCACTGGCCTAGATCCTCAGGGAGGGCCTCAGATCTGGGGCCATCCGGTCACCTCTGCCCTCTGGAGTCCAAGGCAACAAGCATTCATTAGGTGTTTATTACCACGGGCCTACTAGCACAGGGCCTGGCGCTGCCTCGCCCCTCCTCGCGCCTCCTACCTGGCCACCATGAGCCCCAGCAGGGCCCAGCAGGTGTTGAAGAGCTGGGATGTGTCGCTCTGTATGTATCGCCGCTGCTCACAGGACTCAAAGTTCTCTCCCCAGCCTCCATCCTCCATCTGCTTGGAAAGCAGAAATTCACAGGCCTTCCTGACCTCCGGACAGGCATCCCTAACCAAGAGAAGCCAAGAGCCATCAAAAACACCACGGTCACAGGTCACAGAAGGGTGAAGCTGCCTCCACCCGAGGCACTGCTGGGGCAGCAGTCAGGGGAGGAGGGGCCTTGGGTTAGCTCGGGTCAAAGCTAAAGCCGAGCTGGTGACCGGGAGAGTAACACAAAGTCCTCAGGAGTGAAGGCTAACGGAATGAGGGCTGTGCGCCAGAGACTGTTCCGTGCAGCTCACGCCAGCCTGCTCAAGAGTCAGAAAGGGGACACTGCCATGTCCACACACGCTACACATCCTGGAGCTGCCGGTCAGGAAGGCAAATTCAAACGTGTCTGAGGTCCCTCCCTCCGGCTAGGAACGAGGCTCTGGGGGAGTCCCTTGGGCACAATTACACCCTTTAGCCCCATCTCTGCCTAATCACCGCAAACAACTGTAATAACCTCAGCGTCCACCTGCCAGTGATTGGCAGGGGCACCTTCTTCAGCGTCCCGCTCTTCGGTTGATCAATGAATCAGAGTGGGGCTGGTTGGGGGATCGAGAGCTGGGATTTCACGGTGTATCCCGGTACAGAAAGGCCCTTCCATTGATGCCAACCTGAAACTGTCTGCCACGCAGTCTGCCAAAGCTGCCAGAGCCCTGTGAGGGGCAGTGACCCGCCAAAGCCAGCTCTCAACCCTCTCTGCTATCTACCTTGCACATTTAAAGGGAACCCAACATTCCAGAAGGCCGCTTTTCAAAGAGACCCTGACCCTACAGTGTCTTCCAATAGTCATGCACGCACTTTGCTCTGTAATCTCAGATGGCAGCTGGGAAAGGAATGCGCCACTTACCCATTACCATCGTAAGTATGACCCATGCACGCAAACGCTTCCAATCCAAACCAGGTACCATAGGTGAAGCACACTCCCCAGGACCTGGCGGAAAAGGAGAAGGAATGAGAACCCCCTCCGGCTTCAACATGCAGTGAGCTTAGCGGTCTGACGAGCTCCACAAACCAGAGCACCCCAAAGTGCTCCCAACAAAGAATCCTCAGGCTTCCAGCCTTCGGGCCCAAAGAGCTTCATGGCTCAGGCCCGGGCAGCACCACCAGGCTGGGAGAAGAGATCCCCCGGGGCTGAAGGGGCCTCCAGTCAGGCTCTCCAGAGAAAAGACAAGGAAAGAAGGGTGGACGGGGCACGCCCAGCCAGACCCCAAACCACTGACTTACCCTTCCCACGACCCATTGACCCTCTGCACCTGTCGGCAGTAACGCAGTCCCTCCGTGAGAGTTTGCCTAGGCCAAAGGACAGAAAGCCAACGGTCAGCCCCAGGTCCACAGGCCCACTTCCTCTCCCAGGCCTAGCAGCTGTACGAGGGCCTACCGACATCAGCGCTGCCCCGTCAGACCTGGAGCTGCCGCCCCGCTGTGCCCCGGGAGGGGCCGGGGGACCCCATCAGCTTACTACGCAGAAAAGAGCAGCATGGGAACAAACACGGGAAGCCTGCATCTCAGCGCCGTCAGCACAAACCCGACTCTGCACCCACACTGGTCAAACCAGGCTTTGGTGCCACTGGACCAGGCTCTGAAACAGGCCAGCCTTGGTCCTCATTCACAAAGAGATACCGAAGGAGGTGCTATCACACCAAGCAAACAAACAGAGGGATAGCTGGGTAGAGCGAGAACTAACAGCAAAACACGCCTGGAGAAACAAAAGATCCAGAATCTGGAGAGGAATCAACCAGAAGACAAGGGGAGGAAAGGGGCGAGCAGAGCCCCTGGCAGCCACAGCAGCGGAGCCGGCGCGGCCGTCCGGGTGCCGGGCGCGGCTGCCCCCTTCCACAGGAGCAGCTGGACGGGCCCCTCGGGCCCCAGGCCCGTGCTCTCTGCTCACCGGATCTCCTCGGCCCTGTGCTCAGGGAAGCGCTCCCGGAAACACTTCAGCGACTGCATGACCGCAGACGTGCATTCCACGTACGAGTAGTCAATCATAATGTCCCCTGGGAAGGAGGCAGCAAGAGCCCGGAGTCAAGAGCCAGCCTACGGAGCCACCTCTGCGCCAACAGACGGCGCCAGCTACGAGCTGCGGGCCCCAGGGCCCCTGCCCGGTTAGGCCTGATCTCAACGGCCCGACATGAGAAAGACGTCCTGGGACGTCTAGTGCCGAGAGAAGGGCCCCAAGTGAACCACAAGGCGCAGCCACGTCACGTTCGGGTCCAAGAGCCCGAGGCCCGGTGTGACGAGGCTGCCCCTCCCTCCCCGCAAGGACACCGAGTCACTACCCCGCGTGGCCGTACCCGGCGCAGACAGGAACAGCTGCTGCCATGCCCCTGCCTAACCAGAGACAGCACACTGGAGCCCCTCACGCAAAGAGTGCCCTCTAGGCCTTTCCAAGTCAACGCAGGGGCGGTGGTGGCTGAGAGGCTCACAACCGAGGGGCTTAGGATAGAGGCCGGCGGGGTCAAATCTCTCATCACTGGGCTGGAGCCCACAAGCAGACTCACCAAAGACCTCCGAGGGATTCAGTAATTCCAACAGCCATCCTCCACGCTTCTTCTCATATGTGGCAAACCCATTATCCGGATTCCTCATGCTCAGCAGCTACACAAAAGATGGACGAGTAAACTGAGGGCGCACCCTATGGGCTGGGCTCCCACGTGAGACAAGCATGTGCTTGGGTACACTGGCAGACAGGGTTGGGTTCCCAGCCGGGGAGGGCAAGCATGGGTGGGGAGGAGAGGACTCCTGCTTCCAGAGTCAAAGGGCCCTTCCAAAAAGAGAACAAGCCCTCACTGGGAGCAGGGACCCAGGGCCAACTACGGTCCCTAGACGCCTTGCATTTACCAGCAGGAGCAATTCGAATCTATCATAAGGAGAAGATTGACTGCCGTGATTGGGCCAGCAGCTGCTGGGGCGGGGCGAGAGGCAAGCCAGGCCTTGAAGGAGATGTGGCCATACATGGAAGGGAGTTGATCAAAGCTGGGTGCTAAAGGTGAAAGGAAACCTTCCAGTGACCTGCGGACTAGGAAAAGCGGAGTCTCCAGCCAAAGTGACCACCAGAGCCCTTCACTCTGCACTGTGCTGTACTCGTGCCCCCAGGAGGTTGAGAGGGCAATTCCAGGTTTGGAAACTAGATTCCATTCATTTATGGACAGAATGAGGGGGAGGGCCTACCAGCTACGAGGGTGGAAAGGCCTGGACGGCAGCTTGACCCAAATGGGATGGCCAAGCCTTCAGCCTCCCAGGAGAACACCCAAGGCCTTGAAGGACAAAGACTGAAAACCAAACAAACACAGAATGTGGCTCCTGTTTCAAGCCCCAAAGAAAGCCACGGAGCAAACTTCTCCTTGAGTCCCAAGGCCTGGTTGAGGGAGTGTCCCTAGCAACACCCCCTCTGGTGCTCCCGCACACAAGCCCGTCACTTGCCACATTGACGGCATCATACAGCCTCTCTTTGGGGACCGGGTCTGTGATGAAAAGACACTTCTCTTGCAGGAGAAGGAGACTCTTCAAGCCCTCCGCCGTGCAGTCGGCAACAATCCAGCCACAATCCCGCGTACTGAAGGGGAAGCCGCCCTACAAGGCAAAGATAAGTCCACATGACCTGAGGAAAGGGGAGCCGTTCCTTCCATTCGGCCTCTTGGCTTCCTACCTCCCGCCCCTCGGAGCCCAGGCTCAGAGAAGAGGACGTGCTGAGCCTGGGCGCTGCCTGGAGCAGCGGCTTCAAACAAACGAGCATCTGTCTGGCAGAGCTCCCTGGAACTGACGGCCGACAGCCTGGTGAGAAAAGCAACATGAGCCGAAACACCCCCATTTTACAGATAAGGAAACTGAGGCCTGCTCAGGACGGGCCCTGGCCACAAGGTCCGCTGCTCCCAGGCTGGACGGGCCACCAGCCATCCCAGGGAACGTGGCACACTGCGGGAAGAGGAAGAGCCATTTGTGCTGAGGACAAGGAGATCCGAGTGAATTCACAGCTCTCAGACAGGAGTCTAGGCCAGCTCACACCCACGGGGGGGGGGGGGGGGGGGAAGAGCAGGCTGGGTCCCCAGGACGAGGCTGGGCCTCCCACTGCCCAGGCCTCTCTGCCCAGCCCAGCAGGGGCCTCTCCAGGACAGAGCCCATGGCCCTCGAAGACAACGCCTGGGCTCCTCCCGTCTCCTCTCACTGCCTTCTTCACTCCTCACAGTCTGACTTCCAACTTCCTCC
The DNA here is from genome assembly GCF_900497805.2 of Vombatus ursinus. Classification (NCBI taxonomy): domain Eukaryota; kingdom Metazoa; phylum Chordata; class Mammalia; order Diprotodontia; family Vombatidae; genus Vombatus; species Vombatus ursinus. The sequence goes on from NW_020951925.1 coordinate 1,780,168, forward strand.
TTCCACCCAAACTGTCCCTGAGGAGCCACACCCAACGGCCTTTTCTCAACTCCACCCTCACTCCCCTTGACCCCTCTGCAGGCCTGGACACTGTGGCTCACTCCCTCCTCCCTCGAGGTTCTGGGGACACTGCACTCTCTCCTGGCTCTCCTCCTCCCTCTCTGACCGCTCCTTCTCAGTCTCTTCTGCTGGGTCCTCCTCCAGGTCACCCCCTCCAACCACGGTGCCCCTCAGACTTGCCCTGGATCCTCTTCTCCCTCTGTGCTACCGGTGCAGACCCTCATTATCTCACTCCTGTACTAGGCCAATAGCCCCCGTGGGGTCTGCCTATCTCGAGGCTACTTCCCACTCCAGCCCAGCCTCCGTTCGCCACTCAAGTGATTTTCCTAAGGCTAAGATCTGATCATTACACACATTTACACACATACACACACACCCACACACACCCCCAACCCCATTCAGTAAATTCCAGCACTCCCTATCACCTCCAGGTAATATACACAATCCTTTGCTTGGCAATCCAAGCCCTTCATGACCTAGCCCCCTCCTCCCTTTCCAGCCTTATTCCATCTTAACCCCAACACATGCTCTTCGCTGAAGTGCCACTGGCCCACTGGCCATCCCATAAGACCCTCCATCTACTGGCTTCGGGCATTCGCTCTGGCCTCCCCCTCCTCCCCATGCCTGGAGCTCTCTCCCTCCTCCCTCCCACTACAGACCTCCCTGGCTTCTTTCAAGTCCCACCTAAAATCCCTCCTTCTCCAGGAAGCCTTCCCCAAGCCCCTCCCAATTTGTTCATTACCTCCCCTTTAACCCATGTCTCTACATATTTGCTTGCATGTTGTCTCCTCCAATAGACTGGGAGCTCCTTGAGGGAAGCACCTGTCTTTTGCCTCTTTTTGTATCCCCAGTGCTTAGCACAGTGCCTGACACACAGTAGGTGCCAAGTATGTATTAAATACTTGTCCCCTTCCTTTCTCCCCATTGAACAGACCATCCCATTGAGAACAGTGGCTGCCTTTGATGAGGAGGAAAAGACAACTGACATGAGTTACGGGCTGGTGGAAAGGATGCTGGGAAGGACCTGGTTTCTAATCCTGGCTCGGCTGCTCCCTTGCTGGGGAATGCCAGAGAAGGCCTTCTCTAGGTCAGCCACGCACCCAGCGCTGCCACCCTTGCCTCAGATGGCTTGCTCAGCTCAGCTTACGACCTAACGTCTCGGCCTTCTCCGTATATGAAGACCCAGCCAAAAGCAAGGAGAGACAGAAATCCTCTGAATGAAAAAACGAGTACATAAAAAAAAATGCTAGGACAAAACAAGAGACAGTGAAACCATCAGAGTCCAAACCAGATTTCTCTGTGTCTGTGCCACACCCAATTCACAGCATACCTTGTTCATCTGACGATAATATTTCTGGTAGTCGACAGGATTATCTGGAATCTAGACAAAAATCCGCGTCATACACCAAGATGTGGAAGGGAGAACACAATATGCACATGACACAGAAGTAATGATAACTAGGACGCCCACAAGGCTCTACCTCAGGTAAAACACAAGTGCACGTGAAGCCCAGCCCGCCAACGTGTCACTCAGCCCTGCCCCCGGAGCCCGCCGGTCCTCCTCACGCCCACATCCACTCTCCCCTTCCTTGTCCCCAACCCGCCAGCCTGGGACTGCCATCCCACCCTGCTGCCTCAAACCTCCTCTTTCTGGAAACCAATGATTATTCCATCACAGCAATCGATGGGAAGAAGCTGTTTGATATACAGTTAACCTCACTAGAAGGTATATTTCCTATATACCAAGAGCTACCTGTCCGTTAGCATGAGCCCTTGTGTGAGCACGGCAGACATGATAAACGTATTAGAGAAGAGAGATTCTTACATTCTCCTGACGGAAAACTCAAGCCAGCACGTGAGTGCCCAAACGAGGCTTCTGATCTTACGATTTCCTAGCCCTTGGAGTTGTGACCGTCCATCATCCCCAAAGACAGGATTTGAGAGGACTGGCCCGGCAGGACTACCTGGAGAAGGCCTAACCAGGGCCCCGGAAGAGGGGAGAGTCCTGCGGCTGCCGCTACTGCTCCTTTGGCAGCTGACCCGGCGACTACTCAGCCTGGCCAAAAGAGCTGAGAGTACGTGGGGCCAGGAGAGGACAAAGTGGTGAACTGTCAGTAACCTCCAACTGGGGGAAGGGGCAGACCCATGAATTAAGAATGGCAAGCAGATTCCCCAAGGCTCCCCCTGGGCTAAGGGTCCTGGCAAAGCTCCCCATGTCTGATTAAAGAAGGTTCCTCGTCCTTGGCTCACGCGGTCACGGTCAGGCTCAGCTCAGCACAGATGCACACAGTGACCCCACTAAAGATCAGGGGAGCAGGGCTCACCTGGGAAACTCTAAGGAATTCATGTGCATCCTTTAGACAGGAAGAAAATTCAGGCATGTTGTGAGCCCCAGCCTAGAAAAAGAGACATCCACGTGAGCGTGATGTGAGATCACAAGCAAGCCCCGAGCTGGCTCGCTTCCGAACGACAGAGCACTCAACACCAACACCCACTGTGTGTCTGGCTCCTCACAGTAGCCCTACAAGACAGGGACAGCAAGTCTTACTTTTTAGGGGCAAGTTTTATCCATACTTTATTCTGACATCGCCTTCCTTCCCAAATGTCTCACTAGCTACTCCTCTACCAGCCAACACCCCCTCCCCCCACAAAGAACCAACCAAGAGTGACCAGGCCTGAGAGCACGCGTACTGTTACGCCCTCGCTAACCTCCAGCTCTGAAAAAGGCCCAACTTTGTCATTAAAACGACAACAAACACATACGTGTTTCCCTACGTATCCTTTCATATGGGATTTCCCACATTTCTCCAAACCCTTCATATTCACCATTTCATATACCACTGTAGCATGCCCTAACTAATGGGCATCACTTTGGTGTCCAGTTCTCCACCACCACAAAAGTTTTTCTATTAACAGGACATTGACTGCATCTTGGGTCACTTTGTCCATCTAAATCCAAAAGGCTGCAGGCATTCTCTCCAGCTGTTCCCCTGCCTGGAATGTTCCCCCTCCAATGCCCTCACTACTAACCTCCTAAGTGCCACCTAAAATCTCACCTCCTCCGGGAAGTCTTCTCTGTTCATTAGTTTCTGTTTGTCCTGCATGGAGCTTGTCTGTACCCATGTATTTGCCTTCTATCTCCCCCACTGGATTGGAAGCCCCTTCAGGGCAGGAGTGTTATTCTGCCTTTCTTGGCAGCCCCAGTGCTCAGGACAGTGCCTAGGCACACAGATAGAGCTTAATAAGGAGGGGCAGCTAGGTGGCGCAGTGGATGGAGCACCGGCCCCGAAGTCAGGAGGACCTGAGTTCTAATCTGGCCTCAGATCAAACACTTGTCACTTACTAGCTGTGTGACCCTGGGCAAGTCACTTAACCCCAATTGCCTAAAAACCAACAAAAAAAACCAAGAGCTTAATAAGTGTTCCAGAATGGCTGGAGCAATTCGCAGCTCCACCAACAATGTATTAGGCGTGCCCTGACAGTCGTCTTCTGGCATCTCCGACAATTTATTAGAAGTGCCCCACAACCTTTGTATTTCCCTTCATCGTGATTTGGGGCCTTCTGTCACAAGGCTGATATTATGCAATTCTTTGGAGAACTGTTTGTCCAGATCCTTTACCAGCTCACTCACGGAGGAATGCTTCATGGGGACGGCGAGTCAGGATCAGCTCCCTCCCTTTGTCAGAGCCATCTGCTGAAGAGAGGTCTCCTGTCCAAGGCTTCCCCTTCTTAGCCTAGTTCCTCTGACTGTCTGGACAAAAGCCTTTTACTTTCACATAATCACAATGATCTCTCTGGCTTCACTCTAGCCCTGACACAGAGCAGGTGCTTAATAAGTGCTTTTTTTTTTTTTTTTTGTGAGGCAATTGGGGCTAAGGGACTTGCCCAGGGTCACACAGCTAGTGAGTGTTATGTGTCTGAGGCCAGATTTGAACACAGATCCTCCTGACTCCAGGGCCGGTGCCCTCTGCACTGAGCCACCTCGCTGCCCCGATAAGTGCTTCTTAACTGAGGAATGAGTGATCTTCTCTAGTTAACAATCACTTTAGGATCTACCATGTGCCAGACAAAGGCAGTGCACGCAGCACTGGGCCAGGAGTCAGGAAGACTCATCTTCCTCAGTTCAAATCTGGCCTCAAGACATTTCCTAGCTATGACCCTAGGCAAGTCACTTAACCTGTTTGCCTCAGTTTCCTCATCTGTAAAATGAGCAGGAAAAGGAAATGGCAAACCACTCTAGTATCTTCGCTGAGAAAACCCCAAAGGGATCACAGAGAGTCAGACACAACTGAACGACTGACCAAGAGGTGTGCCTTGCCTTCAAGGAACTCCTGGTCTGGCCTGCTCCAACCCTTGTGTGGTTAAGGAGCACCTGGGTTTTCTCCTTACTGTTTCAGATGTTCATGTCTCACCACACATAGGGCAGGGATCTGTTTTGACCTTCCTGTGGCTTCTGTGGTGAAAGACATTTGTCTAAACTCAATTTCTGACAAACTGAGTTCTTCCCCAAGTAACTGAGGTTCTCGAGTAGATCCAACCCTGGGGTCCCTGAGCTCCAATGCCCGACTGTAGTGTCTGCCTCGACATCCTTGGTCCCGAGTTCTTGACCTTTTCTTCGCCCTGGACCCTCTGGGGTCTGGCTGCTGAAGCCTATGGACCTCTACTCACCATATTATTAAATGCACAAAATACATGGGATTACAAAGAAACCCAGTAAACTGAAAGCTATTAAAATATTTTATAAAAAAGTTCATAGACCGCAGGTTAAAAAAACTCTGTTCTAGGTTTTTTGTTTCTCAGAATAAATGTGTTCCTGTTTTGTCTAGTTCTATAAACTATCCCCTTGGTAAGTGTGTGTGTGTGTGTGTGTGTGTGTGTGTGTGTGTGGAGGCATGCATACATCTGTGACTGCACATACTTGTGCACGGGGATAAAAACTGTTGTGCCCTCCATTAGAATGTAAGCTCCTGTAGGGAGGGTAGAGATTGCTTTTACACTGGATCTCAGCACTTACTTCAGTATCTGTCACTAGTAAATGGTTAGTGATTTTTATTATACTGGCACGGTTCAACCATGCACAATGACTATCTCCCTCCCCTATTATTTAAGTTACTCTTTATTTCTTTAAAGAGCACTCTGTAATTGCATTTACATACAACAAGTATATCACGGTAGCTGAACTCTCAGCAATTTTATGCATTTTGCATTTATTTTGAATGGGGGTTCCCATTCTATTACTTCTTCCTAGGAAGTTAATGTTCTATAGAAATGCTGTAGATTTGTGCGGATTTCTTTTGTACCTTGCTATTTCAAGGTTATTGTTACTATTTCAATACATTATTTGTGCCAATTAATTTGTTTGCTGACTCTCTCTGGTTTTCTAAGTAAAGCACTGTGTTGCAAAAAGGGGCAATTTCATCTCCTCTTTGCTAGTGATTATGCTTTAATGTCCTTCCCAACTTATCACTAAAGCTAGCATCTTGGGGCAGCTAGGTGGCGCAGTGGATAGAGCACCGGCCTTCGAATCAGGAGGACCTGAGTTCAAATCTGGCCTCACACACATAACACTTATTAGCTGTGTGACCTTGGGCACATCACTTAACCCCATTGCCTAGCCAAAAAAAAAAAAGCTAGCATCTCCATAACAGTGCCAAACGATGGGGAAAGAAGGAGTTCTTGACCTGGGATCCATGAACTTGTTTGATCATAATAATCTGACTATTGTATTTCAATATAATTCATTTCCTTTGGAATACTATGTATTTTATTTAATGCTCTTAAAAACTTTATCCTGAAAAGGGGTCCACAGACTTCACCAGAATGCTACAAGGTTCCATGACACATACAAAGTTAAGAATTCCTGTTCTAGTGCTTCTAGACAAAAATAGTAACAAACATCATTTGGAAAAAGAGGCAGCACTGGGGCCCTCAAGCCTGGCTGTGTGCTCAACAGCAGCCATTAAAGCTGAAGTCTTTTCTAGCTACTGGGTCCATTCCAAGAAGCCAGGGCCCCATGCGATGTAGTTCATTACAGTTTCACAAGATTATGTTAATGAGCATTTTAAAAAAAATTAAAATGGGGGCACATGTCCACGGTCCACAGGCAAGTCGGGAATAAATGTGAATAAGGAAAAGAGAATACCTCTAGGAAAGCTTGGATGGTAAATGCTGTATCCCACAGCTGAGAGCCATTGGTGCCCTAGAGACAGAGGAACAGAGGAGGAGGGGCATGACCACAGTGAAATTATTTCTCTTCCAAGAGGGCTCCTCCTAGTCAAAATGACTGATTATCTGCCAAGCTGGCCCCATCATTACTCAGAAAGCTTAATGTTTCACACACTATTCCCCTCTTAAGGAAAACACCAATTCCACAAGAGCCCACCCCAGGCTACCTTCTCTTACCCAATTTTTCTGGGTGCATCTGGGATAACAAGAGTTTCCAGATCAAAAAACGGGTCCACAGCTCCACTTAGAGGCAGAGAGACCAGGGCACAAAGGAGTGTCTGAGGCTCTGGAAGGCCTCCCTGTCCCCAAACCACCTCCTCCCTTCCAAACTGAAGCTAACATTCTACACAGAGGGCCTTTTTTGGGGACCCTGCCTTGGGAAAGGCAAGACTCGAGAACTTTGTTAGGAATGTGCCAAGGAGCACAAGTGAGTTTACTGGGTCCTTTAATCAGGTAAGGAGGCACCTGAGGGAGGTGCTCATGGAGGACCCAAGGGGGAACAGGCGGATATGGGCACAAACCCCCGCTTCTGCTCCCTCTGTCCTGGTCATCATCCCCAGCACCACGTTCGTGCCATCATCGCAATGGCAGAGCCGTACGTCCTCACGTGTCTGCAAAAATGGCCCTAGAGAGGTGCTCAGCATTTGTTCACTCACATAAGTGATTTATTAGGCCAGAGATAAATAACTGTGGAAGAGTCCTCAAGTCAACTGACATATGTGATTTATCACACTGCCAACAACTTTGGGAGTTCAGCCAGAAATCCCCTGCCAACACACAAAACCCACACATCCCGGCTCCCTAATGTCTCCCGTGATCTTGAAGAAAGCATGGCCCACATGGGGCCCAGAATGAAGACAGACGGAGACCGTGGACCCCCAGTCAGCCACGCCCCCTCCAGGCTCCCCCCACAAGAAACCCTTGTTTCAAAAAAGGCACTTTACCTGCATCTTCATGCCATCAAGACCCAACCTGGAAGGAAGGTGACAAAGCCAAGGTGATTACTCAAAACCCTGCCTGAACTCTTGAGAGCCCCCAGTGTGATCCCTGCAACAGGACCCGCCCTGACATGCTTTTCAATTAGGCACAGCCATTGAAGTCTCCCTCACTAGGCTGATCCGCCAGGCCCCTGCACCGACAGCTGTCACCAGCCAAGGTTTGCTCTCTGGCCTCCTCTGCCCCTGCCATCTGGGTGACCCCACTTCTGTGCCACTCCCCACCTCCCCCTCCCTAGAGCTGCTCTCTAACGGACTGCTCCTTGGCCATTATCCAAATACATTCGGCAGAAGAAACAGCTTTTCTTGAGAGACATGCAGCATCCTCACGGAAACCTACCACATATAATCTGGAATTCTGGAGACATGTTCTCGGAATGCCGAGGAGGCCGGCCCGTCTGCATACCATCGAACGAGCATGTTGATTGTCTTAGAAATCTGCCAGAGGAAGAAATCACAATGTGGCCATGGCTTGACAACAACAAAGAGTGACCAAATGTCCTAATACATGCACCCCTCCAGATGACCACTCCACAGAGAATCAGACGTCTCAAGCATCTTTCTTCAATAAAGAGGAAAAAACTCTTCATTTTGGTTTACGGATCTGGCATCTAGATCGTCCACAGAACCTAGAGAACGCCCAGCCAAAAAGGCCAGTGACTTGGAGGGAGAGTCCTGGCCGGGGGTCCAGCTCCACTCCGGCCACTGCCTCAAGGTGGAAAAGGGCCCATAGAGAGGGCGAGGATGAGATCCGCCCCCGCCGCCCCCCCGCCAGCAGAGGACGGAGAAGGCGTGGAAGCATACCGGGCCGATGCTGATGCACTTGGTGAATCGGTCGTCGGCTGTTATGTGATCATACACCTCGGCCACGGCGCGCTTCCTCAGGCTCAAGAGGTGATAGCTCTCATACACGTTGAGCACGCCTAGAGCGGGGCACAGGAAGACAGATGTGTTACTAGCTGCATTCGAAGGGAAAGCTCCCGAGGAGCTGGTCAGGAGAGCCCTCCGAGGCCCCTGGGTCGATGGCTGAGACCAGCCAGGTTCACAGAAACCCCTCCTGACAGGCCTTCTCTACTGCTGGTGCCTTCACTCAGCACTGCTCCGCCCCAAGGAGCTGAAAAAATCTCCTGGGAGAAACACGACTAACACACACGAACCAAATAAAAGAACAAAAATTAGGTGCTGGGTCTCGGGGTCTGGGTCTGGAGCCCATCCACGGAGGGCTCCAGGGAGGAATCAGGACTAGGGCCAGCCTTTAGAGGGTGGGGGATGGGGGAGAGGGAGACAGCACAAGCAAAAGCAGGAACACAGGCCCTGGAGAAGGGCGGTGGGGGTATTCTGGAGGGGGTTGACAAGAGAGGACGATGGTTTCCAAGGTGGGGACAGACCAGGGCCCCTTGACAAGTGACACAAACATGGCTTAGAGGGATTTTGCTCTCCCAGTTAGCAGAGAGGCACCTGACATCCCCCAGTCTCATGGCCACGTTTCCCATCTCTTGGCCTTTGCTGACACGGTCCTTAAAACCTGACTTGCCCTCCGTCTCCAGGCCCACTGTCCTTTAATCTCTTTGCCCACCATTTCCTAACACCTGGGGAACGGTTCCCCAAGTAGCTCCTAAAGGCCAGCTGGCAGGCCGCTCCTAATCCCTAGCCCTCCTCCAGCGGCGCTCAGAGCACACTGCCTGCAAAGGCCTAGAGATAGGAAACTGCCGGCACGGGATCAAGCAAAGGGGCCTCTCTTGCCATCTGGTGCATCCTGTCAGGGAGGGCAGAGACAGTAAGGGGCTTGGGGCTGGAGGGCCTGAGCCTCCAGGAAGGTCCCCACTGCTACTGCCTGGCCAGGCCAAGACGCACCTCCCTGATCTCTCTGCCTGCCCAGGGCATTATGGGTGTGTGGGGGGGAATGGGGGGTGGACTGGATGACGGATCGTGAGGGCTGACAGCGTGAGAGTGGAAGGGAGGAATAAGCGCACATTAGGCATCCATTCAGTCAGCTCCGTTATAGATGATCTACCCAGATCCTCGTTTTACAGAGGGGGAGACCGAGGCAGGCAGAAGTGAGGGGAATGGCCCAGGGTCCCACACCAGCCAAGCTCTTAAGAGCTAACAGGACCAGATGGGAGCCATGGAACCCCTCTGAGCCTTAGGGCCCTATCAGCCAAAGGAAGCCAAAATACTCATGGCGCCTCCCCTTCTCAGGATGCTGTCCAGTTCAAAGGAGACACGTGAAGCCATGGGAGGAACCGGGAAAGGGCCCATCAGCTCTCTGGGGCAGAGAAGATTCAGGACAAACCGAGGGACATGGGGGGCGGCAGAGGAGAAAACGGGCAATTCTGCCCCGGAACCCCCGCAATGTGGCTCTGCAGCCACCTTCTCTGGCAGCGGTCTCATTTCTAGGCTGTGGAAGGAAGTGACTCTCCCGCTAACAAACCCAAGCCAGGCCTCTCAGCACCTCGTGGGGTCCTGCCGGCCAGCCCTCAGCTTGGCTGCGGGGGCTGTGGGCAAACAGGCACACTAAGGCCCTGCGTTAATGGAGCCGGCGCAGCCACTCAGCAACCAGTACCCGCCGTCTGCCCCAAAGAGATCAAGGAAGACTGAAAGGACCCACACTGGCACCAATCTGGGGTCACAAAGCACTGGGAATGGGGGCGAGGCAGACGGTGCTCACAACCAGAACTGGCCAAACAGATTATGGCGGGGGAAGGGACAGATTCACGGAAAATGGGGAAAGCCTGTATGAATGGAGGCGTAGTCAGGTGAGTGGAACCAAGGGAGCAATTTCAGCAAGTCTCGGTGTCCTGAAAACAACTGTCTAAGACATCCGCACTCTGATCAACGCAATGGCCGAGCACGATTCCAGAGGTCGGTAACAAAGTCTGCCGCCCAAAGGGTTAGTCTGTTAGCCTAAGACAAGCAGGATCCAGGACCCTGACCCCTGGTCTGTGGTACCCACATGGCATCCCCCAAAGAGAAGCAACATGTTTCCTCTCAAAGAAGGCCTGTGAAACCACTGGTCCAGAGAAAAGAGAGAGCACGTGGCAGACCCCGCTGGAAGCGTGGAGGCTTCTGACGCACACAACGGGACCTCATGTTCTACTGGGGTGCTGGAAAATAGGGCTGGGAGGGGGCGTGGGGGGGGAAGAACCCCACTGAGATTACATGCCGGCCAGGGAACTGGGCGCACAACAGAAAAACCTCAGACACTTTCCCACCAGTCTTCCCAGACGAGGATCCCAGGCACTCAAGGGAGAAAATGCAGCCAGGCCTTGGGGGCCCACCCCTCTCTGTTCCAGGTAGGAGGGGACGCACGTGGGCTGACCTACCATAGACCAGCTGGAGGAGCCAGCTGTGGGGTGTGTAGAGGTCGCAGGCCGCCACATGATTCCTGTGGGCCGGCCAGTCTATGCTGGAATAGTCCTCCAGGTAAAGTTCCTAAAAACAAGGACCAGAGATCAGAAAGTAATCCTGGACCAGGGCCCTCACGGTGACACGCTCAGCGTCCCTCCCTGGCAGAGGCCCTCCTCACCCCACTCACCACCTCTTCCCAGACTACTGGTCATCTCCCATGCCCTATCCTTCTCTCTCTTCCTTCCATAGGAAGCTTCCTCCCACCTCCCAGCTGCCCACATGCCCTTGTCTTTCTACAGACTCTCATTAGATGTGGCCTCCCCGGAAGGGAGCTCATCCTGGGCAGGGATTGTTTCCAACTCTGTCTCTACATCCTCCTAAATGAGCACAGCGCTGTGTACACAGTAGGTACCTAGTGCTTGCCAATGGGCCGGCTTTTGTCTCTGTTGCCCCAGCACAGTGCTGCACACAGTAGGCGTGCAATAAATGCCTGCTGATTGGGAGCACAGGGCTCCTTAAATGGAGGGCAGGCCGGGCGGGGCCGGGAGCAGCCTGCACCGAGGCCCGAGGCCAACGCCCCTGGTTCCTGAGCCGCTTTTCGCTCCAGGCTCCAAGTAAAAGATAAGAGGAAGAGCCCAAGGAAACGTAGGGACTCATCAACAAAAACAAAGGGAAGAAAGCCCACAAGGTACAGGAAGACACAGAGCGAGAGGTGGCCCGAGGGGCTCCGACCGCCACAGGCAAACTACCTCTGTATTTACAATCTCACGGTCATTTCAAAACGTTGGTTCATCAGTAGTTACAAGGTTTACAACAATTTTTTAAAAAAATAAACACAAGAACCTTAGGCGAGAAGAGCAAAGTCAAAATAAAACCCAGTTATAATTAGTGTCTCGCTTTTTTGCATCCCCCTCGAGGCAGCTGAAGGGCAGAGCCTGAAGTCAGGAAGAACTGAGTTCAAATATGGCCTCAGAGACTATTAGCTGTGCAAGGCACTCAACTAACCTAGTTGCCTCAGTTTCCTCATCTGTAAAATGGAGATCATAATAGCACCTACCTCCCAGGGTTGTTGGGAGGATCCAATAAGACAATTAGTGCCTGGCACACAGTAGGTGCTTAATCAATGCCTGTTTCCTTCTCCCAGCTCTCTAACAAGAGGCTCCCAGAGTCCCCCAGGACCATTATGCTCTGACCGGCCCGACACCTCCCCCTCCTCCCCTAGCCATAACTGAGGTCCTCACCTGTCGCAGGCTTCGAACCAGCTCATCCTCTTGGCCCTGCAGGCGCATGGCGTAGCAATAGCTCATGGGCAGATATACCTGGCGACAATGGCACCACAGAGTTGAGGGGTGAGCAGGTACCCAGGCAGGAAAGAGCCTGGCAAAGAAATCCAAAGACTCGCTTACTGTTCACCCGGGGGGCCACGAAGCTTCCCTCGAGGTACCAAGGCCTCAGCTCCAACCCCACTTCTTGGCACTAGGCACTGGTGCCTGCCATGATAGCTTACAAGATGAGTGCCAACCTGGTCCACACCTGCTGCTGTCACACAGGCAGATGGCAGGCCCTAGACAGGGGCCCTGCCTCATGAAGCCCACAGTCTCACAGGGAACAGCACCTAAGAGTATGGCAGAGGGAGGCTTCCCAGATGGAGAACATTAGGGTGGGCCTCTACAGATGTCTCCTTGACAATGCCCCCAACACAAGGTCATCCTATCTTCACTTGAAAACCTCGAGTAAGGAGGAACCTCAGGAAGCAAGCCAGCCCCGCTGGGCTTTAAAGAATGGCATTTCAAAGCCACAGAGGGCAAGAGAGGGCATTCTCAGCCTGAGTTCAGGCACCAAGGCAGGCAAACACAGTTAGGCCTGGCTGGCCCTTAGGGCCTAGGGGCTAGGGGCAAAGGCAGGAGAAACGGAAGACAAGGCTGGAAACGCCCCAGCAGACTAAGCCCAACACGAAGGAGACTCGAGGAGCCCAGGAAACCTTTCTCAAAACCAGAGCGGCAGCACATGGTGATAAAGTGAGTCAGATGTGTGGACGTGAGGTCTGTGGGGGGCACACAGATGGCAAAGCTGTCCTCCTGGCAGTCAGAGATGAGGGTCTGATGCTCGGGGGAGAGACGACAGGCGAAGGCCTGGGAGCAAGCAAGGTGTCACAGGGCTGGGGATTAAGAGAAGAGAGACCAGGGCAGACAGAGCTCGGCAGCACTAACCTCAAGAAAGGACTCCACAAGAGATCTGAGGACACAGGGAAAGATGAAGGAGAGGCTCTGGGGCGTCGAGGAAACACCTCAGGTGGGGCACAAAGGTCAGAGACTGAGGACTGCACAGAGGCGAGGAGACGGGATAACCCCCTGAGGAGTGTCCACGGGCTGGTGGGAGTGCAAGTCGCAATGCAAGGAAACAGATACCACGTGTAATCGGCATGGTATGGCATAGGGCCGGTACGAGAGGAGCGGTGCCTGCTAGGCAGGTCTCCGGGTGGAGAAGGGGCGATAGAAGGCTTCTTCGAGGAGTAGTGAGAGCTGAGCAGGTCTGGGCAGGCAGGACAAGGCATACGTGGAAGGTGGGTGAGAAAAGGGAGCACCAGGGGCCTACCAATCCTGGAGAAGACAGGAGGGCCTGAGATGCAGGCCCAGAGAGAGGCCTGAGCAGGGATGAAGAGGGGGCCCAGGCCTACCAGAAGCGTTTGCTGGAGGAATGGAGGTGGGGAGGGAGGTCTATGCATCTGGGGGAGAGGGAAGAGCGCAGGGAGCCCTGGGAGCTTGACCACAGTCACTGACGGTGGGGCAGGATCGGTGGGGCACAAGCAGAGGCCAGGGCAAGCAGGGGCAGGAGGCCAGCAGCACCAAAAAGCAGGTCCAAGAGACCAACCAGGGGACACAGTTAATTCCACGTCCAAAGAGAACCGTGTTGCTGTGATACATACCACATCTCAGGAAAGAGGGTATTCAGTCCTTCCCAGCTGTAAACATTCAGGATGGCCAACCAAAACTTTCCCCATGAAGGGATTCCAAGAGCACCACCTAGAAAAGACCAGGTCCCAAAGATTCAAGAAAAGTGCTGCTGCCCACTCCAAAGGTCAGTGGCAGCCAACATTCATTAAGAGAAGAGAGGAGGACACAAGGCCAGCCTGGGAAGGAGAGTCCTGCCTCCCTGGAGCTTTGGGCGATCCCAAACAGCACGTGAACCTACGATCAGAGAAAGGTACCTGCGCCCTCCCCACTGCCATCCTCCGCCACACCAAAGCTCCCGGCCAGACTTCATCTGAGTCAGGGTAAAAAAAAACGACGACATTGAGGCACCAATAAAAATCACGGGCGTGCTGAAAAACTCCCCAGAATGCCAGCATCGCTCAGTCTAGCGACGGGACAAGACAAAGCGTTTAAATTGTACGTTATCGGACGGAGGAAGAGTCACAGCCTCGGCACCTCATTCAGAGTCCAAGCCGCAGAGGCAAGTCAAACAGAGAAGGCAAGTCTGGGAAGAAAACCTCACTCTTCACAGCAGTTGCAAAGTCGGCTTCATCTCTACCCACCCCCACTAACCTAATACTTTAAGGGTGAGTGTCCTCAGAATCCCTGGGGGTTGGGGGAAGGCGCCCAGCTCTGGTCAGAGGTGAGGAGGGACCCGCTGACTTGGGGCCCCAAGACCTAGGCTCACTCCCTAATCACCACCCACCAGCCAGATCTTCATCAAGCCCGAAAGACAGAAAATGACGTCCCTACAAACCCTCCTCCCTCACACCTCACAACAACCCAGAGGCAAGTCCAGTGGGTATCATCCACAGTTCTGTGGGGATGGGCAGAGAGCCAGCCCTGGAGCCAGGAAGGCCCGAGGTCAAACCACACCTCAGATGTTTACTTACGGCCTGCCCACGCCAATAAACACTGAACAATGCCTGCTATGGTGGCACGACCAGGGCTACAAAGAAAGGCAAGACCCACCCCTGCCTTCCAGGAGCTACCCATGTGTCCAAACAAGCTCTCGACAAGCAAACGAGTGGAAATGAAGAGGGTTCAGGAGGCCTGGGGGCAGAGATGGGGTGGGGCGGGAGCCAGGGAAGAGGCCCGGAGCCGAGGCACTGGATGACACGGGGCCTGCAAAGACAAGGGCCAAGCAGATGATTCCGTATCTGCTCCTGAGGCTTTTCATGAAATTCACTGGATTAGTTTCTTCAAACGGAGGACAGACTGGCCACTGCAAGGGTCCAAGAGGGAGATGCTGAGGGCCTACCCCTGAGCACAGGCAGGCTCCTAGAGACCTTTACCTCCGTCAGCCTCGTTGTCCTCATCTGTAAAATGGAGATGATCCGAGAGGATCCGACAAGTTCTGCAAAGTTCAGAGTGCTGCAGACGCGCCAGCTTCCATCTTCACCATCATCATCGGCATCCCCCACTTGACGGGGAGGGCACCAAGGCTCAGAGAAGTCACTCCCTTGTCCACAGACAAACAAGCAGGAAGAATCAGAGGTGATGGAGGAATCGCCAGGGAGCTGATCCGTGGAGGCAAACGCAGCGAGGGCTCGGCTCTTCTCCGCAGTACGAGAATCCAAGACAATCCCAAAGGAGTCACGAGGAAACCCTCCTCCCGCCTCCAGAGAAAGAGCCGACGAGCCGACGACGTCCGAACGCAGCCTGGGCCAGACTGTAAAACTCCTTCTTTCGGGGAAGGTTTTAGTTTTCTTGCACAAAATGACTAATATGGAAATGTGTTTTCCTAGACCGCACGTGTGTAACCTACATCAGGCTGCTGACTGCCTCAGGGAGGGGGAGAATTTGGAATTCAAAAATTTTTTAAATGAACATGGAAAATTGTTTTACAAGTAATTGGGGAAAAAAATAAAGTTGTTTTTAAAAAAAAGAAGTCAATGGGGAATGGCTGAACAAGTAGTGGCATATGAATATGATGGAATACTATTGTGCTATAAGAAATGATGAGCAGGCTGACTTCAGAAAAACCTGGAAAGACTTGTATGGCCTGATGCTGAGTGAAGTGAGCAGAACCAGGAGAACGTCGTACACAGTAACGGCCACGTCGTGAGATAACTAACTTTGCTAGACTTAGCCCTTCTCAGCAGTGCAGGGATCTAAGACATCTCCAAAGGACTCAACGATGGAAAACCCAGAGAAAGAACCATGGAGTCTGGATGCAGATCCAAGCACACTATTTGCTCTCCTTTTCTTTTGTTGTTTTGCTTTACTGCTTCACTCTTGTGGTTCCTCCCATTAGTTCTAATTCTTCTTTACTTCATGACTAATGGGAACATATATGTAGAGCCTCAATCAGACTGTACATGGGAGGGGGGAGGGGGAGAAAATTTAAAACTCAAAATTTTATGAAAGTGAATGTTGAAAACTAAAAACAAATTAATGATATACATACATATAAAAAGCCAACACAGTGCCACAGAACCCAGCCTCGGCCAAAAGACCATCACTCCCAACACTCACCTTTCTCATGAAGGTTGGTCCTGGCGCGCACCAGGGCAGGGTCATCTGGTCCAACCCCCAAGATTCGCAGAGATACGTAGTTCAAGGCGGTGCCAAACACTGTCGACTTATCCTCAATGTGCCTGCAAAAGTACAAAGGAGCACGGAGAAGAATGAGCCTCTGCTGGTAACCTCCATCACACCCAGATTCTTCAGAATACAATAATCCCCCAAACTAACGGGGCGCAAGAGAAGCAAAGCAAAGAATTCATTTCAGAGCAAGCCCAGCAGGCAGAAGGTTTCTGCTGGGCATTCTGAGCCGATTCCACCCCATCCCACGGCCTCTGCAAGGATGGAGCCAACCAAGCTTCTCCTCTCCTCCCCCTACCCCGACCCTTAATCTCCATCTCTCTTCTCCCTCCACGTCCCCATCGCCTCCCTTTTCTCTCTTGCCATCTCCATCTCTCCCTCTCTCCTCTTTATCTCTTCTTCCCCCTCTCCTCATCTCTCTCTTTTGCTCTCATTATGTCTCTGCCTCTCTCTCTATCCCTCCCTCTCTTCCACTGCACCTAAAGAGCTCTGTCATCCCAAACGCAGCCCCCAAAGGGCCTGGGCCCCAGGGAGTAGACCAGTCCATATTTCAGCAGGAAAAGCACTCTGGTTCTTGACCAGCTTCTTCATGCTCACTAACCAAGGAAGAATAAGGCACGTACTTCTGGGATTTCTGAAACCTCGGTGGGTCCCAAAGAACCTCCACCCTACCTGTGCTGAGACCCAGGAGCAGAGAGGGAGACCCCCGTCTTCAACCCTCAACCTTCTCTCAAGGGAAGAATTCTGCTAGAGGGTCCCCACGCTACGAATGAATGATGATGTACCCACGTTCCCGATGGGCAGAGGAAGGATGCATTCATAACAGGTGTAAAAACAAGGGGTGCCAGAAGCTGAGGATAAGATTGGGGTCATTTCTGCTACAAGACGAGAGGAAGAAGCCTGTTTGGGCAGCGCGTGCGCTCACAGGAACACGCTGTCCTCGAGAGCCCGAGGCTCCTGGCTTCACACGGTCCTTTAGCCCAGGTCAGAGATGCTGCGTACACATCTCAGGGATTTTTCATTTAAACAAGAATAAACAGGAGAAAGAGGCTGCCTAAGAATGTGACCAATCACAGCGCCCTTACGAAGGGCAATTGCTCAGAAGGGTCCGCCCTCCCCCACCCCTTCCAGCCTCACTCCACATCCCTGCCCAGTCAACAAGCCATCTGCCATCCTGGTGCCTTTCCACGAGCTTCTGTCCCCAAAGCCTGGAAGGTTCTCCCTCTCAGAAGACCGGCAGCTCAGGTGGCCTTTCCTGGAGCCTCCCCCACCACACCCTCCCACACCCCCCAGAAACACCTCTGTAGGTACAGTGCCAGGCCCCTGAGAAGCACTTAACAGTGGCCCTGAGTGACTGGGGTGACGTATGTGCCAGCACTGCCAGGCCATGAGCTCCAGGCTGGGCGTGCAAAGACAGAAGCCACAGTCCCTGCCTTCAAAAAGCTTCTACTCTTTCAGAGGGAAATAATCAGGACCTCCCACAGGCACATGTGTGACCTCGACCCAGACTAGGTCCATGGGAAGGGACAGAGGGCACAGGCCACCTGCAGAGAGGACGAGGGCAAGCGCACCAGGCATGGGGAGCAATCAGTGCAAAGGCGTGAAGGACTGAGTGGGGAGGGACAGAGAACAAAGCTTTATCCTCTGCAGACTCACAGGCCCCAGCCGCCGTCGGGGAGCTGCACAGAGCGCAGGTAGCGCTCGATTTCCTCTTTGTACCCAGCTGGGAGGGAGGTGCTGGTCACACGGCATGTGATCAAGAGTCCTATGTAATCAAAAATAGAGAATGCTTAATTGTGAGGGGTCACTTCAGGCAAAGGAGAAAGACAGCAGAGTTGAGATTGTCCAGAGAAGCGAGTTCAAATGCTGCCTCTGACGTTATCAGTGTGACCTTGTGGACAAGTCCTTGAACTTGAGGCTCAGTTTCCAAGTCTGTAAAATGGAGCTAACAACACCTGTTCTGTGTTTCTTAAAGGTTACATCTACAAAGTACTTTATAACTGCTAAAGGTATATATGACTATCAGTTCAAAATATTATTAAAATAATGTAGACAATTTAATTAGACAAATCTAATAATATTTTAATATTAAATTCAGACAGTAACGCCACTTTGTGGGCCTTATACCAAGCACAGTTTAGTTACACATTCAACAAGAAAAAGGCAATGTCAGATTTGTGACTTAAGTTAAAATATTCACAACTCTCATTGCAATTTTAGTCCATCCCTCGTAGCGATGCTTGGTTAACATTACCCATTTGTCTATATATTTACCCCTAAATCACTCCCATTTACTAACCCTATTGCCTCCTACAATCCACCTTTGCTCTAACCCTAAAAAGACATCCTCCCCCTCTCAATGGCCCTGGTCTATCCTGAGCCCATCCCCAATCCTCTGCCTCCAAGCTCCATCCCTCAAAATAGCTCTATTACTTAACTACGGTAACCTTATCCTTACACTAGACTTTAAACATACGTATGAATATATACCTATATATGTACATAGGCAGAAATATAAATAATATTCAAGGTGAAAAAAGTAAAATCTAGAATCAGGCACCCCTTAATTAATGATATTAAGCACCATCAGGAAGGAACACCAATACTATCTAAAAGATTAAGGAAAAAAGATTGTAATTGGACCAGCACTCGATTTGAAAGGTGGAAAAAAAAAACACTCCTAAAACTGAAGATCAATTTAGAACCCAGGTGAACGTTAAAGAAACAAAAACCAAAAGCAATCTTGGATGACTAGTTGTAATGCATTCTAAATAATCAAAAAATCATTCACTCTTCCCCCTTCATTCAGTCATTCTTTTTCTCAAATTCTTTTCTATTTCATTTTCTGGGCCTCTTTGTCGCCGTCCCATTGGGAAAGCAACAACCATGAAACCTGCTAAAAACAGGTAGTGTCCAGCCAAAATTCTGAGAGGAGGAAACTGAACAAAACCTTCCACCGTTGCTGGATTATTTCTCCCTGTGACTCATTCAGCTTTTCCGTTAAGAATTTGGATTCCACGCCATTTGGCAGACATCTATTCAGTACTGGTGGTAATTCATTACCCGTCGCACCTTCCATCAAAATGTAGTTTCCCTGTTTATCTTTTTAAATTAGGTCCATCTTTGCTGTCGTTCTGTCTCAGATCATGATTACTATTACTGATTTATTTTTTTACTTCATCTGAAGCAAATATACATTTTGTTCCTGCCCCTTTAAACTCTTTCCTCTATGCATCTCTACCTGCTTCAAATGTGTTTCTTATAAACAACATACTGTTGGATTCTGGCTTCTAATCCTCTCTGCTACGCTCTTCCATTTTATCAGTGACTTTGTCCCACTCACAGCTAATTGTTAATCCTCTATCCTATTCTTACATGTTTCCTTCTGTTTACTGTCTTTAAGAGTTTGTTTTGCTTCTGACTAAACCCTCCCTTCATTTTCCCTCCCTCTTATGCCCCCTCAGCCCCTTTTCTCTATCAAATAAAGTGTGTGTGTGTGTGTGTGTGTGTGTGTGTGTGTGTATGAGAGAGAGAGAGAGAGAGAGAGACAGGAGAAGAGGAAGGGATGGAGGGAGGGAAGGAGACACACACTACTCTTCCCTCCTTCAACCAGTTCAGATCAGAGTGAGATTCAAGCGTCACCCGCTTTCTCCCACCCCATCCCTCCGACTATGAGAGATAATTGCGTCTGCTCCTCCCCATCATTATACGTTCTGTTATATTCCTCTTCATTCCCCTTCCACTCCCCAAGCCCTCTCACTAGACTTCCTCTATGACCCAATGACAGAGTTCTGGGGAAGTCTACGTATCGTCTCGGTGTAGCCGGCTGGTGTGGGCGGAGAGCACTGCGCCTGCAGGCAGGAAGACTCATGTTCTGAAGGACCAGATCTTTGGCTTCCTGGACTATCCTCTGCCCAGCTCTTCACTCCTAGATATTAGTGGCTGGTAAATATTCTGGGGTCCTGATTATGCCTCCTCCGTACCTGGAATTCTTTCTTCCTGGCTGCCTGCAGTGTTTTCTTTCTTTCATCTGGGAGCTCAGGGTTTTGGCCGAGGGGTTCCTTAAAGTTTTCTTTTGAGGGTTTCTTGAGGGAGATAACCAACATATTCTTTCAATTCCTACTTTGTCCTCCTGTAACATATGATGTCTAGACTCCTTTCTCGGTCAAGGCTTTCAGACAGTCCAATGACTCTTAAATTCCCTCTCCTTTATCTGTTTTTAGGTCACTTGTTTTCTGCTTGGATGTACTTTACATCTTCTTTTATTTTTTCAGTCTTTTAACTTTGTTTTGATGTTTCTTGCTGTCTCGTGGAGTCACTAGCGTCTATTTGGCCAATACCAATTTTCATGGGCTGATTTCCTCGGGTAAGGTTTTGTACGTCTCGATCCTTCGTGTCTCGTCTCTGTTCCCTTTTTTCCCTTCTACTGCTCTCGTTTGGTTTTTCAAATCATTTTTTGACCTTTTTTTTTGTTTAAATGCTTGCTTTATGTCTCCCAAAAGTTCCGGGTGGATTTGTGCCCAAGCTATGTTTTTTCCCTGTTGACGTTCTGGACTCATTCTCTTCTAGGTTTACGGCTTGAGCTCCCGTTACCATACTAGCTTTCCTCAGGGGCACTGACTGTTTCTGTTTGCTCATCCTTCCAGCCTCCTCGACTCAACGTTGGAGGCGTGCTAAGCACACTTCTGAAAGGAACTGTCTGGGCTGGGAGCCTGAATGTCTAGCTTTCATCTGGTCTGAGACTGCTGCCCAGGTGGGCATTCTGCTGCAGGTGAGAATGGGGTCAGAGCCACAGAGCTGCTGGCAGCTGAGCTCTGCTCGCTCCAGAGCTTCACCACCCCTCAGCCCGGCCTGCATACGTGAGGACACGGCGTCCTGCCCCAAAGCACGGCTTCTACCCTCTTCTAATCCTGGGTGCTGGAAGGCTCCTCGGGACCAGATATTGGGTCCAGTCCCAATATCCGCAGAGCTGCAACCTGGCCTGGAAGAATGACTCACTCATTTTTCCTTGGATTCAGTCTTGTTGTGCCCAGCGGGCACATCAGACTAAGAGAAAGCCCACCTCCAAAGAGAAGGCATTTTGTGAGGTCTGGGGGAGGGTGGGAAGGATGGATTCATCGATCCATCGGTGACAGCCCACCACCCGCCCCGATCATTGCACCAGACCTCCTCGCTTTTTTTGTTCATGGGGTTATCGGAAACTCTCCAGAAGACGGAGGACTCCTGCCAGGTGCCCCCAGGATCCCAGGACCAGAGGGGCCGCCTCCCCCACCGTCCGGCACAGCCCGCGCCATCTCCACGAGGCAGGCATGCCCACGCGCTCGTCTCACCACGCTCACACTCAGTCGCACGCGCACACACCCGCCCTTTGGCCACACGCTCCCCTGTACACTCGCGCACACTCTCCCCCCTCCGGGCCCTACCTGGCAGCAGGAAGAGGGGGCCCCCGTAGTCCCCGGGCCAGTGGCCGTCCTCGGCCTGGAGCTTCGAGTAGAACCTCATGCCCTTCCAGGCCCCCTCCCGGGCCGAGCGGGCGGGGGGCAGCTCCTCGAAGTATTTCGCCTGCGGAGGGGGGGGGCGCTCAGCTCAGAGGGGGGGATCGAAGCCCCCCCGCCCCTCCCCCCGCCCTTCCCCCCGCCCGCACCCACCGTGTCCAGGCCCACCGCGTGGGCCTCCAGGGCCCTCTGCTCGTCCTCCCCCGGGCCGTACGTCCAGCGCTGCCGGCCCTCCTCGCTGGCCAGGCGCCAGCGGCTCAGCTCCGTGGCCGGGGGGGTCTTGTAGGGGCCGCCCCTCCTCCGCAGGCACCTGGGGGGGGGACCCGAGTGAGGGGGGGGCGGACACGCCTCCGGCCTCTGCCCCACCCCCCCAGGCTCGGCGCGACCCCGAGGGGGGGGCGATCCTCCCCAGCCTTCCCTGCATACAGCAGGCGCCTCATGAGTGCGGGCCGGGCGGCTGGTCGTGGGGCTCCCGGCGGGCGTTACTCACGTGCCGTCCGTCATGGCTCGGGACTCGGGGGCTCGGACCTAACGGGGCGCAGCAGCAGCGATAGCAGCCTCCGACGGCTCTAACCGCTCCGGTGTCCGGCGGGCCGCCGCGGGGCACGCTGGGAATTGTAGTCCCGCCGGGAGCTCTCGGCAACCTGGGCCCACATGAGGCGAGGAGCGCCGGGCCAAGGGGAGCGCGGCGGGGGCGGGGCCCGCCGCGGACCTCGCGCGCCAGTGGCTGCGGCTCGGACAGCTGAGAAGGGCGGGGCGTGCGGGGAGCCGCGCGATTGGAGGAGGACTGGGAAGGTGACCAGGGGGCGGGGCCAGCCTTGCAAGACCCGATGGGGCGTGGCCACTCGCTTCCCACGGCCCCCACCCCTGCGAGGGAGGAACCCTGCTTACATTCCACAAGTAGGGAAACAGAGGCTCGGGGAAGGCTGGTTCTGTCCCGCTGCCCAGCGAGTCAGCCCAAGGCACTGGGCACCTCCTCCCGGCAGGCCCGTGGCCTCCTCACCCCCACCCCCCACAAGAGGGCATCGGACCCGAGTGCAAATGAAGCCCCGGGCATTTGCTGCTCTGGCCCTCGGTTTCCTCCCCTGTATAATGGGCGCTTGGGTGGCTCAGTGGGTAGAGTGCTGGACCCGGAGTCAGCAAGACCCGAGTTCATTCCAGCTTCAGACGCTTCCTAGCTGTGTGACCCTGGGCAAGTCACTTCCCCCTGTTTGCCTCAGTTTTCTCATCTGTCAAAGGAGACTGCACTGGCGCCAAATGAAATGGCACCAAACGGGAAGAGTGGGGGATCTTTGGAAAGGGCCATTCCCCTTGCTCAGTCCTGGCCGCAGCCCCTCTGCCCACCAGCATCCTTCCCAGGTGCCTCCAGTCCAGATCTGCCCCATCCCGCCTCTCCTCTCCTCCCCAACAACCTCCCTTTATCCCTGGGAAGTTCAAACCCTCCCCTCTTATTTCCCTCCATCAGCCCCTGAATGCTGGACACCGGCCCTGACATTTTCCTCTGACCCCAAGGCTCCTGCCTCCACACCTCTGTTTCATCCTCCTCTTCCCAGAAGATCGTTCCCCATCCCTGGAAGCCCCGCACAACTGCCACCTCCCTGGCCAGTGAGGACCCTCCCCTTGGGGTCACACACAGCCCTCTGGGAGGAGGACCCGTTGTGGCCACACATCAGCTCTCCCCGCCCCCAGCGCCTAGGAGCACGGGCAGTTTGCTGTAGGGTAGCTTTTAAATGGGAAAAGAGGATGGCCAACCTCTGTGAAAATACTTACTGCCAGGGAGGGGCAAAGGGAGAGAATCTGGAACTCGACATTTTAAACTGAATGTCAAAACCTGTTTGTACATGGAATTGCGGAAAAAAGAAAACAACTTCAAAAACAGTATGACGCCAAGGCCGCCCTCTAGCTGCCCTTCCCGGGCTGGTCGCAGCAGGCCCTGGGCCTCTGAGCGCCAGCCTCTGGGCTGACCAGACCTGATCAGAACACAGGATCTCACATTCAGGCGGGTACAAGGAGGCCTGCGCCCCTGCCTGGAGGGGCCTAAAGCCCAGGGCAGGCACGGAGGGGCTCCACCCGGGACAGACCCAGAGACCTCTGGACACACCCTGGAACAGGGTGCTGCGCTTCCGGGCATTTGGGCCATTTCTGCCCACGTGCCCCCTCTCCTCTCCTGGTCCCAGCCAAGCCCTCCACTTAACGATCAAACCCAGCCTTTCCACCCCCACAACATGGCGAAAGGTGGACACCTCTGGGCAGCTGAATCATGAGCGTCCTTCCCGTTTTCAGACTACTTGCACGGGACTGCCTTCCCCTTTGGACTGGAAGCTCCTCCAGGGCAGGGGCTGTGTTGTCCCTGACACGTAGTAGGTACTTAGTACAAACTGGCTGATGACTTCCAAGTGCTTAAACACTCCCCGGGACCAGAAATAGGCCGATGGCCCGGTCAAGTCCCCCCTCGCCTGGCGGGGGTCCTGCCGGCCAGCTTCCAGACGGGTCAGACCAGGCCAGAAGGCAGCAGAACATCCCCAGCCTGCTCCTGGGAACTCCCCTTAGTCCAGCCAGCGACGGTGCTCGCATTGCCGGCACCCCAACCAATGGTGCTTCCTTCACTAAACCGCCCCAGATCTTCCAGCTGCCTCCAAGACCTGCCCAACCTGTACCTGAACTCACCCTTGAGTCATGAGTCATTTATCCCTAACATTCAGCCAACACTGAGCTTCACCGTCCCACGACGTGGGAGCAGCGCACACCCCACACTCGGCGGCGTCATCCCCAGGCTCAGGGGGGACCCATGGGGGAGGCTCCGTGTGCTCCGTTTCACCCTGGCCGGGTTATAAAATGCACGGGCAAGACCAGAAATCCGGAGATAAACATGAGAAAAGGAAAACAGTGGAGTCTCACACGGATAGAGGTCTGTGCAGGGCAGCTAAGAGAAGGGAGCACATGCGGAGTTTTGCCAAAGGCCTGGGATGCGCACAGAAGGAGGCTCCAGCCAGAGCCTGGCCGCTCGCTCCAACACCACTGGACAAGGGCATTGTACAGTCATGCTCTTTATTTCCATGATTTACAGCCACAGTCCCAGCCGCTGGTCGAGCATCCACAGAGAACATTATTATGTATATGTCGTCGAGCACGGCCCCTCATGGAAAGAGGCCCCCACCCCAACCCGAGGGCTTGTCAAATGTCCACCATGTCCAGCAGCGTGGAGAGATGACGCTCACAGATTAGCTCCTCCTCTCTGGTCCTTTGGATCAGGCTTTCCAAGCGCTTCAGTTTGTCAGTCAAAGACACATCTGTCTCCGGGGACAGCTGCCGCCGGTCAGTGATCTTCTCGTCCTTTGAAGATGAGAGAAGCTGGGGTCAGATTCTGGCTTTGTGGACGGGTCTCAGACCTTCCTTCCCACGGCCAACAAGAGTCCCAACAGGCGCAGGACGAAGACCCCCACATAGAGAGAGCCCGCATTCGCCTGGGCCGGGCCGAGGCCAGCACGCCAGGGGGCAGGCACAGCTGAGGACAGAAAGAACTGATCCCACCCTGCCAACGTTTGTTTTGTTTCTGTTCTCTTCTATGGTTTGGAGCCCGAGACCCTGCACAGGCATCCCGCCCAGGTCTTGAGGACACACACACGTACATGCACACACACGCACATAACATGCGTACATGTGCACATACACACAACACGTGTGCACGCTCATTAGTGCCAGTCACAAAAGCCAGAGGCTGTGCTCCTCTCCTCAGCAGAGACCCAGCTTCAGAGAACATTCCCTCCAGCTTTGCCCCACAGGCCAAGCGCTCTCTCTGAGCAGAGTTCCACGTTACCTGGGGGCTCCTGGTCACCGACGCTCGGAGCCCTGGCTGAAGAGTCTGAGGCATTGATACGAGAGCTTGAGGAAGGTAGAGGGGAAGGGGGTTTGAGTCTGGCCCCTGCTCGGGGTCTCCAGCCAGCCACCGACACAGCTGGTCCTCGAACCTAAGGGGACAAAGGACGTGACTTTTTAGAAATCTTTTCAGGGCTCACACACACACACAAGGGTTTGCCCTTCTTTCCACAGGGGGCAGCACTTTAGGAGGCGAGGCACAAAATGCCTTCCCAGCAGCCGGCCCCCGGCGCTGTCCCGGCCACCCCCACATCAGCTGGGGTCTTCTCATATGCACGTCCTCATCAAGACAAAAAGTCATTGGTAAAGGCAATGTGCTTTAAAAGGAACAGAGTGGGGCCTGAAATGTGATAGCATGGTCCCAGGTCAGCAGGCCAGCACACACAAGTGCACACACACACACGCCACATTCTTTCTCACTTTCTCTCTTCCCCCTTCCCCTTTCTCTCCCTCCCCCCCTTCTCCCTTTCTCTTTTCCTATCTCTGCCTCCTTTCTCTTTTTCTTCTCTCTCCCTTTCTCCCTTTCTCTCTTTCTCCCCAACTCTTTTTCCCCTTCCCCCTTTCTCCCCTTTCCTTCCCCCCACTCCAAAACCAACTATAGAAATGGTGCTGAGATCAGATATAGAACAAAACCCCCAAACTCCTTAAGGAAATTCCCCTAGCCTGTAGCTCCCCACAGCAGTGACCCTCTCCTGCTGCAGTCCCACCCACCGCCCAGGCTCGGCAGAAGAGAAGGCAGAGGGGGCCGCCTGCTGACCCTGTCACTGCCGCTGGGAGGAGCTGAGATACCGAGAGTCTGCCCTGGGATGCCACAGGCCCAGAGGGACAGCGGCTGTCTGCTGCAGCCTCTACTCGGGAGCCTGCCATACCGGGGGGCTTCCACGCAGCGGCCCAGGACAGGGACAGGGGAGAAGGGGAGCCCTGGCCCCAAAGCTGGAGAGTATCCGTGGGAGGGAGCCCCATCCGGACACCATCTCACCTCCTGCTCTCCTCCTTCTCCAGCTGAAGGCTGGCAGATAGGCGCCCCGGCAGCATCTCTGAGGCCGAGGCCGTGCGGGCGAGCTCCTCGGCGTCAGGCACGCGGCCGGCGCGGTCGCTCTCCGGGCCCCTGGTCCCGCCGCAGGGAACGTGGAGCCGTGAGGAGAAGCAGCCCTTGGCAGATGATGGCGAAGGCTTCGTGCCCAAACTGTCAGAAGAAAAAGGGAACAATTAGAGACACGAACAGGTTCGTCCGTGGGGTGTCCATCCACGGCTGCCGTCACCCCAACACCCCAAGATGACCCACGTGCTCTCCCGGGGCATGGCTCTCAGTGGGGTAGACACGCTTTTTCCAGAAACATGAAGAAATCATGTTCTGTCAGAAGGCTTTTCTTAGGGGGATCACTGCAGCCACCAGGGGCACCACTGGGCACGGAGAGCTGAGTCTGCAGTCAGAAGATCTGAGTTCAAATCCAGCCTCAGACCCTTCCTCATTGAGAAACTTGGAAGGAAACTGGACAGGTAAAAGGCAGTGGGAAAAGCGGGGAGGGGGTGTTTCAGGCCCGAAAGGGCAGCAGCCAGGACCAGGGCCCAGAAACGGAATCTGGAACATCCACCATCAGGAACACTGAAGACCAGCCTGACCAAAACAAGGACTGAGC
This sequence comes from Vombatus ursinus, assembly GCF_900497805.2. Lineage (NCBI taxonomy): Eukaryota > Metazoa > Chordata > Mammalia > Diprotodontia > Vombatidae > Vombatus > Vombatus ursinus. Next base: position 1,807,326 of record NW_020951925.1, read on the forward strand.
GAAAGGCGATTATGCTGACTGAGCCTAGAGAGGCAGGATGGAAGGGCTCTCCAGGCCCCTCCACTGGAGGGATCAGGATGGGGTCAAAGGGCACCCGTGGAGCCAGGCAGAGAGGGGGCAGCAGCCTGATCAGACACGCTCTCGGGAAAGTCTCGGCCAGTGGCCTAAATGGGTACATTCAGGGAGAGGGAAGGGGAGGGTGGGCTGTTGGCAGAAAAAGGAGCTGCTTGGCAGGGAAAGACCTGCCTTGCCAGGTCCCCCTGAGAAGGGCTGAGTTTGGAAAGCTGGAGGCGCTTGGGGTAGGGCAGCAGGAAAGGTCTGGCGGGCCAAAGGCCTGGACACAAAGCCGGCGCGCCCCCCCCTCCACCAGCAGACAGAAGATAGCAGGGCAAACACACCGTCCTCGTCCGTGTCTCTGGGCCTCTCTCTGGGTCTGTAGCCTGGCGTGCTCCCAGGCCCGGGGGACATCATAGCCTTTTAAATGGCTTTTGAAAAAGTAGACGCAGATCTGGCCATCTTCACTCAGAGCCTCTGAGGAGACAAAGGGACGAATGAATGAATAAGTGGATGGCGCCTCCACAAATCGCGACCCCCTAGCGTGGGTGTCCAGCCCGAGAGCGTCCTGGCCATGGTCAACAGCCCTGAGAGGCCTGACCCTCCGCCCCAGGGGTCCGGCGGAAGAAGCGGGTTTAGGCTCCTAGGGTCCTTGTGATCGATGTGGGGGAACCATCTACCTGGTGACGCCTGCCTCCCTCCCCCACAGCCCAGAGGTGGCTCTCCATCCGCTGCACAGGCCGCTCACTACCTGACGTGACGGGCAGTCTAGGCGGCTTCCAATCCCGCAGCTTGTGGTTGACGCACAGAGCTATGAGGTCATCCCATGGAATCTCGTCCACGGAGGGCCCCATCTCTCCCAAGGGCCACACGGCCTTGTTCTTCCACTTGCCGTATGTTCGACTCAGAAGATTCTCCACCTGCGACTGAAGGATGGGCTGAGTCTGGCCACAGCTTGGAATCTGGGACACATACTGGAAAATCATGGTGCACACGAGCCGCCAGGGAGCTGAAAAGACGCGAGAGCGGAGGTCACAACTACACACACACACGGCAGGCATGAGGAGTCCCCGGTGTGCGGGCCAGGCCATCCCCGGCTCAGACACTGGGGCCCCCCTCCAGCTCGGAGAGACCTCAGGGGACGCCATGCCCATACTGGGCCCGGGGACAGAGGCGGGGGGACAGCTACCACTGTCCTCAGTGGGGGGCCTCATCAGCGGCCCGGGTCCAGGGGGTGGGATTCCGAGGGACCATCGAGGGAGAGGCCTCCAGCGGCCGACATGGCACCGAGCTCCGGGGCCCCTGGGCCGCCCAGGGCCTCACTGCACTAACGGTGCTCCTCTGCTGGAGAACGTCAGGGGCGGGGCCGTGATGGGTCTGAAAGACAGAGTCCAATGGACTCGCTGCACAGAGGAGGAAACTGAACCCCAGTGACCAGGCCAAGGTCACGCCGCTGAGAGATGCTCCACCGCCCTGAGAGTACAACTGCGAAGCACTCGGACGGGGCTTCTGCCCCATCAGATGAAGGAGAGGGAAAATGCCCTGCGTGGCCACGGCAGCCCCTGGCTACACAGAGCTCCGTGGGTCTGACGGAGGACACTGGAGCCAGAATGACCTGGGTTCAAGTCTCCCCGCTGAACCCTCCCGGCCCCGTGGCCGGTCACGTCAACCCCCAAGGGCCCCTGGCCACAAGCTGCGGCGGGCAGAGGGAGCTCCACCCTGGAAGTCCGCCGGTGCACCTACCTCCCTGCGGGGGCAGGTCCATGTGGGGCAGCTGGAAGGAGAGCACGACCTTCTTCAGCCAGGCCAAGTGGCTGGGCTCATTCCACTGAAGGTGAGGAAGTGCCTTGTTGCCCCCCGGCTCCGCAAACTCGGTGATGGGCCAGGACAGGTGGCAGAGCCGCTCCGAGGAGGCCACCTCGGCGAGGAAGTACAACACGCTGTTGAAGAGCTCGATGATGGCACTGGGCTCCTGAGAGGGCAGGCCGGCCACGCGCCGCTCCTTGCGGTCATAGAAGAAGCGGTCGCTGAACTCGCGGCTGACGCCGTCCTCGATGTACTGTGGCAGAGTCTGACAGCAGAGCTCCAGGGAGCTGGGGCAGTGAGACACCAGCCACTTCACGGCCTGGGACACCTGGGGGCAGACACGGGTGGCGGGTGAGGGGACTCGGCCAGGACAAGTTGGGAGCGAGCGTCTGTCCGCGTCTGCCAAGGGGAGCGCTTTTGGCACCGTTACCCCACGGCCCCCAGCCCTCATCCCCCGCATGCCTACGGCCACCGCATCTCCGCTGGGAGAGTGACAGCGTCCAGCCAAAGCTGGCGAGACTCGTGTTTCGGCCACCTTGCTGGGGGACCACCAGAACCTCGCCCCTAAGCAGGGCCAGTGTCCCTGGCAGGCACCCCAAGACCACTCTCCTGGTCTCCAAGTCTGCTTCAGGAGAAGTCTGGGGCCGAGCCCCGAGCCCCAAGCACCTCCGCCTGAGGGCAGGGAGCTTCTGCCGGGGCTCTCGTGATGGCTACGGGCTATTCTGGAAGAACGACTCATCTGCAGGGATTCCCGCAGACGACAACACGGTGCTGGAATTCAGGAAGCTGAACCAGCTTCACGGTCGTTCGCCCCCCAAACACGGTTTACCATCTGCCAGCACTCAAAGGCGCCGTCTCACCCTGCTGGTGCCTTGCAGGTCATTGACGGCGGCTGGGATCTCCACAATGATGTAATCCGAAATAAGCTGGGATGAAACCAAGTCCTGGAGCATCAGACCTTGGAGAGGAGCAGACAGACTGCTCACTGCTTTATTCTGCCAACATGTCAGCTCGAGCCGATCCAGCCCCTCCCTCTGCTGGCCTCGCTCCTCATGCCCCTGGCTCAAGGAGACCCCTGGGTCTGACACAGGCAGCCGGGATGAGAGAAGGCGGCGTCAGACCCGACAGCACCTCGCCCGACGCCCACAAGGCTCGGAGAGGGAAAGGGAAGCGTCCGAGGCAGAAACCCTTCACAAGGATCCCTTTAGGCTGCCCGCTGACTTAGAAAACCCCTCTTAACAGCATCTATGTTCTGTGACGCTTTCACTGACTTTGACAAACATTTCCCAATGGCATTTGGATGTGCTCAGGGCTGCCCTGGGCCTGAGCGTCTGATGCCTCTGGCAACAGCGGAGAAGAAGAGGCTCAAGTCCAGCTCAGATGGGACCCACTTCACGGGGCCGTTGTAAGGGGCCCAGGAGGTCACACGTAAAGAACTGTTGGTTGTTTTTGTTTGTTGTTTTTTTGGCTAGGCAATGGGGTTAAGTGACTTGCCCAAGGTCACACAGCTAGTAAGTGTCAAGTATCTGAGGCCAGACTTCAACTCAGGTCCTCCTGACTCCAAGGCTGGAGCTCTATCCACTGCGCCACCCAGCTGCCCCTCTGAGAAACAGGAAGCTCCCCCTCCCCAGGCAGCTCTCCAGGCGAGACCGGAGGACCATAGCCATGTCACAGGCCGATTCTTTCTGGGAAAGGGTCGCACTAGATGGCCACAGAGGTCTCTTTCTAGTGTAAATCCCATGCATTCTGCAAAGGAATCCAAGGATTCTAGAGGTGAAGGGGAAGAGAGAGAGCAGACCCGTGGTGGACAGGCTACTTGTGTGAAGCCCAGGGGCGTGTCTGGCCTTTAGACCAGAGAGATCCTACTGCCAGGCATTTGTCTGAGGATGTCCAAGCACCCCCTCCACACACTACAGCCGGTGCCGACTGGCTCCGTATCATCTCCAAAATGTGTCTGGCATTTAAGGCCTTCAGAGCTGGGTCCCCCCGCCTTTCCAGTCTTGATCCTTTACACGCCCCTCCAAGTCCCACATGCTGTGCAACCCAGGGACAGGGCTCTCCCTTCAGCCCCACCTCCCAAGCCTCCTGAACACCAGGGCCGGCCCTCTGCCTATCCTCTCCCACGATCCTGTCTGCAGCGTGTCTGCACGTGGCTGTTTGCACGCTATCTCCCCCATTAGACTGGGAGCCCCTTGAGGGCAGAGGCTGTCCTTTGCCTCGCTTCGTACCCCCAGCCTGGCACACAGGAGGCACTCAGGAAAGGCATCCTGTAGCCCTGACCCTTCAGAGCAGGACGTAACTGGGAGCAAGGAGACGTTCAGCGACCGGGGAAAGGCTGAAGGCAGCCCAAGGAAGAATGGCTATGGACAGTCCAGAGAGGCCGGGGGAGACTCATGTGAACTATGGACGATCCCGCCCCCTGGGCAGGGAGAACAAGGCCTTCGGGCTGGGAACCGTCCCAAGGGTCAGTGCCCCCTACCCAGGGGCCTCACCTTCCTCCACTTCGCTCACAACCTCCTGGCCGGGCACGAGAACCACCAAGGGCACCAGGGGGTGGAAGGGCTTCACCTGCAGCAGCTGTTTGAGCTGCAGCAGGGCCGCGAGCCAGTAGGCATCCTCCTCGGCCGGCGCGGCGCTGCTCCCCGGGGCGGGCAGCAGAAAAAGGAGGCCGCTGGTGCCCAGAAGGTCCTTCTGCGTCTCGGCGGCGTCGAGGGCTGAATCGCTCAGCAGGCCGTGGGCCACCTATGAGGACACAGCAGCAGCAGAAGCAGGTCAGGGAGAGCGCGGCAGCGGCCAGGAAGCCACGCCCGCATAGCATGAGAAGCAGGAGCCCAGCCTCTGACTTCCCTAATCACGCCTTTCAATGAAAACGGTCATCGCAAGCATTCACACTGCATCAGAGTGGCCCATCTCCAAGTGTTCCCAACTCCAGATGAGGAAACCGAGGCTAAGAGAGAGAGGTGAAGTGATCTGCCCAGGGTCCCACACGTACGCAAGGCGTCTCAGGCCGGCTCAGAAGCCTCCAACCTCGCACTCTGTCCACCCCACAAAGGCATGGGGCCGGCCCAGCTCGTCCCGAGCCAGCCTTTCTGGTCACCACAACTCACACCACCCCTCCCTTGGCCACCGTGGGCTGCCGTTTCACGAGCAGCCAAGGCAAACCCACGAGCACGGTCCCCGGCTGGTCATCCTGGCCACAAAGCCGAAGGTGCAGCCCACACAGACGCCAAGGTGGGCTTCCCCACAGGAGTCAGGCCTGGCTCCTCCTGCCTGCTCCCTCACTCTCACCCTTTCGAGGGGCACTCAAGCTGGGGCTCTGGGTGGCTCACTTCACCTGGAGGCTCCACACTGCCCAGCACTCCCACGAATCCTTACGGAAACCGCGCCATATGCACAGACAGCTGGCCTTGGGGCAGGAGGACCCAGATTCTGGTCCTGCCTTGGACACAATGCCACCCCCTGGTGCCTGAGGCAGTAACAAGCTCCCCAGGCTGGCAGAGAGTTTCCATACTGGAAGACACCCGCCGTGCCCGCCCTGACCTCCAACAACACCACGAGTGAGCCCGGGGAGCCACAACGTCCAGACGCCCAGCCCGCCTGCGTCCACGCTGCTCTACCTGGGCCCCACCCGTGCCCCATGCACAGCAGGCAGCAGCCTCGTTGCCAAGAGCCCTCCGAGGGTGGCAAGGCCCAGGGAGGCCTCGATAAACACAGGCCAGACGAGGGAAGGGGTGAACACACAAGGGAGGGTGTCACAGCCCCATCACCTGCTGACCTTCGGTGGGGAGGGAGGGGCAGAGGCCCAGCCACTGCCTGGCCCTCACGCACACACCTTAACGCACACATTGACCCGGACCGTCCAACTGCCTTTGGTGGCACAGGCGTTCAGCAGGGTGAGCGTCTGGATCCCCTCAGAAGCACGACACACGCCATTTTGTAAGCCTTCATAGCCCATGAACTTGACTTTCAGCCAGTTTGCTAGAATCCTACCAAGAGAAAACGAAGGAAACAAACCCCAAAGGTGAGGAGGAGGAGGAGGCCTAGCCACACCTCCATGGACTGACTGCCCAAAGGGAGGCAGGATCCGGCACACGCTTCCCAAGATCCAAACCCTTCCCACTCGGGGTCAAAGTCAGCCAAATCTACGGAAAACCTTCACAGAAGGCTGCGGTCTTCAGAGCAGATGCCCACCCACGGGAAGACCCGAGGCCAAGGGGCATCCGAAAGCCAAGCGGAGCCCAGGCCACAGCTGACGACACGTCAGCTCACGGGACACGCACGCCAGGCGCGTGAGTTCTGGGGATGCTGGGGGCCCTGAGCAGGCGTGGCCAGGTCTCGGGCCCTCGGAGGCGGGGCTCACCTGCTGGAATAGCCAGAGGCAGGCTCTTCACTGTCGGGCAGCACCAACACCAGCTTCCAGAACACCTGCTCCCGCTGCCCAGGGTAATGCTCAGCAATAAGGGCTGGCAGGTCCAGAGGAGTCCACACGGCTTCACTGGGAAGGAGACCCCGGGTCAAGAGTCGATCAAATAGCCCTCTTCTACGGCATAATGAACCCTGAACCCCATGAACAAACCTGAGTAACTGCTGGTAGAAATACTGAACCTTCATCTGGTGGATTGTCTTGGTTCTCATCCATTGTAACCTAAGAAAGAAAGAGAAGCGACAGCCTCAGTGTCCTTGGAGGGGATTCGCCAGACGGGCAGGAGATGTGGCCCTGGCCTGGGCAGCCTCATGGCAGTAAGAGCTCTCGCCCCCGGGGGGGCGGGGGGGGGGGGGGCCCCTGGCCGGCCCCTGGCCGGTCCCTGGATGGCAGTGGCAGCAGGGGAGGAAGAGCTTTCTCATCCAGCACAAAGCCACGCTCGCCTGCCTCTCCAAGAAAGGGAGGAGGAGGAGGAAAAGCAAAAGAGCAGACGAAAGGCCACAGGTCTGTACAAAGGCTAGCCATGTGCGTTCATCCTTGGGGGCTTCTCCCAAACACCAACCACCAGTGACCCGTCAGCTCACTTCCCAGGCCCCTCATGAACACGGCCTGGTCTGCCCGTGCCCTCTCCTCTCTGGAGCCTCCCAAGTTCTCAGGGTGCTCCTTTTCGTGACTGAGGCAGAAAGCTCCATTTACAGAACATCCAGTTTCGTCAGGGAGAGGGCAAATTGGTACGGTGCTCTCACCAGTAAATAAATGTTTACTTTCAAATTATTTGGGTAGGGGAACAAAGAAACCAAATCACTAGAGACGAAGGCAAAAATTAGCCTTCCAAAATCCTCTCCTGTGATTACTCTGCCTCGTTCCCCTCCTCTACCCCACTGGACGATTCAATTCACCTAAACCCAACACGTTCCAGTCTGAGCACTTCTGTGCTGCCCATTTCCAATAAAACCCACAACCCTGATTCTCTGAGTCTGATCAGCCTGGTACTGGGGGAGGGGAAGGGAGGGCCTTCATGTGATGCCTGTGAGATCTGGAGGCTAGTACCATGACCCTGAGTTTCCCCATTTTTCCTTTCTCTTTATGCAAAGACCACTTAGGAAGAGTTTTTTTAAAAGATGAATAAAAGATTAGAGAGATAAATGATTCGACATGTACATATGCGTTCACGCACACGATACGTTAAATATATACACACACACATGTGCAAGTGTGTGCATCACTCTTCTTCTATTCAGAGTGCAATCATCAGTTCAGGGCTGATATACACTCTGGAGACAGTCGAGTTCAACCTCTCCCAGTGCGGAAGAACAACCTGAGGCCTCCACCCCATCGGGCTGAGCTCCAAGCCTCCGGGCTCCTTCCCTCTCCTACCCCAGCAGCATCCTCACCATCCAAGGGAGGGCCCAGATTCTAATGCCCTCCACTTCCCAGGTTCCCCCCCTACCCCGCCCTTGGCAGAGAGAGAGGGTCACTCCCAGGGAGAAGGGCACTGAAGGGTGGACCTGGATGCCCACAGACGGACAGAAACGGAAGAGCCCTCAGACAGTGAAGGTGCCCCCAGACAACTTTTTGCCTTCACGGCTACATCCAAAGAAGTGGAGAATGGCTGGAGGAGACCAAATGTTCCCAGAAGAGCAGCATGGAGGAGGTCACAGATGGACTAAGTCCTAGCATACTTAAGAGGGGCACACTCTGAACAACTGAAAAAATGGCAGAGAGCACAGCAAGGCCAGCAGTGGGGCCTTGATAAGGATGTCTGTGGGCATCAAGGTGGCGTCCTGGATGTGCGGAGGAGGAGAGGCTGAGCACAGCAGCCCCCCACGATCTCAGAGTCACGCAGTCAGCCATAAGGCAGAGACTGTACGACCCCCCCAAATGATTGTTGGAAGACTGAAAAAGGCCTTTAATCCAACGGAAAAAATACAGCCCGCAAGGCTCTCCTCTGACAAGGCACCTTCTGCCCACATGTGGTTAGCGCACACACAAATCACTGATACAAGTAACAAGAGATGTAGCTGTTCAATGAAGTTCTGATCAACAATCACAAGCGAGACACAAAAAACGCTCACTTGTCAGGGACATTTGCCACTGTCATGAAGACTGCCTGGCACACTGTATGATTTGAAAGGGAGGCCTCATAACTGCTACAGACTCCCCATGGCCAGGCATCAGGGCCCCAAACGCTGCAGAGGCTCTGAAATGAGGCCTATCACCACTCAAAAGTATTTAGTCTAACCATCCACATGGTGAAGACCAAGTGGATGAAGAATGCCTGTCGGGTGGGTCCACTTGTATGCATCGTGGACAGGCACTACTGGGGACAGACAACAAGCAGGCCCAAGACTTTAAAAGGAGAAAGAAAAAGGCTTGGATTGTCTTGGAAAACCGGGCAGTGTTTTCCACAACCCTAAACTTCTCCCTAAACCAAATATCCATCACACTGAAATCAATAATCTCTCAGTAATTCAGTCTAGCTACAAATTACAGAATTCTATAACGTGCAAGGAATAAAAACTGCAGGTCACCTAAATCAGCCAGTAAATAAACATTTATCAAGTGGCTACTATGTGCCAGGCATACAGCACTAGGTACTAGAGAAAGAAACAAAGGCAAAATAGAGCCTGCCCTCAAGAAGCTTCTGTTCTTACGCCCAAAGGGCTATCCAACTGTGCATACCCTGCGACCCAGCAACAAGCCTTCCAGGGCTGTATCCCAAAGAGGTCATACAAATGGGAAAAGGATCCACGTGAACAAAAATATTTACAGCAGCTCTTTCTGTGGTAGCCAAGAATTGGAAATTGAGGGGATGCCTATCCATTGGGAAACGGCTGAACAAGTTGTGGTATATAAATGTAACGCAATACTATTGTGCTGTAAGAAATGATGAGCAGGCAGACTTCAGAAAAACCTGGAAAGACTTGTATGGTCTGATGCTGAGTGAAGTGAGCAGAACCAGGAGAATGTTGTACACAGTAACAGCCACGTTGTGCAATGACTAATATTGACAGACTTAACTCTTCTCAGCAATGCAAGGACCTAAGACATCTCCAAAGGCCTCATGATGGAAAATGCTGTCTACCTCCAGAGAAAGAACCATGGAGTTTAAATGCAGACCAAAGCATACTATTTGCTATTTTTTTTCTTCTGTTGTGTTTTGTTTCCTCTTTCTGGTGGTTCCTCCTATTGGTTCTAATTCTTACCTACAACATCACTAATAGGAATATATATGCACAGCCTATATCAGATTGTGCACTGTCCTGTGGAGGGAGGGAGGGAGGGAGGGGGAGAAAAATGTAAAACTCAAACGCTTATGGAAGTGATTGATGATAATTCAAAATAAATTAATTAAAAATTTAAAAAAAAAAAAGAAATGATGAGCAAATAGCCTTCAGAAAAAACCTGGAAAGACTTGTATGGACTGATGCTGAGTGAAATGGGCAGTACGGGGAGAACATTGTACACAGTAACAGCAACACTTAACAATGGTCAACTATGAATGACTCAGCTCTGCTCAGCAGTATAATGATCTAGACAATTCCAAAGGACCCATGATGGAAAATGCTGTCCACATCCAGGAAAAGAACTGATGGAGTCTGAATGCAGATCACAGCATGGCATTTTCTTTTTGTTTTTGTTTTTTCTTTCTCGCAGTTTTTCCCTTTTGTTCTGATTCTTCTTTCACAACATGACTACGGTGGAAATGTGTTTGGTACAATTGTACACGTATAGCCCACATCAGATTGCACGCTGTCTTGGGGAGAGAGGAGGGGAAAGAGGGAGAAAAAATTTGGAACCCAAAATCTTATATAAGTGAATGTTGAAAACTATGTTTACACGTAATTGGAAAAAATAAAATACTGTTAAGTGTGTATGTGTGTGTAGGGGGGGAACTTACGTTCTGCCAGGGAAAACAACACGGACACAATTAAGTGCCTACAAAGCAACACAAAATAAAGCCGCTCAGAAAAGGGTCAGGGAAGGCCTTGAGCGGTGCGGAACGCCTGAGGCAAAGGGTCACAGAAGGTGAGTCCCAAGCACACTGAGCACAAGGAAGACAGCAAAGGAGCCAGGGAAAGACTGCTTGAGAGCTGCATGACCAGAAAAGAGAAGGGAGGAGCGAGGACAGCTGTGCCACCCTGGAGGCTCTGGGCAGACCCGCGGGCCAGAAGGCCCGAGCGCCGCCTGGCGCTACAAGAAGAAGCCTGGGCCCTCTTCTTCCTGATTCTTGGCATTCTAAAATCTGCGAGGGTTCTCACTGTGAATCGCTATCCAGCTCTGCCTACCAAACGCATCAGTGACAGGTCACCCAAACTAACATGCTAAGCACACAAATTGATTTTGTTTGAAAAGTGGGTGGGAGGACGAGGAGAAAACTGCCCTGAGTCCAAAGCCTGGCTGCTCGAAGCTTCGAAGGGCACCAAACCGGGGTCTGCGTGCCGGCAGGGACCCTGCAAGTGAGAAGCTGACTGCCCCCACCTCTTACCTGGTGCAGGAGACTCCCAGCTTTCCTGCGTGCCCCAGATTCAGGACGCCCTTCGCCAGGTTCTCTCTAGCAATCGGACACTCGGCACTGGGGGACAAGGCCTGCAGTCTGTTGCTGAGATCCACACAACAGGGGGCCGCAGGGAACGCTCTCATCTGTCTCTTGAGTTTTTTCCGGGCTGCGACAGCTTCTCTCCACCTTAAAAACAAAAACACCCACGTCTGGTGAGGAAGCTGGCAAGTCTGAAAAAAGAGGCACCAGAGCGCACTGTGACCACCTGACGGCAGCTGAAAAAGTGGGAGCAGCGAGGGCACAGAGGTCTCATTTTGGGGAACAAAGGCAGAACGGACATCCAAAGGAAAACAGTTGGCCGGGCCCGCCCCGTTGACGACGCTTCCTCACGTTCACAGATCAGCTGAAAGAAGGCCAGTTTCCATATCTGTGAGCACAGACCCTCCCAGCCTACTCACTTTGGCTCAGCTGCCACCAGTGCAAACACCCAGTGAGGTACCCAGAAGGAGCTGGCAAAGGATAAAGAGTGAGAGAGAGGCAAAGTGGCGCTGAGGCGATCAGCATCCCCATAACACGGTAACTATCACTAGAAAAACACTCTCTACTGACCCAAAAACCATTCTTATGTCACATGGTTATGTCAACAGATATAGACACTTTCGACAAAGTACAAAACGTGCTATGATAAAATACTAAAAAACATTAGAACAAATGATAGCGTCCGATCATTAAAATGGTGAATAACAAACAACCTGAAACCAAGATCTGGCCTGACCTAAAATGGAGAAATGCTAAAGGCCTTTCCAGTAAGATTAAGGATAAGGCAAGGGTGTCCACTGTCACCACCACCACTTGGTGCAATTCTAGAAATGCCGGCAATGCTGTATCAATAAAATCAGAAAAAGAAACTGAGGGAGTAAACATGGGGAAAGTGAATTATCACTTTTGAAAAAGACAATGGTTTACTTGAAGAGCCATTAAGATTAAAAGCTAATGGAAACAGCTGCTAAGTCCGGTAATATAGAAGGATATAAAATAGGCCCACACAAATCAGCCTTTCTGGATATTACTAACCAAACCCAAGAGGAAGCAGTAGATAAAGAAATTCCTTTCAAAATCATTGCAGACAGAATAAAATACTTGGGAATCTACCTACTAAGAAACACAGAGTGACCACATGAATAAACTACAAAACATTCATCCAGAAATAAAGACAGCTCTCCACAATCAGAGTGCCATCAATTGCTTATGGTTAGGCTGTGCTCATATAATAAAAATAATAATACTACCTAAATTAATTTATACATTCAGTGTCATGCTGAATCAACAAGGAGTTATTTTATAGATCTAGAAAAAAATAACAACAAAACTCATCTGGAAAACTTTCCAAACAAGTAATGAAAACAGTGGGAAAGAAAGGAGTCTAAGCAATAGCAAATCTCAAACTACAGTACAAAGAAGTAATTGTCATTTGGTACTAACTAAAACTAGAAAAGCTAGTCACTGGGGCAAATAGAAACACAAGAAGCAAACCAGTATCATTGCATAATGTTTTCAATAAGCCCAAAGATTCCAACTACTGGGATAAGAACTCAGTATTAGTCAAAAACTGCTAGGAAAACTAGAAAGCAGTCTGACAGAAATAAAGTCCAGACAACATCCCCCAGTATATCCTGGCTCCAAATGGGGGTAGGTACCAGACCAAGACTTTTCATATATATATGTATTTTTAAAGGCAATTGGGGTTAAGTGACTTGCCCAGGGTCACACAGCTAGTGTCAAGTGTTTGGTCTGAGGCCATATTTGAACTCAGGTCCTCCTGACTTCAGGGCCGGTGCTCTATCCACTGCGCCACCTAGCTGCCCCGTCGAGGACCACTGATGAGGCGTGCTACCCACCTCCTGACGGACTGGAGGATAGAAGCAGACAGAAACGCTGAGGAGACGCTCTCTGAGGCAGATGTGCTCACTCACCGTTGCAGGTATTTACAGAAGCACTGAAGTTCCTGCAGGGTCTCTCGGGCAGTCTGGAAAATCTCCTCCGCTAAGAACAAGTCCATGAGACAATCCCAGACGTCTTCAGCACAACGGGCCATGCAGGCCCTCCTCTCCGTCTCCACTGCACTCCTAGAGAAAGACAAGGGCAGGGACGCCTCAAGCCCTCTGAGTTGACACTGGACCAACCCCCCTGTGCAAGGCATCCGCCCTTATGAAGAATCCCACACTGATCTCAGATCTCAGAATGAGAAAACAAACCCAAAAGGCACTTCCACTGGAAGCCACGAGATTTCTATTTTTCATGAGAAATACCATGTTGTGGGAACCCCAGCAAAAAGAACAGTACCATGCCATTCAGTTAGGGGGGTCTCAATCTCCAAGGATCCCAAAGAAAACATTATCTTTGGACAAGAGAAGTGGGAGGGCAGGAATAAGCATTTACAGAGCACCTACTGTGTGCCAGTGCTGGGCTATGCTTTTGACAAAGAGGATCTCACTGGATCCTGCCAACAACCCTGTGAAACAGGTGCTAGCCGAGGCACAGAGAGTAAGTGATTTGCCCAAGGTCACTTAGCTCATAACTGTCTAAGGTCAGATCTGAACTCAAGACTTCCTGACTCCAGGCCCAGCATCCTGGGCACAGCGCCACCAGCAACCTCAACAGCAAAGTGGTTTCTTCTTCAATAATCACCCCAGCATGCGCAAGTTGAAAGAGTCCGCTCAGATCGGGCAGTTCTAGCCGGCCCCAAATTCCCACAGCTAGTTCACGGGGAAGCCAGGACTCCGGTCCACAGGACACTCGAGGTGGGACCTGCCCGGGGGCCACCCGAGGTCCAGTCCAGCATTTGTCCTCCTCCCTTGGAGGGTGAGGCCTCCACCTGGGCCAGGAGCATCCATCCTCGCACACCTCAGCTCTGTAACCGCAGTCCCCGAGCCCCCCGTCCCCATCTTCCATCCCCCCCATTGTGGGGGACAGGCAAGGTGCTGCAGGCCTCGCCTCTGGCCCACCGCCCCCAAAAGCAGCATGCAAGCCAACACCCCTGCCTGCTTTACCCTTGTCTCCTGCACTGCCTACCCTTCCTTCCGTCAGTGCCACAAACACGTGTGGGGCCTGAGCTGTTCCACCCCCGCATGGGCTCACCTGTGCAGGCCGTGGCCTCAGCTTCTCCCTCTGTACAATGTGAGGCTTAATCAGATCATCCCCAAGGACCCCTCCGTTCCCAGATTCTCAGCCTTAGTGGCCTCAGACATTTATTTAGGAAGGGGGGACGACACGAGAGTCCTGTGAGGGTCGGCGCTAAGAAGAGGGCGGGAATTTTGCAAAATCCATGATCTCTCAGCTTCCCAAATTCTGGGCTTTTATCCACCTCTTGTTAGGTCAGAGATAAAGAAAAAACAGACACAGTTCAGCAGCTCCCTACTATCTTACAGAAAAAAATAATACAGTTCGTTCCTCCAATTCAAATGAAAAGCTTTCATTCAAAAGTCTGTTTTTAAATGATGCTGTGATAAAATGCAAATTGTCTAAATAACCATTTGCTGCTGTTGTTGTTTTGCTAGGCAATGGGGTTAAGTGACTTGCCCAGGGTCACACAGCTAGTGAGAGTTATGTGTCTGAGGCTGGATTTGAACTTAGGTCCTCCTGACTCCAGGGCCAGTGCTCTATCCTCTGCACCACCTCGCTACCCTAAATAGCCATTTGTTAGCCATTGATTTCCTATCTAAATCAATTCCAATAACTCGTTCATCCTGTCCAAGTGAGCTCAAGAAAGGTGCTTCCTCTTCTAGGGCTATATCCCAAAGAGATCACACGAATGGGAAAAGGACCCACATGTACAAAAATATTCATAGCAGCTCTTTTTGTGGTGGCAAAGAATTGGAAATTGAGGGGATGCCCATCCATTGGGGAATGGCTGAGCAAGTTGTGGTATATGAATGTGATGGAATACTATCGTGCTATAAGAAATGATGAACAGGCTGTCTTCAGAAAAACCTGGAAAGACTTGTATGGTCTGATGCTGAGTGAAGTGAGCAGAACCAGGAGAACGTTGTACACAATAACAGCCATGTCGTGTGATGACTAATATTGATAAACTTAACCCTTCCTGGCAATACAAGGGTCTGAGACATCTCCAGAGGCCTCCTGATGGAAAATGCCATCCACACCCAAAGAAAGAACCATGGAAGCCGAATTGTTCTTTTTTTTCTCTTCTGTTGAGTTTTGTTTCCTCTTTCTGATGGTTCCTCCTGTTGGTTTTAATTTCTACTTACAACATCACTAACGTGAAAATACGTTTAATATGAATGTAAACGTAGAGCCTATATCAGATTGTGTGCCGTCTTGGGGAGGGTGGTGGGGAGGGAGGGGGAGAAAAATTTTAAACTCAAAAGCATATGGAAGTGATTATTGATAAATCAAAATAAATTAATAAAAAAATTTTAAAAAAAGAAAAGAAAGGTGCTTCCTGCTGGGTAAACAGGCACGAGTCCACCCCGGGCCTCAGTTTCCTCACTCGTAAAGTAAGGAGCATCCCATCTGCATCACCGACTTCCCCGGGAGGGTCACCGTGAGGCCAAAGGAAACCCTCCATGTCAGGGACAACCCTTCTATGAGTGAGCCCCTTCCTCAGCGACGGGAAACAAAGATGTTACTACATGGATGGCTGCCCCTAAATTAAGCAACTGTACCTGGCAAAGGAAAGGCAGGGCAGTGGGTAGAGAAAAGGCCGCTGCGGGGCCACTGCTCCTCTGGCACCCCCACCTCAGGCTGCTGCCAGGCAAGTGGGCACCTGTGGTGGTCAATCTCCTCCCCTGGGAGTTCTCTACCCCAAGGAAAGCATGAGTCTGACCCCTCCCACTCCCAACTCCTGCAACAGAGGACAGCCCAGAATACAGCCACCCCACAGGGTGACTCCCAGCGTAATTATTCCCAAAGACCATCAGACACTGCAGTTGTGTCCTCGCTGCAGTAAGCACATTCCCCCAAGTTTTTCCTCCATTGTATTCCCTCAGGGCTGGTCCCACAGGCCCCAGCTCTCCCATGGCTCAGTTGCAGATCGGGCAGAGATGCCCCTGCACTCTAGAAGGGAACCCCAGAGGCAGAGCTCCAGGGACCACCCGCCTCCCTGGACAAAGGCCGAGTCACCGCAGCGGGCAGAGGCAAAGCAGGCACTGAGCCGAGGGACCCAAACTCCGAGGCCAGCAGAAAAGCCTGGCTTTTGTGGAGATGAGTCAAAACCAAGGATGGCAGCAAACTCCTCCCTCCCACACCGTCAGCCCCGCTGCAGCTCTCACTCACTTCAGCTCCCGTGAGGAGGTTTCCCGCACACACTCGGACACCACGAGATCCAACAGCTCGGCCGCCAGCACCCGGCTCAGCTGGGCCAGCAGGTGTTCTCTCTCGCGTCTCCGTCTACCAGAGGGAGAGGAAAGCACAGAGGGGGATCACTGAAAAACCCGTGTCCGATATGCCCCGAGCCCCCCGGCGTCCAGGACAGGGTCCCCGCCGGTCACAGACCCAGCACCTCAATCCCGTCAGCACGAGACGACGTTACCTTTGCTCTTCAGCTCTTTTCTCTACTTCCTTAATTCTTTCTCTTTCTTTGTTCACTTCTTCAGCAGCGACCTGCCTCAAAACGTCCACTGTTGTTGCGGCCAAGAGTTCCTCCATGGCCACCCTGGAAGCCCTAGACGAAGACAAATGCATCACGCCATCTGGCCCTCTCCAAGCACCACCCAGCCCTGCCCAGAGCCCGGGATGCAGGAGCCGGGATGGGCCTCCCCAGGCTGCCGGCTACAGCCCTCGCCCTCCGAGAGGCAGGAACAGGGGCTGCCAGGGTGCCGTTCTGAGGAAGGCTGGAAGGCCACGGGAGGCAGCTCACAAGAGACGGGGCAGAGGGAGACCCAGAGCCTGCTAGCTCAAGGACAGAAATCTCTGGGAGCCAACAAGCATACCCTAAGGCTGCAGCCGCGTAGGCAGCTCCGGCCTGGCCAATTTCTTTGCAATAGCTTCTGAGGACGTCCTGGACGAGGTCTTCAACGACCCCTACGAGGTCCTAGGATGAAAAAGAAGACACAGGGCCCCACTTCTTTGGCTTCGGCTGCGTGTTCAGCACACGAGTTCGTGGCAGGCCTCTGGGCAGCTCCGTGTTAGAGGCCGTCCCCTTCTGGGACTGGTGGCTCAGCGAGCACGAGAATCTCCTATCGGCTCTCTGCCTTCTCAAAACCAGAGTTCTCCAAGTGGCATTTCAAGGCCCCTTCCCTCCCTCTGCTCCCCTCAGCGTCCCCGTTCTCTGAATCTCTGTCCAGGCTGTCCCCAAGACCCAGAACGCCCAGCCCCCATACTGCCACCTCCTGGAAGCCCATGGCTACAGGAAGCCCTCCGACATCCTCCTGACATTCCCCCACTGGAAAAGCCTTCCCAGCTAAGGCCCCTCCCGCTGACGCCCTGTATCTTGTAGGTACCTAATTACTGACATGCTGTCTCCCCATTAGAATGGAGGCTCCTAGAGCGCAGGGGCTGGGTTTTCTGCCCTGTGCAGTATTCCCACTCAGCAGGCCTCTGTTAAATGATAACTGTGCTAAGACACAAAGAAAGGCCCCAGTGATGCCTGCTCTCGGGGGGCTCACGCTCTATCTGGGAGACAACGCGCAGACACCGGGCACAAACCAGACACGGACAGGATAAACTGGAACAAGAACCTGACCCAGGCCTGCTCACTGACTGACCGACTGTCCTAAAGGCACGGCCTCCAACCTGCCTGAGCATCACCTTCCCATCGGTCCAACCAAGGCCTTGGGCTCCGACACCCCTCCTACCACCTGCCTCGGAGTAAAGGCAACATCGTCCTTCTTCCGTACCGTGTCAGTGTAAGTAGGCCGCGGCTTGGGAGGAGGTGGCTCGGGCTGCCCGAGAGGCTGGAACAGAGATGACGGGGCAGCCAATGCGGCAGGTGCAGGGGCTACAAGGGCCGGCGGCGGCGCGGCGGTCTGGCTCTGCAGCGTCTGAGCAGGGGGGACGAGCAAGGGCTGCGACGGGCCGCGCAACGCCAGCACCTCTGTCCCAGGGCTGGCTTCTTCCACCTTCCCGCTTCCTGAAGGAGTAAAATGACAAGGACACAGCAACATGGAACATCGCCATCCCACACTGAGCACGAGGAAGCATGGAGGCCTGGGGAAGGGGAGAGCAGAGGACTTGGAGCTAGAATCAGGCCGGCTGGATCCCAGCAGAACGCCAAAGAACTGGGGCCATTTCCAACATTCGCCACGAAGGATATCCAAGCACAAAGTCAGGATGCAGCTTTCAAAAGCTTGTCCAGGGAATCTCAAAGGGACTGCACTCCCAGAGGCAGCATGGCACAGGGGAAAGGGCATGGGAGCTGAAGTGAAGACTTGGGTTCGAATCTCAGCTCTGCACCTTACTCCCTGTGTGATGCTGGGCAGGTCCCTGAGCTTCCTAAGCCTCAGTCTCCTCATCCATAAAAAGGGGTGGGACGAGACAGAGGGCCTCTGCAGCAACGGCCCTGTGACCCCACAACGGCCTCTTTCGCTCACCTCCACCATCCACGCTGGGCTTCTGTCCACTTGGAGCAGGCTCAGGGGCTGAGCTCTCCCCCACATATTTGTTCTGCGAGTTGAAGCTGCACACTGGGATGTGACAAGGGATGGGGGGTAGCGACCCCCCATTCACCACTTCTCCCACCGAGACAGTGAGCTTCTCTGTGATGAAAGTGCACTTCTTTGCCTTGTACAAGCCCTCGGGTTCCAAGAATGCAGACCGATTAAGCTCAACACAGCTGCCCCCAAAACAAACAAACAAACAGAAAATCAAAACCACCTGAAAGAAACGTCACCTTCCCAACACAAAGGGGAGAAGGCCGAGCTCCGTCACCCACACCCCAGGGTGCCCATCGTTGCATTCCCTCTGAGCTCGTGAACCCGGAACCTCCTGAGTGCAGGCCAACCCTCTTACAGGAGAGGAAGAGGCACCCTTCGGCTGACCACACGGGGCCCTCCACTCCCAGGCCTTCAACAAAAACCGTGGTCCAGAGAATGTCTAATTTCGACTAGAATAATTGGTCCACCATTTGAAAAGGCGAAGATGACCCGGAAGCACAGTGCTTACACAGGACGGGTCATCCCGGGCCACCTTCCTAGTCTGCGTCGGCTCTCCCACCTGGACCCGGGGTCCGTCCACACAGACCACAACCCGTCTGTGACTTAGCAGGCCGTCTTTAAAAGTAGGCTGGGCCAAAAAAATGCATCTCGTGAAGTCAAGCTGGTAACAAACCTCCATCCTCGGTGAGCTGCTCCTTCAGTGGGTCTGTCCCTGGAGCACCCCAACCCCCAAGCCCACTAGCGAGGCAGCTGAAAAAGCTAGGCCCTCTCTGAGCCACTGCAAGGCATCAGAGGAGGCAGGAGGGAGGGTCGCCAATCAAGGTGGGGGGCCCTGCGGTCACAGGCAGTGGTGGCAGAGGAGGGCTCCTGGCAAAGGTACCACTAACCAAAGGAAGGAGAGGCTCGAGAAAGAGCCAAGAGCTCCTGAGCGTTCTCACCCATCGGACACACTGAGGCCGTAGTAACACAAGAAGTTGGTCGCTTCCTCAGCGTCTCTGAACAGTAACATGGGCACCAGGTTATCCAAGGGAAAGCTGGTGGACCTCTGAGTGCTGACCGTGTAAGCCACGTTGAGAGCCCTCAACGCGTCTTTGCGGATCTACAAGAAAAATGGCGCCCATCAGGGCAAACGTCCGACACCCACAGATGCGCCAGGACCATTCTGAAGCCACGGTCGTCCACTTTGCAGGCTCTGCTGTATTAAAGGGAGGGACTTTCTTCCCCTAGTCGCCAACTCCTCCTGTGCCTCGTCAAATGAAGAAGACAATTTCCTGCAGACCGCGCCAGCCATCTGGCTTGGGGACAAATCCTTCTGGGCCCTTTTTAGTCACTTGAACAAGTCTCACAGAAGGGAGAAATTTGCTCCCTGGACACACAGCATTTTGTGCTGAAGGTCATGAAACATACACTCTCCCTCTTCCTAAACAATCTGTTAATCCCCAAACAGTGACCAAGTGAGTGAGCTTTTTGCTTTGAGAAAGTAGAAAAATCCAGCTGACACCGCCCTTCTCAGACCCCCAAAACCAAGTACTCTCCAACACAACAGACATTTCTCAGGCACCAACTCCTGTAGGGTAGGTGCCAGCGCATTGGTAACTTGGGAAAACATCCAGGAGATGTTTTTAGAGTTAAAAATCTGCCTTCCAGATTCTAAGCCCAAGAAAGGCTGAAGATGAAATTTTAAAAAGAAAATTCTAGTGATTGGTGGTCTGCTGTCATTTCCAACCCCTGCAGAGCCCAACAGACTGAAAACACCAAGTGTCCTGTGAGGGCGTCTGCTGCGCTGGGGAAGGGACTAGCTTCCTGGGACTCTCGTCTCCTGGGCCTGAGATGCTTCTTTTGTCTTCGTGGGTCCCTATGAGGCTGTCGCTGATGGCATTACCACGAATCATGGAATCAGAGCTTCAGAAAAGCCATGACAGATGACTAGCCCAGAACAACAGAAATCTGAATGCTGACTTAAAATCCTAACAGCCAATAAAGACAGCTGACATTTACAGAGCGCCTATTAGGCGCCAGGCCTTAGGCTAAGCACCTCACAATTATTACCTCACGGGATTCTTGCAACAGTCCTGGAAGGTAATTGCTATTATGAGCCCCATTTTACAGATAAGGAAACTGAGGCAAACAGAGGTGAAGCCCAAGGTCACAATAGAGAGGAAGTGTCTGAGGTTGCTTTCCGGCCCAGTGCTCTACCCATTGTACCACCTGGCTGCCTAAAAACCACAAGCTGGCATCATCTTTGCCGTACTATGTTTTTATTTATTTAGTTAAAACTTTCCCAATTACATTTTAATCTGGTTCAGCTGCAGTGAGCTTGACAACTCTGATCTAAGCCAACCCTTCACCTTACAGATGGGGAAACTGAGGCCCAAAGAAAGTGGCTCCCCCAAGGTCTCCTGGCAATGAATGGGAAGGCGGAGGAGACACTCCCCCCACACTCCTGGCCCACAGAGAGCACTTTGATTTTTAGAATTTTTTCTCCCTGCAGACTAAATCAAACCCAGCGACACTCCTCCTCCAGCCCTTCCATCGCAGCTCACCCACCTGATTGAAGTAACAGTGCAGGAGGCAGGCATTCAGGTAGGAGGTGGACCGAACCAGCTTGAAGAACCTGACAAAGTTGTTGCTGTTCAGGGCCGCGAAGGCCTGCACTGCAAATTTCACCTCTGGGGAGTTCCGGACATTGGGCCGGAACTGCTGCACCTCTCTGGGGACGCAACCAGAAAGTGATTCATGAAAGAATGCAGAAGGTGAGAGGGGAAGGAGAGAGAGGATCACCAGGATAAACATACACAAAACTGGGCGTGTGCTGATGAGTCTACACCCGCCACGCAGTCTGTCTGAACCCTCAGAGCGCACAGCAAGCGCACACTGGAAAGGTCTGCTCAGGCCTCGCGATGGCCAGGGACCCAACCGGCTGAGGACAGCAACAGAGGGAGTCATCCTTCCAGCTATTTATTTACGAGGAACTTCAAAACAGGAGTACAGAGTCAGGCGCGTATGTGCTACATACGGTTACACATGAGCAGGAACGAGTGCATCCGTGCTGTCTGCCAAGCACAGCACTGACAGCTGGGCATACGAAGAAGAAAGACAGCCCCCGCTCTCCAGGGAGGAGATAACACAGAGGGAAGGGCCAGAGGGGCCAGAGGCACAGCAGAAGATGAGGCCTCCTCTTTAATGCCCTTTATACCGATAAAATCCGAGCTCTTTCTGAGGGTGGACCCAGGGTGCTGGTGACAGGGACTTTCCTCTCTGGGTCTTCAGTGGCTGTGGCCACATCTCCCCAGGGGCTGCCTCCAGGAGGATGCTGAGCGCACAGGGCTAGAGGGCTGACCATCCCCAAGCCTCAGGCTTGGAGGGGAGGTGGGGCTGGGCCTGGGCCGGCCCGTGCTGCCTCTTCCTCAGCTGCCATCTCCCCCATAGAGTATAAGCTTCAGAGGGCAGGGCCTACTTCATTTTCATCTTTTGATCTCCAGCACCTTGCCCAGGGCCTGGCACATAGTAGGTACTTACCACATGCTCACCGATAAATCAAAAATAACTTTGTATCCAATACAACACAACACAATGCAAATACAATACAAAACAAGGATTTGTACGCACAGATAAACCTCAACCACGTACAAACTGGGGAAAGAAATTTTAGCTCATGGGTATTTTGGGTGAAGATTAATGCAATTTCCCAAAAAAAACCCTTTTTGAACGATTCAAGAAGGGTGGCAAGAAGGGGCCTTGTCAGGCCATTCAAATTCTATCCCACAGCTCATCTTCCCCAGAGGTTTCCCTTGAAGATGTAATGCTCTAGAAGAGCTACTCGAGGAAAAGGACGGACCATCTTCTGAAATACAAACACCAGAGAGCTCTGGACGAGCTCATCTGAACATGGATTTGTTCACGCGTACACACATCACCAGAACCTGAACTTCCTGCTCGGACTCTCCCGTTTCAGATTCCCAGGCCTGAGGTTCCAGGCACATTTTTGCTTTCCTGGTGCTGATGTCATTGAAGCGAAGGTCAGCCATCAGCACGCCACTGTGCTCCCCACATCGCTCCAGGGCGATCACCCCCACCCTGGGCTGAGCTGCCATGCCTGGCCCTGCAGCCACTGTCCTTGCTGTCACCCGAGAGATGCAGATCGATGGTCAGGCTGGCTCCAGAAATCCTGGGCGCCCAGGCCACTTTCCCTCTCTTGGCCTCAGTTTCCAGGGGCTAATAAACTAGATGAGCTCACTATGGGATGCTCCTGGAGGACAGTTCCCAGCCCTGCCCAGCCCCCCCCTTTCATGGTCTCCTGCCCCTCCACCACCCACACCCTGGGTCCATCACCTCCCAATGGAGCACTTGCCTCAGGATGTCTCCCTTGTTGAGATTGAGCAGGACGTTGTAGCCTCGGAATTCTGCTTCGCTTGCACAAAAAACAGCTTTGTTGGCCAGGTCCTGGTACATCTCCTTGAGGCTCTGCAGACACTTGGTCATGTTCTCATTGTTGATCTTGGCGTCAAAGGAGGACATGGGCTCTTCGCACAACGAGTGAGCGCAGTGGATGTGGAATCGGGTGCACTTTTCAATCAGTGACACTGTCAGGGGGTCACAGAGGTGCTGCTGAGTGATGTCCTGCCCAACGAGAACAGAGCCAGACAAAACCAGGCAGTGAGAGCCAGACAAAACCAGGTAGTGAGAGCCGGACAAAACCAGGCAGTGAGAGCCAGACAAAACCAGGCAGTGAGAGCCGAACAAAACTAAGCAGTAAGAGCGTCGTCGTCGAGGGCCAGGGTCATCCTGGCTGTTACAAACTGCCTACTTCTTATGCTCATGTGAATGATGGTCTGACAGACATTCACACTCACACACACACACACACACACACACACACACACACACACACACACACACACACACACACTGCATGATTTTGGGGTGCTTCAGAATGACTCCTGAGACTTGCTTATCGCTTTGAGGGTGGCATATCACCCTTGGAACAACCAGGACAAATGGCCCTCCTGTAGCACTTTCCAAGGTCCTACAGGACTATGCTTCCTGCACATCTGACCTGAAGGGACTGGGGACAAGCCTCCCAGTGCCTGCCACCTAGGGCTCACACTATCAAGCAAACCCACCATAGCTGGGATATGACAGAAACCCTCCCAGGTTTCAGCTACCAGCCTACAATTCTCAAAAAGAGGCCCAGGTCATACCTTTCGTATTCCACGGGTCCTGTTCCACACAAAGTCGTACCAGTCACGCAAGCTCCCTTCCCTCTGGTCCATAATCTGGGTGACAAGGTAGTCCATGGTCATGCTGAGCACCCCCGAGGGACGCAACTCATGGGGCAGGGGCTCTTCCTGGTCAGCCGAGGATCGGCTGTATTCTTTTATCGCTGTCGCATGGTCTACCTAAGAAGAGGGTGAAAAACGCATTCTGTTGGTTAACATTTGTTTTAATTCTGCTTGTCTTACAAGGCCTGTATAACTCAAGATTTTACTAAGGAGTAAAACCCATCACTCCCCTACACAAGGGTTAGGAGTGAACAGGAGACTTTGCCAGTCTGGGAGCTCCCAACAAGGTACAGAGCACGACCCTGCCTCTGCATTTTCACCTCTACGAAGCTCCCCATGCTTCACCTATGCACAAAGGCCAAAGAATTGTCTTCATACGTCAGTCAGCCTAATCAGCTGTCCACTGCTCTCCACTTGCCTTTGTTGAACCCAGGATGACTTAGATATGGGGATATTGAGGAGATTTGACTGGCAGGGTAGCCTTCAATGAGGCCAATCCCATCCAAGCCCTGCCTTCTTAACCACTGGCCCCTGGGTATGTCTTTCCATGACCCAGATCATGCAGCAGTGGCCTCTGCCTAGATTTGGGAGGCCTCCGCCTAGATTTGGGAGGCCTCCAGCTACAGGTCTGTCCAGCCTTCCTGTCACTAGGGGGCCTCTGATGATGGCCACAGGCCACTAAGCATGCTTCCATTGCCGCGAGGCCACCTACAGGTTGGGCTCTCTCACATCCATGACTTGCGGCCATTTGTTTACACCGTCACCAGGAGCATGCCAGGGTTGACAGGACGGGCTCTGGTGGCAGTAAGCAGACAGACACTGAAATGGGCCCAGAACTGAGGAGGAGGAAGCAAGTGGGCTGGATGACACCAGGACACTGGGCAGGTCTTTCAATGACAGCAAATTTCCCAACCTCCTCCCCTCAAAAAATATCTTTGAAAGCCCATATATCCTTCTGGGGAGGCTACACAGAGCTGCCATTAATGGAATTCCAATCTTTCTGGAATCAGAATTTCCCAAAACGTAATATGAAGATGAGAATGAGTGTCCATAGCCCACAGCAGATTCCCAATGGTAAAATGGATGCTTGGGCTGGTATCTCGTGTCGACAAAGAGAGTGGTCATGGACAGTCTGAGTGCTACACAGGGGCCCTCGCAACCAGGGCAGACATGAAGGACAGTCCCATGGGATGTGCAGGCTTTGCAGTAATTACCATACCAATGAGGTCACAGTTCCAATCAAAGCAAAGCACTTGAGCACGTACAGAGCCAACACAAAGAAAAAGCCACCAGGCCAAATCAAGGCAGGTAGCCACGTAACCCTACCTGATCCGTTCCAGGGAGAACTTCGAAAGAACTCAGCTGGTTCCTGGTTTCTCTCATGTACCGCTCTTTCTCGGGACACATGTCTGGACACGTCCCCACAAAGGCTTTCGCTTTATCCAGATCTGTTCTTTTGACACGAGCTAGACACAAGAGAAGGAATCAATAAGCATTTGCCTGGAAGGATGGAGGACAACAAAACTGCCCCTGTCCTTGAAGAGCCCAGACTGGGCACAGACCCCAAGGGGTGGCTGTGACAAAGGAGATGCTGGAAGCCTGGAGGAAGTGGGCCTCAGGTGAGATGAAGAAATGGACCCCTCACTCCAAATCGATGGGGAGAGGCGGGAAGGTGGGATCCCAGCGCGAGATAAAGAGAACCTTGGGAGGCCTCGCCTTCAGTGCCTGGACATCATCAACAGAAAAACCTCTAAAAATGGGACTGCCAAGGACAGCTCCTTGTTATCAAGAGGGGAAGGGAAAAGAAGGGGAGAGGAAGAGTGGAGAAGCACTCATTCAGGGTCCACGGTATGCTAAGCACTTCACAAATCTTTTCTCATTGGATCCTCACAAGGAGGGGCTAATATTATCCCCATTTCACAAGTGAGGAAACAGAAGCAGAGGCTAAATGACTAGACTAGGCCAGAGTCACACAGCCAGGAAATGTCTGAAGCTGAATCTGAAGCCAGGTCATCCTGAGTCCAGGCCCAGTGCTTGGTGAGCTGTACCACCAGCTGAGGTTTTAGCAATGTCTCATTAATGCACAGAAAGTGACGACTGGATGAGACCTACAAGTCTTGTTTATGGTGCTCTATCTGTCCAAGGGTGGGCTATGCTTGTATAAAACCCCAATCGGTTCTCTTCAGGGTACACCTCATGACCACTGGTTTCTGCTTCTCTTTCGGTATGGGCACGACACTCCAGATCCATTTAGGACGCTTCAGTCAAAGGCAGCGAGCCAATGCCTACTGACCAGGCCATCAACCAATTCAGGAAGCACATCCTAGTGCCCAGCGGCTGGTGGCCAGACGTACCAGGACAAAAGTGAATCAAACATCCCTCGCCCTCAAGGAGCTTAGCTTCTATCACTTATACCAACATGGGCAGCCCCCAGGAAAACCGCAAAGCAATCAAAGAGTCATCAGGCCTGGCTCACTGCAGTTGAAAGATGCGACAGGAACCGCCACTCTGGTAGGCCCCAACAAAGCCAAGCACGGCGGGCCGGCGGACGATGCAGAGCAGGGGACGCCAGCCCAAAGCTCACCTTGCCTCATGATCTTATCCCTCTGGTCAAGGAGGCGGTACTTGTCCTCTGACGTCTCAGCCACCGTCCCCATCAAAGTGCTGAGGGTGGTCGCCGACAGGCTCAGGTTGTCTGAGCTCGGGACCTCAGGCCCAGAATCAAAGGGCTCCCCTTCAAACTGCAGAGACTTGGAAAGGCTCGATTTCTTAACTGGCGAACTACAAAAAAAGAACACCATGCTTGGCAGAGTCCCCATGCTGACTCAGACTTCCCTGGCCTGCTCTCCATGAAGAATCATGACTTCCAAACACCAGTGGCTTTGCGATCTCGCACCCTCCCCATGCTTGCCTGCCTGGCCTCCCTGTGTAGCTCCTGCCCACAGTTAACCACCCAGGGGCGTTCCTTTAGCCCTGATCTTGTGTGAATGCCTGAGGCACAAGGGCCGGCCCCTCCTTAGCGCTTCTTCTCTCCTTCTGTGTTTTGCTTAGTTTCTTGAGATGACGCCCTTTCGTCACCCACCCACAAAATCCTACTGGGAGGCCTCTACGGGCCCGGAAGTGGCCCTGGCTTCTGGAAGGCTCCATCCCAGCGAAGCCCAAGTCTGTCTGCAGCCCAACCCAGCCCAGCCAAGAGCTGAGGCCCCCCCAGCCAGGTAACAGAAGGAACCGCTCAGGCCCTCACTGCTTTTCTTTGATTCGCTTCTACTCAGGCTTAGGACGTGACTACAACCTTTGGGGCTGTTCTAACTGGAGGTGGGGTTTAGGGCTACAATTTCACCATCATTGGGAAGTCCAAGCATACGAACTCCCTCCAACCTGAATGAGATGATAACAGTAGAGTGAGCAGAGCAAGGAGAACAGATTTACAAAATGGTGACACCAGAAAAGCCACTCAGAAATCCTTAAGAACTATCCCAACCAAAGGGCCAAGCCGACATGCCCGCCCCTCCTCCTGACCAAGCTGGGGGCAGACAGAGACATGTATGTTGTAGATAAGACCAAGGGAGAATGTGTTTGCTTAACTCTGCATATTTGTTGGAAGGGCGTGATTTGTCTTTTTACTGCTACAGTGGAATGGTGGGAGAGTGCCACAGAAATGTGCGCTATTCTTATTATCACATTTGAGAGTCATGAAAACCCCATGAACAAAGCCCTGGAAATATTAGAGCCCCCACTCTTAAAGGAGGCTTCCTGAGCCCTAAAAGCTTCCAGAACTTAACCAGCCAATAGCCCCCTCTTAGAACCCAGGAAAGCTGAGGCCCAAGTGTCCGGCCCAAGCTCTTTCCATCACAGCCAGCTGCCTCAGGGACCACCAAGGGAAAGCATTAACAAAATCCCCATCTTTGTTCTTAGCACTAAAATCCAATGTGAAAAAACCATCCATTCACTTTTATTTCATGGGTCATAAAACATATGTGCCATTCATAAGGTCAACTCAAATCAGATCCTTGATTCAGAAGTTCTGAAGCATAAACGGACAAAAAAAGCTTTTACAAAGAAGTTTTATAATGTGTAGCTCAAGACTACAGACAAGTAACCATTGATTCCTGACTGTCTACATGGGGTCCCAGCAGCCAAGTCAATGAGCATATGTTAAGCACCTACTGGGTACTGTGCAACGGCACTAGAGACGAGACAAAAATGAGCCCTCATTTTAAGGGGAGGAAACGCCACATGTGCAGACAAGTTCATCCATGAGTGCTCCCTGGCTTTGCTCGTGGGCATCGGCCATCAGGCCTACCTCTTACTCAGAAGGCTGCCGCTACTGCCAGCTGCAGCTCTCAGGGGGGGCTTGCGTAGCGGGGAATGCTGAAAAGGTGGGTCTTCGCAGCTCTGATTGGCCTCCCCCTCACCCGATTGTTTCTCCTTCGGTGAAAAGTCCTTCTTGCTGGGACCTGAGGAGAAGAAACGTTAAGTCAGGAGTTTCTAAGACCAGGGGGCTCCCCAGCAACCAGACACTATCATCTGGAACAAAGCCACACCTGGGTGATGAGGACAGAACCTGCAGGTTACAGAAGATGCCACAGGTGGGCACTGCTGGGCACTGAAGGAGCCACCCTCTGGGTCACCCCAATCTGTTACCAGCCACAAACAGCAGGTGCCACAGAGCAACCACCCACCACCGGCATTCTATCCAGAAGAAAAGCTCAGAATCAACTCACTTGTTTTTTTCTTGTGCCAAAAGATGAGCACGTCTTTATGCAAGCCTTTCCCTTTCTTCCGAGCCAGGGCTGCAGACGCCTGAAAACAAATTCTAGAACCAATGAGGAGGAAGTGGCAACACCAAAGGGAGGGATGATAACAAGCCCAGAGGAAACACTCAGGGACAAAACGACCCGATCTGAAGCTGTTCGTGCTGCTGAGAACGAGCTGCCGGCCTCAAGAAGGAAAGGGGATCAAAGCAAAGAGGAGAGGACCCACTTGTACACACATACTGACAGCAGCTCTTTCTGTGGTGGCCAAGACTTGGAAATTGAGAGGATGCCCATCAGGCGAGGAATGGCTGAACAAGGTGTGGTACATGAATGTAATGGAATAGTATTGTGCTATAAGAAATGATGAACAGGCAGACTTCAGAAAAACCTGGACAGACTTGTAGGGTCTGTGAGCTTAGTGAAGTGAGCAGAACCAAGAGAACGTTGTACACAGTAAGAGCCACGTTGTGTGATGATTATCTTTGATAGACTTAGCCCTTCTCAGCAACACAGGAATCGAAGACATCTCCAAAAACCTCATGATAGAAAATGATATCCACATCCAGAAAAAGAACTATGGAGTCTGAATGCAAACCCAAGTGTACTCTTTTTTACTTTCTTTTTCTTTTCTTTTTTTTGGGGGGGGAGAGGGGGCTCTGTGTTTTCTTTTGCAACATGACTAATATGGAACTATGTTTTGCATGACTCCACATGTGCAATCTAAAGCAAATTGCTTGCCTTCTCAAGGAGGGAGGAGGGGATGGAAGGGAGGCAAAGAATTTGGAACTCAAAACTTTAAAACGTGAATGTTAAAAAAATGTTTTAACTACTTGGGAAATATTTAATGAAATAAATGAAGAGAAGGAAGGAAGAAAAGGGATGCTAGGAGAGGCCACACAAGGAGTCAGAGCAATTCCGTTACGATGCTTCCTTCTCATGATGTCAGGGACCCACCCAGACGACATCAGCAGAGATATAGAACTTGGGGGCTGGGGAGAGCAAGCGAGCCAAGAAAGTTCCAAAGGATCAGCTCACTACGGACGGCCAGAGGAATGTTTTGGCCATGGCAATTTTTTTTTTTTGGGGGGGTAAGGGCAATTGGGGTTAAGTGACTTGCCCAGAGTCACACAGCTAATGAGTGCTATGTGTCTGAAGCTGGATTTGAACTCAGGTCCTCCTGACTCCAGGGCCAGTGCTCTATCCACTGAGCCACCTAGCTGCCCCCTACCATGGCAATTCTTGAAAACCGCCTGTCATGTTACAGATGGGTGCAATCTGCCTTGGTGAATAGACTACTTACATCAATGAAATCCCCTTGGTCCTCGACGAGCACAAAGCCCCTGACCCTTAGCCCTTGGGCGCTCCTAGCACTCTGAAGGAGAGCTTGCTGACCAGGGCTGCCATCATGGCAACGTCTGATTATTCCTGAGGGATGCCATATCCCCCTGAGGTGGTGCTTGGTGAAAACAAACAGAGAGCTCAGGGAACAGTTTGGGAGAAGCACCCAATGGTGAAGCGCCAGGCTAGAACCACCCACGGACGCGGTCTGGCAGCGGCTGCAGCCCAAACCGAAATCACCACACATGCTGATGCTCAGCATGAAGGGGGCAAAAGGGAGCAGGAGCAGAAACACACAGGGAATGGGTTTTCCACTCGAGACTTTGGGCACACGGTCGAGAATCAGAGGCCTTGTCCCACCGCTACAAACCTGGCTCCTTCTGCTAAGCCCCTAAACTGTCCTTTTCATGCAAAGTTCTGCCTGAGCTAGTCTGGTCATAGCTCTCACAAGACCGCACTCGTGACCCAGACAGGAATGGGAGGGTACACAGGGAGCACAAGTGGGCAGGATACGAGGAGGTGGAGCCAGCAACATGGGCCTCCTGCCTGTGGCCACCTCCAGCGTGCCCCAGGCCTGGAACGCTGGCCCTCCTCCACTCCACTGATGAGCAACTCTTCTCAAATGCCAGGGCCTTCTCTCTGTCAATTAACTAATCATTTCCTGGCCGTCCTGCAAAGAGTATTTGTTTGCTCATTGGCTCCCTCGTTAGATTGTAAGCTCCTTGAGGGCAGGGCCTGGCACGTGGCAGGTGCTTAGTAAATGTCCTCATTGCACATGAGAAGGGGTACAAAAGCAGGGAAAAGGCAGAGGGCCGGTCACCAGACAAGAGCAAGAGATCCCCGAGTATGGCCAGAGTGCTGCACTCATGTGCCCCAGGTGGGCAAAGGTGGGGAGGAGGGCCTCTAGGAAGATGAGCCCCACCAAGGGAACCCCAGACCCTCCAGCAGAGCGCTCACGTGGTCAGAGAAGTGCACAATGGCCAGCTTCCGGTTGCGCCGGGGGTAGACGCGCTGCACCTTCCCAAATCGTCCGAAGTGTTTCTCCAGGACCACCCTGTCATTGAGGTAGTTGGGGATGTTCTTGCACTGAATGGCGGTGAGTTCGCTCTGCGACAAGCTGCTGGAGCTGTCCACGCTCTCCTTCTTCCCCCAGCGGGAAGGGGGAGCCCTGCTCAGAGACCCTGCGAGGGAAGCCACCGGAAGGGAGGGGGGTCAGCGGGGACAGAGAAGGAGCCCGCGCAGGACAGTCCCCCAGGGAAGACCCGCAGGGCCCGGAGAGCGGCCGCCCTTGGGGTCTGCCCCGGCTGCCGTGGCTGTGGCTAGCACGTACCTGCCTGGCCGTCTTTGCCGTCCACTTCCTCCTCTTTCAGCCGGGGGGCCAACTGCGCAGATGGGACCGCTACCGTGGCAGCGGCATGCTCCATCTCGCTGGATTCCAAACCACTCGCTTCCTTTTTCGCTTCCTTGCTTCCCAGGCGGCCACTT
Source organism: Vombatus ursinus (assembly GCF_900497805.2). Lineage (NCBI taxonomy): Eukaryota > Metazoa > Chordata > Mammalia > Diprotodontia > Vombatidae > Vombatus > Vombatus ursinus. Next base: position 1,838,585 of record NW_020951925.1, read on the forward strand.
TCTTTGTTGCTTCTCAGCACGTCCTGCAGCGTCCGGCCAAACAGGCCGCCACCACGCTGGCGAGCCAGGCGGGGAGGGCGCTTCTCTGGAGGATGATCTCCCCGTGACAGGAGCTCCACGTCATCGGGGGCGTCGTAGTCTCGTCTCCTGGGGGACCGGTCGTGGTCTTCTTTCCTTTTCAGCCCTTTCACGTGCCCAGCTGGCGACCCGCCCTGGCTGCCAGCATCATCCCGTCCCGGTTTGCCCACTGCTTTGCTGGTGGAAAAGGGCTCCCCCACAGACCCCAGAGACGCGAAGCTCGGGAAGCTGCTCCCGCAGCTCCCAAACACTGGCTTGGGCCCCCACTTTTCCTCCTCCACGTTCTGGCTTGATGGAGCAGAGGCAAAGGTTGAGGGGGGGGGGTTGCCAGCCGATTTGGAGAAGGTAAAGCTTGGGCTGGTGCCTGAGCTGCTCGACCCCTGGGAAACCGCGAAGGGGGCCGGCGCCTCAGGCGCACTGCTAACTGGGCGGGAGAACGTGAAAGAGCCCGGAGCAAGCTGGCTCTGTGTCTTCTCCCGCTCCGCCTCAGTACCAAAGATTGGTCTGAATATTGCACTTTCGGGAGTCTTAAAGCTGAACTCAGATCGCCCCAAACTACCACCAGGCGCTTCTCCGCTACTAAGCCCAAAGCTAGTGGTGCCAGAGAAAGCTCCGAGACTGCTAGGCGGCTTGAAGCTAAATCCCGGCTTGCTAGAAGGTCCAGCAGCTGCTGGGAGGGCAGGAGCCTGGCCCGGGGCCTGGGCAGAGGACAGCCTGATACTGGAGGCAGGTGGGAATCCTACCGTAGGTCCTGAAGAAGCCCGAGCCACCCCAGAAGGCTGGGAAAAGCCAGAGGACTGTGCAAACCCCGTGTTCTGTCCTGAGCCCACATTGCTCTGTCCAAAAAGCGAGGGCTGACCAAATCGAAACGGTGGCTGAACTGGAAATGTTCCCAGTGAGCCGGGAGGGCTGGAAAACAGATTTGATTGCTGCCCCCCAAAAGGATTGTTGGGGTTCATCTTCCAAACCAATTATCAAAAAGCAAAAGAGATTAAGAGAGCTACAAAAGCAGCTGCTGATTTAAGCTCCTCTTCATCCTGGCCATCCCCGGCAGCTGAAAGACAGAGTGAGATGACACTGTGATAGCTCTTGGAGGCTCACAAAGGGCTGGACAGGCGTTATCTCATCTGACCCTAGGAAGGGAGCGCATTACCCTCGTTTTACAATGGGGAAAAAAGGGCAGGCCCTGAGGTAAGTGACTTGCCCAAGGTCACACAGTCTGAGGCAGGGCTTACAATCAGGTCTTCCTGCCTCTTAGGTCAGCGCTCTATCCCCCATGCCAGTTGGTGCTCTGCTGTTCAATACTGACAAATAAGAAATGATATGAACTTAAAATTCTAGGCAGGAATTAACTCAGAGCCAGAGGCACCCTTACTGTTTAAAAAACAAGAAAGGGGACGGCAGGCAGGCCTAGTAATTTAGCGGCACAATCCCCCACAGCAAAAGACTCTTAACAACCTCTGCATTTAATCACAACGAGGCTTCGAGGCGTGAGAGAATGAAAAATGGAGCGGGATAGAGCCAGGGTTGAGACTGCAGCCCCAGCTCCTGCTCCTCCCTGAAATG
>NW_020951925.1:1840238-1842307 GCF_900497805.2 Vombatus ursinus
AGGGGAGAGGGAAAAGGGGGGAGGGGAGAAGAGGAAGGGGGAGAGAGAAGAAAGGAGAAGGGGGGGAAGGGAAGGGGGAGAGAGAAGAAAGGAGAAGGGGGGGAAGGGAAGGGGAGAGGGGGGAGAGGAGGCGAGGGAGGGGGAGGGGGGGAAACAAGGCATCTAAGAGCTGGGATTTGGTCAGCGCGGGCAGAAAGTCCCTCCGCCAGAGCGGAGGCGCAAACCCACCTATCAGATAACCGACAGATCTGGGCTGCCTGAAGCCGTCACCCAGCCACGAGTGGCGGGGTATGGACTGGAACCCAGGTCTTCCGTCCCCATCCCGGACACCTGCCTAACAGCGGGGAACCCCTCCCCCACCCATCCTCCAGCCTGGAGGACCCAAGGAGGATTCCTGTGACACCCACTCTCTGAACCTGGAACCAAGGCTGAGGGTGGGTCCCGGTCCCCACCCGGTGCACACATGACACCCCCAGCCCCTCCTGGAGGGTGGGGACCACCCGCAGGGCAGCTGGGGGGGGGGGGCAGGGCTCTGGGCCGGCTGAGAGCTCCCCACCCCCCAGCCCCAGGCCTGCAGCCCACACCCCCTGTGCTGCCTCCGAGCTCGACCCAGCCTCGGACGTCCTAGCCGTGTGACCCTGGGCCAGTCCCTTCACGTCCGCCCGCCTCGATTTCCCCATCTGTAAAACGGGAACCTCGTGACACCCCCAAACCCCGGACGTCACAGGCAGGCCGGCTGCTGCTGTTCCTGCGGTCACTTACGGGGTCCCCAGCACCCCGGTCACTGCCCCCCCCCTTCTCCCGGACCCCGGGTTCCTGTACACAGCCCCCGGCCTCAGTTTCCGAAGCCGTTAAACGGGCAAGTGTGTCCGCAAGCAGAACGAGCACTGCTTAAGCACCTACTGTGTACGAGGCTCTGGGCTACGGGGAGGAGGGGGAGGAGCGGGAGGAGACCTAGGGTGGGCCCCACCCCACCGCTCTGGGGCTCAGTTTCCTCAACTGTTAAAGTCAGCTGGGAGGAGATCCCCGGCCTGCGGGCGTGACCGCCTCGTTTTACAGACGGGGAAACTGAGGCCGAGGCGGTGAAGGGGCTGGGTGCGGGCTGCCTCTGTTTCCCCGTCTGTAAGATGTGAAGGGACGAAGGAGGAAGATGAGGGGATGTCTAAGTCCCGACCCGACAGGGAGACCCCCCCCCAGCGCCCCCCGACCCCTGACCCTGCTGGCACTCACCCACCGGCAGCACGAGGAGAGGGGCTGGCGGACGTTCGGCCGGCCCCGAGTCCGAGCCCGAGCCCAGCGAGCAAGACGACGAGGAGCCGCCAGCCCGGCGGGCCGTAAACAAAAACGGACCGAAGCCGCTTCCGGTCGCGCCCGGAAGTTTTCTCCTAGCCCGGTCCCGCGACCGGCGCCGCGCGTGCGCACTACGTATGAGGGCCGCGGTCCTGCGTTCCGTAGGTGCGTGCGCGTGCGCGCTACGCCGCGGGCCGCGGTCCTGCGTTCCGTACGTGCGTGCGCGTGCGCACTACGCCTGCGGACGGCGGTCCTGCGTTCCGTAGGTGCGTGCGCGTGCGCGTGCCTCAGCGCGGAGCTCCAGGAAGGAGCGAAGCCGGCAGGTGGCAGGTGAGGAGGCGGAACGCGGGTCTGATGCCCCCCCCCCCCGATAGGCGAGTAAACTGAGGCCCAGCTGGGAAAGGGGCTTCTCGAAGGGACGGACATCCGTCCCACCTCCTGACTCTACAAGCCCAGAGAAGGAGGGGGCTGGCCCGAGGGGGCGCAGCAGGAGCCGGGGTCTCTCCCGGCTCCAGTGGGTGTCATCTCGGCAAGGACCGCCAGGCCTCTTCCTCCAGGCCGCCCTCATCCTCAGCGTCCTCATCCTCCTCCTTCATGGTGGCCATGTCCTCATCCTCCTCTTCTCCATCCTCATCCTCACCGTCCTCATCCTCATCCTTCATCGTGGCCATGTCCTCATCCTCATCTTCCTCTTGGCCATCCTCATCCTCATCTTCCTCATCCTCTTCCCCATCCTCATCCTCCTCTTCCCCATCCTCATCCTCCTCTTCTCCATCCTC
>NW_020951925.1:1842407-1848574 GCF_900497805.2 Vombatus ursinus
TGGCCATCCTCATCTTCCTCATCCTCCTCTTCTCCATCCTCATCCTCTTTCTTCATGGTGGCCATGTCCTCATCCTCATCTTCCTCTTAGCCATCCTCATCCTCACCGTCCTCATCCTCATCCTTCATCGTGGCCATGTCCTCATCCTCATCTTCCTCATCCTCATCCTCACCACCTTCATCTTCCTCTTGGCCATCCTCATCCTCACCGTCCTCATCCTCCTCTTCTCCATCCTCATCCTCCTCCTTCATCGTGGCCATGTCCTCATCCTCATCTTCCTCTTGGCCATCCTCATCCTCACCACCCTCATCTTCCTCTTGGCCATCCTCATCCTCATCGCTGCGGTCATCAGGACGAAGAAGCCCGAGGGAAACTTTAACCTAGAAGACAAGAGGTGTGAGCTCTGCTCAGTGCCACAGAGACCAGAAGAGACCGAGGGTGTGGATCTCGGGGTCCTGCTTGGACCAGAGAATGGAGGCCACCAGCTCCCCTCATGGTATCTGGGAGGACTGGTCGTTATTGTTTTTGCCTTGGTGTGCCCAGCACGTACGTAGTGCGATGGGTAGTATCGTGCCCCATTGAAGTGATTTGTCCAGGTTGAGGGAGGTGGGAGTGAGGAGCAGAGCTGGGGTCTCCCCGCGGGCCTCCTGACTCCAAGTCCACACCACTCCACAAAACCGCATTTCCCTTTCAGTAGAACACAAGCTTTTTGAAGCCAAGCACTCGGTGCCCAGCCCCACACAGAGACAGTATTTTGTTCATTTGGATGGTATTGGGAAGCAGGGTGAAACAGTGGACATCCCTTTGGACATAGCACTCGGGTCCGAGCCGCATGCCCTTGGTTGTTTCTCCCTGAGCCTCGGTCGTCCCCTTCCCCGTCTCTCAGTGAGCAGGTTGGACGAAGTGACCTTTAAAGGCCCTTCCGGTTCTAAGTGCTGTGGTCCCCAACTGTCTAGCCATACTCCTCGTGCATCCTGTACTTGATAAGTAGGTGTTCAAATATCTGGAACTTTCTGTTGATCCTTATTAAGTTTAATCTTACTTGGTTTGCCCCAGTATCTAGCCCGTCACCTCCTTCGGATCCTGTCATCCAGTGTGTTACCCATCCCTCCCAGCTTTGTGCCACCTGCACATGTGATAGTCATGTCATTGGCACCTTTGCCTGAGTCATCAAGAGATGAAAGTCCACACAGGGCAGAATGGCCTTGCTCTTCCATTAACAAAGATTGTTGGCGGTTATAAGAGCTCCCGTGTCCTCTGCCCCTTAAAATCTGGCTTCTGTTCCCAGAATGCTACTGAACCCACCATCCGCAGTGACCTTCCGGAGCCTCATCTCTGTGGCCTCTGTGGCATGTGCCACCACTGACCCCCTGTCCCGGTATCCTCGGGGTCAGACCCAGCACGCCTTCAGTCCTCTGTCACTGTCTGCTCCTCCTTTGGCTCTTCTTGCTTCTTCTTTCTCTCCCTAACACTTGAGGTAGATTCTGTCTCCACTGAACTAAATGATTCGTGTCCTATAGACAAAAGAAGACCTGGAGTTCATGCCATTTGAGGATTGGGTGAAGAAGACTCCATGAGCGTCATGAGAGCTGTCTCCAAGTGCCTGAAGAAGGGTTAGGCTCGTTCTCTTTGGCCCCAGAGGACAGAACTGGAAGTGATGGGTAGAAGTGGTCAAAAGACAAATCAAGTCTACCTGATGTAAAGAAAAACTTCCTAGCAGAGGCCTGTTGAGGCTGCTCTGGGCACTCGTGTGCTCCTTTTCACCAAGGTCTTCAAGAAAAGACTGGATGGAGGGCCACTTGTCAGAGATGGCCTAGAGGGGATTCTTGTCCAGGGATGGTCACTGACAACTGATCCAAACACAACAGAACATGCGCTATTCCCCCAAGATCAGTCATCGTAGGCCATAGAGAGACTTTTTAAATGAAGAAATGCAGCTACCAACAACCACGTGAAAACGTGCCTCACATCATGGCGCTGTGGAGGTCCCCAAGGACTGGGAGAAGACAGGCCCCCTCCCCCCTTTACTGATGAGGCAGCCGAGGCCCAGGGAGATGAATTAATTTGCCCAAGGTCACCAAGGGAGGATTTGAAACCAGGCCCACACAGACACCGCCAATTTATGCATTTGCTTTTGCTTGGCTCTACTTACAAGGACAGGCTTCTAAGCCAGGAGGGATGGTAAGAGGGGACAGCAAGAGGAAAACAAAGTCAAATGTGAAAACCACACAGAAGAAAACAGGATAGTGACCGGGTATCTGCTGGCATTTCCCCCAAGGCTCAGATCAGAGGCTGTCTTCTGCAGGAAGCCTCTCCCAGAATGTGCAGCTGCTTAGGGCCTTCCTCTCAGACACTGCCTTCCAACTCCTGGGCACACCGACCCTGCAGAAACCCGACCATTTCTACGCTGTCTCCCCCCATTGGGATGGACGCTGCTGGAGGGCAGGGACCACTCTGGCCTCCACAAACTGTCCCTAACACTAGTATTACACATAAAACGTCTTGTAAACTTTATAGCAGGTGAATGAAGTGAGCAGAACCAGGAGAACGTTGTACGCAGTAACAGCCACGTTGTGTGACAATTAACTTTGATAGACTTAACCCTTCTCAGCAGTGCAGGGATCTGACATCTCCCAAAGTCTCATGATGGAAAATGCTCTCCACGTCCAAAAAAAGAACTATGGAGTTTGAATGCAGACTGAAGCATACTATTTGCTATTTTTTTCTTCTGTTTTGTTTCCTCTTTCTTGTGGTTCCTCCTATTGGTTCTAATTCTTCCTTACAACACAACTAACAGGAAAATGTTTAATAGGAATGTATTTGTAGAGCCTATATCAGATCGCGCACCGTCTTGGGGAGGGGAGGGGGAGGTGGGAAGAAAAATATAAAACTCAAAAGCGTATGGAAGTGATTGTTGATAAATCAAAATAAATTAATTAAAAAACCCCATCCTTGGGCTCTCCCAGCTAACGTGATGATCAGGGTGTGGTCAGGAGACTGCAATATCACTTTCTAGTCTAATATTTGTGTTCACATGTAATCCACAGGGTCTCCTCACAGCCCAGAGGATCCTGCCAGTCTCACGATGAGCCTCATTCTCCGAAACCTGCAGAGCGTCATCCCCGTTCGGAGGGTCCCTCTGCGGGCCAGAATCGAGCTCCTCCGGCACATCCTCGGCATCCGGCAGTTTGACCTGGGGGTGATATGTGTGGATAACAGAGGCATTCAGCGCCTTAATAGAACTTACAGGAAAAGCCCCAGCCCCACCGACGTGCTCTCCTTTCCTTTCCACGAGGTTAAGTAGCTCCTTGGCTGCTCTGGGCCACCTAGGTTATGGAAGGTCAGGCTCCCTAGCCCCAGGGCCCAGCTCTTCAAAGACAAGCAGTTTCTTTGGGAGGCTTTTTATTTTTTTCACTTTCATTCCAAAAAAGATAAATAATGGTAGTGAAGCAGTCAAGTCTGTGCCGTGGGGGGCTCCATGAAGAGAGGGCCCACTTCCAGGAGGGCAGAGGGGCTCTTCTCTTCCCTGGCCAGGCCACAGCCACAGGCTCACTGTCTTCTGAGAGCCAGCAGAGATGGGAGGCCAAGGTGCCCAGGGCCTCAAAATCAGGTCCCATGAGGCGCGGACTGGGCCTGCCCAGCCTGGAGAAGAGAAGGCTTGCGGGCAGGCTGCATGGGAGCTGTCTTAGAGTGTCTGAAGGGATTGATTGGCTGCAGAGAGCGAGGCCAAGAGCCAGGGGTGGGAGGAGCCGGGGCCTCCACAGAAGTAAAGGCTTCCTTCGCACTGGAGCTGGGATGGGGGGAGTAGTTGTGACTCCCAAATCCTGCTGTTCTCTGCAGCAGCATATGCCGTGCTGAGGAATGCCTGGTGATTTTGTGTTCTGGGAGCCCAGGACAAGAGGGCTTGAAGGGGGAGGCCTGTTTGGCTCTAATTTGCTTCATTTTGTTCTTTTTAAAATGGTTTTTTTCCAATTACATGCAGAAAATTTTAAGAGTCATTTTTCTTAATTCTGAGTTCCAGATTTTCTCCCTCCCTTCTTCCCCTCCCCCCTCATTGAGAAGGAAAGCAGTTTGACATAGGTTATGCAAGTGTGGTCATGCAGACCACGTTTCCCGATATTAGTCATCTTGGGAAAGGAAACGTAGGCCAAGACAACCCAAATAAAAGAAGGGAAATAAGAAGCCTGCTTGGATCTGCACTCAGGGGCCAGCGGGCCTTCTCTGGAGGCGGAGAGCGTTTCCATCGCCACTCCTTTGGCGTTGTCTCGGCTCCTGGTATTGCTGAGAATGACCGCGTACGGTGTTGTTGCGCTGCCTGCACTCACCGCTCACCCCGGAGCCACAGACCTCTCCTGCCGACCTTCTAAGTTGTCTCGGGCTAGAAAATCGGCTCCCCCGTCCTTTTGTGGGTTCTGAGGCTGCATTTGGAGGGGAATTTGGGAGAGCACAGGCGCATCCCTGCCTTGACTCCGCCATCTTGCCCCACCAGTTTCTTTCTTAAGTAAAGCACCTCCAATGGGGGCATCACCTCCCCGGCTCAGTCCAAGCTTCGTGACACTGACCGTCAGATTCGCTTCTTGTTCCTCTCCCACGGGTGCAAGTTAAACCAAAAGGAACACGGCAGAGAGCTGGGGGGTGGGGCCCCCCTGCAGCAGAGCTGTCATGGGGGCGGGGGACACGGCCGTCATGCTTCCCTCTCCGCCAGCATCTGGGCAAAGCCTTTCTTCCCATTTGACTAAACCACAGGCTTTGGAGACCCCCCCCAATAAAGACCTTTCAGCTTGCCCTGGGGGGCTATTGGTGAAAGTTGGGGCTCCCCCTCCAACAGAACACAGAGAAGGGTGTGGAGCGGCCCCCTATCGCACTCAGCTTTATGAGGAATCCTTCTCAGAACTACCCTGTGAGGTAGATGCCCCAGTTATGGGAGCAGGAATTAAGAGTTGAAAGAACCCTAAGAGTGGACATCCAGCACCTTTCCACGACTGAGGCCTGGGAAGGAAGAGCCCCCAGATCCTCACACTCCCATCCTCCATAGGAGGAAAGGTGGGGTTTGGCCCCATAGCCACTGGAATCATGTCAGCCTGGGCTTCCCAGCCTCTGTGACCACAGGCTCCGATTGCGCTCCTGACCTCCCAGGAGAGCGTCCCAAGGAAAGACACCCTCGTACTGAGGAGGTGACATCCTTGGGCTCTGTCTTCCCCTTTGCAGAACCTGAGGGCAGGGGCGGTTCCTCAGCCCGAGTGCCCAGACGACTTCAACTTGGGAGACATCTTCCTGGGAGTGGAGTACATCTTTGGGCAGTGCCAAGAGAACGGCGAAAACTACTATGACGTTCTGACGGTAGGTGGAGGCCTGCTGGCCCCCGGGGCCACATTTGTTTGTGGTCAACCCCCCCCCCCCCAAGGCCGCAGGGGCTCGTGTCCCCAGGGGAGGCCAGGGAGCACTGGAGGCAGCTGCAACCCCACGGCTTTGTGGAGTAGGTCCTCAAGAAACACATAGTGAAAGGGGTGACAGGGGTCATCATTGGGGGCCTCCTCCTCGGTCTGCACCCTGCTCCCCTTAGGGGGCCAGCCCCTCTGCAGCGGTGACAGAAGGCCAGTCAGATGTCGTTCTGCACCTGGACGCCGGGGGTTCCAGGGATTCTTGTCTGACTCTGTCCCAGGGTTAGAAAATGGCAGAAACCAACATGACTATCCATTTCAACAAAGGATCCATCACTTTCCCAGGCAGTCACTGATGCCCTGTGGGCCTTGGGTCCTTGTAGGCAGGAGGGACGACAAACTTCAGGGCCCAGTGGCCAGCCCTGAGGGGATTAGCACTCTGTGCCCTCTCCATGACCTTTGGGACCTCTCCAGAACGAGAAGGATGCGCCGGGGCGAAGCAGAGCACTTTCTGTTGTCTAAGATGCTGAGAACACAAGAAGCTAATGGCCCAGAGCAGCCTGCGGCCAGCCCTCCCTGCCCCCACCCCTAGCCCTCCTTACCCTCCCCCCATGTTCCCCCCCCACCTCCAGCCCTCCTTACCCTCTCCCGCATGTTCCCCTCTTGTCCCCTCTCAGCCCTCCCTGCCCCCACCTCCAGCCCTCCTTACCCGCCCCCCATGTTCCCCTCTTATCCCCTCTCCCAGCCCTCCCTGCCACCACGTCCAGCCCTCCCTGCCCCCACCCC
>NW_020951925.1:1848674-1873464 GCF_900497805.2 Vombatus ursinus
TCTAGCCCTCCTCGCCCCTCCTGTGCCCCCCTCATCCCCCAAGCTCAGCAGGGCCTCATAGCCAGACCCATGGCCTTGCCCAGACCTCAGCTCTCCGTGCCCATGACAGTTGCCAGTGCTTCCGCAGAGAACAGTGAATTCTCACTTGACAGTTTCTACCCAAACCCAATGGAGAGAACCCAGGGCTAGGCTTCAGGAGGCTTTGCATTCGGTCCCTGCTGGGGGATCTCCAAGGAATCCCTGACCCTTAAAGTGCGCCTCTCTGTTCTCTTTGAGTAGTTCTGAGGAGACGGGTTTTCAAAAGGGGTTTGGCCCGGATTTCACAGTGTTCGCCTGTGGGATAGTGCGGGGCTCTGAGAGAGCGGTGGGTTCCCCATATTTGACCCTGGCGTCCGTTGAAGCCCATGGAGTTGTTAAGTGGTCGTGGCAGTGCTGTGGCAAGGCCCCTTTGGCAGCCAGATGGAAGAATGTGAGGCAAGGGGACCAGTGAGGAGGCTGTCATCATAGTCCAGGTGACAGGGGATGAGGGCAAGTCTAGGCAAGATGTTGTGAAGGCAGTAATGAGCCTTGAGAAGAAGTTGGATAAGGGTGGTGAGTGCGAGAGAGGAGCTGAAGGTGATGCCAATGGGTGGGGCCCTTGACAATCATAGAAAAGAATGTCATGGGCAGCGAGGTGATGCCGTGGGTAGAGTTCCCGGCCTAAAGTCAGGAGAGCTTATCTTCCTGAGTGCAAATCTGGCCTCAGACACTTCCTAGCTGTGTGACCCTGGGCAAGTCACTTCACCTTTTTTGCCTCAGTGTCCCCATCTGTAAAATGAGCTGGAGAAGGAAATGGTAAACTGCTCCAGTACCTGCCAGGAAAAACCCCAAACGGGGGTCATGGAGAGTCAGACACGACTGAACAACGTCATAAGGTCGGTGGTCCGGGCACCATCCATCCAGGCCTGCTCCTCCTGGGTGACCCACTCTGTTTCACCCAAAACAAAAAGCAGGGCAGGCTCTTTCCAACTTATTTCCTTTGTATTAACTTGACGCCACATGCATTTTCCACATAATGAATGGTGTCTGTGTTTACTTGGCAGGTGACGGTGGCTCACGGGCTTTGCCATTTGCTTGGGTACAAGCACAGCACAGCAGCAGAATGGCACGAGGCAGGTGACGGGGGTCCCACTTCCCACAATTCCTCAGCTCCCACGCAGACCCTGTCTCAAGGACAGCCCCATTAGAGATACAGCGCGTTCCCTCCAACTAGAGGGTTCGCCTTTTTCTGGAGGGCCCCTCGATGTGCCCCCGGCCCCCCACCAGGGGTGAGGGTCTGGTGAAGGGCGTGGTGGACACTTACTGACATCGTTATCATTGGCTTGAGGAAGAATTTGGAGAAGAGGGTCAGGAGCCAGACCAAGGGGGGGTTGAGGCAGGGCAGGGGGGCCAAGCCGGGCCGTGGCAGGAGGGCAGGGAGGCTGGGCTGGGCCATGGCAGAGGGGCTAGGAGGCTGGGCCGGGCTGTGGCAGAGGGGCTAGGAGGCTGGGCCGGGCTGTGGCAGAGGGTTCTAGGAGGCTGGGCCGGGCCGTGGCAGAGGGGCCAGGAGGCTGGGCCAGGCCGTGGCAAGAGGGTAGGGAGGCAGGGAGGCCAGGCCATGGCAGGGGAGCCAAGCCGGGCCACACTTTGTGCAGGATCTGTCGGAGATGCTCCATCTCAAGCCTGCTTTACCCATCTACACATAAGAGCGTCGTCCATACCGTGGTTAATGAAATGTGCTACCCAACAGACTGTCCTTAATCCTCCTCCTTGCCTCCCCTCCTTCAGATGTACCACAAAGAAAAGGTCACTCTTGAAGCACTGAATGAGGTCACTGGGACCAGCCTCCAGCCACTGACCAAGAACCTCTTTGGATAATCCCCTTCACGGATCGGTAGCAGCTGCCCCCACCCAGAAGAAACCAGTGTAACCTGGAGCTCAGGCTACGATGGCCAGAGAGAGTCCTGCAGGATGCAGTGACCCGAAGGGAAGGGAGAGACGGCAGACCTGGAAGAGGACGGAGGTCAGAGAAGTGGAAGGAAGCGAGGGGGAGTGGGTGGCCCCCCGGCGCTGTGGCCTGTAAGGAGAGGCCTCAGCTCGAGGATCCCCGCCAGCTCGGGCCGGCCCTCTGGCCACGCCATGATGACATCAGGGATTTCTTTCAGGAAAGTAAATTCCAGGGTCTTGTGGGACCCTCGGGCATCTGTAAACAGTTAAATTCCCTTCATCTGCCCAAGTGACTAAGCCAGGGGACAGAAAAGACAAAGCCTGTCCTGGCACAAGCAGCTTCTGCCTCGTGGACGTGCCTTTATCGCATAACTGGATCCCACAGCCCAACTGTCAGATGTTGATTAAGGGTGGCTGGTCTTCACCTCTAATGAGATTATTGATGTCAAACCTGCAAATCCCTCAATTCTGTGAAACGTTTGGGGAAGGGGTAACATGGCATTAAAGGTTTTCACACATTTCTTGCAATCCATCCAACTCTGTCTCTTTTTTTTTCATGAAATCGGCGGTCTCCTGAGTCTCTCAGAGTTGACAAGTGGAGGGGAAGCAGCCCTTTTCCCTGGGCCGCTGTCCTTTGCTCCCCATCTTTGCCAACATGCGGTGGAACATGCACTGTGCTTCCTAAGGTCAAGCGCTTCCTTTGAGTTTGTTTACCAAAGAGACTGACTATTATTTAATGCCCACTTGGGAGGAGGTCTCCAGTGGAGTGCCCCAGGGATCTGGATTTGGCTGTCCTGTGCTCTTGCACATTTGTATCAGTGGCTCAGAGAAAGGCATGGATCACATGTTGATACGTGTCCAGGTGACAAGCTAGAAGGACCTAGAGTCAGCACCCTGAATCCAAAACAATCTGGCCAACCTAGAACACTGACTGGATTGAATCTAGTTAAGATAAATCCAGTAGGGATAAATGTAAAGGCTTACACTTGGATTCAAAAAGTCAGTTTCCACAAGTAAAGAAGAGCTAGATAGTAGCTTTCTGGAAAAAAGATCTGGGGGTTTTAGTGGACCACATGCTCCATGTAAATCAGACTGTGATCAGGCCAACAAGAAAAGCTAAGGCACTCTGGGGGCCTTGAAGGGTATCACTTCCAAGCATAAGGAGATGGCAGTCCAGCCATGCTCTGTCCCAGCCAGACCACTTCCTGAGCAGCACGTCCCATTCTGGGCATCCTTGTTCAGAAAGAAGGATGATAAGCCCAAGACGGGAACCCAGATGGGAAGGGCCTTGAGTCCATGACACAGGAGGACAGGCCAAAGAAACGAAGGATGTTTCCCCTGACCAAGGCAAGATGCAGCAATGACATGATGGCTGTTTCCAACATTTGGGAAAAGGATTAGCCTTGTTCAAGGGCAGACAAGGAGGGGGGAGGTTTGGTGCCAGGAGCACCTTCCTCACAACATGCGTAGTGCCAGAGGGGGAGGGGCTGCCTGGAAGGTAGTGAGCTCCTGGTCTGTAAGGGCACACAACAGGATGGGGACTAGAGCCGACAGCATTAGAGAAAGCACCACCCCCCAGCCTCTCTGAGGGACTCCTAGGACGCTGAAGGGGTAGGGGAGATGTCGCCAGCTTTCCTTGGAGTGAATGAGGCTGGGAGGTCCAGAGCACTGGTAAAGGAGGAAAGCCGGCTCGCCCAATACAGCTGAAGCCTGGACTGGCAAAGTGAGGAGGGGGCGGCCACCCATGACAAGACCAGGGCCGGCTCCCTCTGGGCTACGCACCGTCCACAGGCGGGATCTGGAAGGACAGCACAGCTTCCTTTAGCCAGGCCAGGTGGTCCGGGGCATTCCACTGGAGCTGGGGAAGCAGCTGGCTGCCCCCAGGCCTGGCAAACTCTTGGGCAGGCCAGGACAGGCGGCTCAGCTCTTCTGCCGAGATGAGGGCAGCCAGGAAGCCCAAGACGCTGTTGTGGAGGGCCACGATGGCCCCGGGCTCTTGGGAGGGCGGGCCGGCCAGCCGCCTCTCCTTGCGGCCCTGGGCGAACCACTGGTGGAATTCGTGCTGGACACCATCGTCCGCAAACCGAGCCAGGGTCTGGCAGGAGAGGCCAGGATTGCCGGGGGCACACGAGAGCAGCCACTTCACTGCCCAGGAGAGCTAGGAAGCAAGGCACGGCAAGGAGAGGGGCACAGTCAGCACCCATCACAAAGACCAGCGTGAACGCTGGGGTCAACACCAGCCTTCCTGGGCTTGCTTTTACTAGTGTGCTGTGTTTGCTCAGTGACTCAGTGAAACGTTCGCCCCCAAATGTCCTAGCACACGGGTTGGGAGGAGATGGGCCAAAGTCCGAAGGTCCCGAGGAAGGAGAGCCGACCCCCCTCCCAGCCCCTCCTACTCCCAGGCTCTTCCCATTACAGCCCGCCGGCCTCTGTCTTTTCTAGGCACGGAATACATATGTATGTTTATAAGCAACAGGCCTCCCAGTTGGGACAGCTTTGAAGAGAAGCCAGGCTCCCTACAGCCGTCCCTCCTGGACTCACATGGGGGGTACCCACCCTTGGCAGCATTTCTCCCTCAGATCCCAGGGGCTCTGAGGGCTCCTCTTTGAGGGTCTCTAGAGGCACCCGCTTTAGAACACTTCGCCTCACCTGAAGGTTGCACGCCAAGGTGCTAGGGGAACTAGGAATCTCCACAATGACATATTCAGAAATAAGTCCTTTGGCAATCAAATCTGGAAGCTTCAGACCTTGGCAAAGAAAGAGAAGTCCCTGCGTCAGCAGACCTGCACACGTCTGAGATGCGGCACGTCTCCTAATCCTGATGGACTGCCAGGAGGGCTCCGGGTCCCTCCCTCCCTGGCATCTGGCCGCAGCAAAGCACCCAAAACGTGGCGTGCTACACCCTCGACTCCTGTTGGTGTTTGTATCCCCCACCCTTAGCACCACAGCTGGTACACAGTAGGTGCCTACTAAGCGCCTCCTGGTCGGTTGGTTGATCAGTAGCATCTCCCAAAGGCATGGGGTGGGTCAGAACTTTTAGTTTTAGGTCATTTTCAACACTACACACACCACGTAAGCTAGAGAGGTGAGTCATTCAAAGGACAATGGAGATGGACGTGACGGGCGTGAGGAGGATGAGACCCATGACCGGGTCAGAATGGAGAAGGGCCATAAAGGGTGTCATGGGGGAGCTGTGAGGCCACCAGCAGAGCGGGAGGGAGACGGGCATCCGAGTCACGGCACGTGGTCCGCCCAAAGGATAGCCCAAGGAGGCTGGGGCTGTGCCCCACCAGGGAGAAGCTAAAAGGTGTTCCCAAGCGAGAGGAGAAGGCGCCATGTCTCCTCCGGCCTTTCCACGCTCCAATTTGAAGGGTCCACGACCACCCCCCACCCCGGTGACTCTTTTCATTGTCTTAGAGCAGCCTGTAAAGGAAGGGTCTCCTGACTTAGCTGGGCTGGTCCTCAGGCACACAGGCTGTTTGCCACTAGAGATTGGGTTCTGACAACAGAAAACCAGGGGTGGTGGCTGTGCCATAAAGGACACCGGGAAGGTGCCAGCCTGTCCTCGGGAAGCTCCCATGCCCCACTTACCCTCCCCTACTTCCCTTTCCGGGATTTCTTCTCCTTGAAAGGGAACCAGGACCAGGAGCAGAATAAGCTGCAAGGGTGGTCTGGACTGAAGCGTCCTCTGCAGCCACAGCCACGTGGAGAGCCAGGAGGCAAGCTTGCTTTCTGCCTCACCAACGTTCCTTTCTCCACACGGTGACAGGAGAACAAAGCCGCTGGTCCCAAAGAAAACCTTTTGTGACTTTGCCATCTCACGTTCTTCATCAAGGACGCCATGCACCACCTAGAGAAAAAAAGACCAGAGTCAGAAGCTTCCTCGTCAATTCAAGGCTCACAGCCTTCCTGTCTTTTTTTTTTATAAATCAACAACAACAAAAACCATTAAAATAGCAAAACAAAAGAAAAGAGTTATTAGTACATAAAATGGTGAGCTAAAGTTCTTTACAACTTGTGGAGAATGGGTGCATTGACTTGGTTCTGGTAGCTGTCTCTAGTTTTGTGTGTACATGTTAGATTATTGCTACACTGGTGACATCTGGACGGTCCAGATATGGGGTTTGATTCTGCTTTCCTTTCTCTGCACCCCCTCTGTGCTTTCCCACTTCACAGCATCTTCTCTGCAGTGACTTGCCCCCAACTCACAGTAGCAGAGTCCCAGGGTCCCAGAGGAACATCCGCCTCAGATTCGAGATCTTAAAAGTACAGGGTATGAGCCCCCAGCAGTGTGGTTTCCTTTAATAATCAGCCAAGAGAAACAATTAGCTCAAAGCAAAGTCTGTTCCTAAGGGTTCATAGTAAGAATAGTAACTTCAAAACATCCCCCCAATACATGGACAGCATACTTTCTCATAAAGACACAGAGAGTACATTGGTGGAGAGTCACACATAGAAGGTACAAGTGGCAACAGAAACTCATGCCTTTCCACTGCAGAGCCCCGATGTTCCTTCTCTTCTCATGCTGTCCATAAGGTGCTCCCCTGGGAGAAAAAAATCTCTGCTTGGCTCCCTCGGCCTGTTCCCCTACACAGGTTTTGTTTGTTTTGTCTTTTGCTACTATGAGTAAAGCAACGGCTAATTTTTTTTTCCTACAGATCAGAGCTTCTTCTCTCCCACCCTACCCCCACTTCTTAACAGCATCCTTTGCGCTGGGATCACTGCTTCCAAGGATATCATCAGTTTTGTAGTCTTTACATTGCTTTACAAAAAGAATACAAAAAGTCACAGTTCTACCCGCAGTGTAAAAGATGGTCATCTGGCCATCTTAATCCTCTTCATCAATTTGCTAAGGGTAAGGAGAGGACTGAGTTGTTTTAACTGCATTTCTCTGAATTTTACAGGCTTAGAACATTTTTCCAAGTGGTCATTGACAATTTCTATTTCCTGTTTCGGGAAATGCCTGTTGATGCCCTTTGACTTTGGGAAATGAACCATTGCTTCTACCAAATTCTTAGAGCTTCCAGATGTCAGGTTTTTATCAAATATGCTTACTGCAAATATTTTTCTTAATTTATTTCTTTCATTTTTACTCTCTGTGCATTGCCTTGTATTGTGTGAAAACAACATTTGTCCTCTAATAAAATCCACAGATTTGGTCTTATAACGTCTTCTCTTTGTTCGAAAGATAAGAATTTGCCTTCTCTTCCCAACCACAACATCTCATTCCCTTTTATTCTGATTTAATTTTTTAAAAATCTTTATATCGTCGACCCACTTGCAATTTGTTGTAGTATGTGATCTGAGATTAAGGTCTACTCCAATTTTCCGAAAGCTGAGTCCTCTCCCCAGCGTTCTGTGCTCTTCAATAGACTACAGCAGCAGCTGCCGAATCGAATCCAGCCGAGAGACCCAGGGAGTTCTCACCAAAAGAAAACTTAAAAGGGAGGCCAGGACACCAAGAAGCTTGGAGGCATCTGGGAACGCGGAAGGAGTGACGGCGGGAATGCTGACTCCGCTTGGACAAGCATGTGGTAAGTGCTTCCTGTGAACTCAGGCCGTGGGCTCGGCTCTCAGGGTACAGGTGAGCTTGGCAGGCCTTGCCTTGGGACAGGGTCCGGCCCTCACCCCTGCCAGCCTCGAGTGATGGCCTGAGTCTCTCGGGGGACTCCCTCATACCCACAGCAGCCCTCCAAACCAGCCCCCTAAACTAACGGTTGGTGGTGCCTGGATTTCCCCATCCGTGCCCCTGTGGCGGGCAGTCTGGGTCACCTCCAGACCATGGGACCACAGAGGAGGGTTTCCTCGCTGACCCTTCGGTCCCTGCCGAGTCACGTCACCATTCTGTGACTCAGTTTCTTCACCTGTGAAAGTAGAGTTAGACTCAGTGACTTCTGAGGCCTTTCAACTCTGAATCTATGGTCCTATAATCCTGGGATAAGTAATCAAATCTATGGCAAAAAAAAGTCCACAGCCCAAGATTCTGAACACGTGTT
The DNA here is from genome assembly GCF_900497805.2 of Vombatus ursinus. Taxonomy (NCBI): domain Eukaryota; kingdom Metazoa; phylum Chordata; class Mammalia; order Diprotodontia; family Vombatidae; genus Vombatus; species Vombatus ursinus. Next base: position 1,856,636 of record NW_020951925.1, read on the forward strand.
CATGACTGAGGAGGACAAATCTAGTATCAAGAAAATGTGAGTCAGATTTAAGGCCTGAAGTTCCTATTGAGGGTGTGGTAGATAGCAAGTCCCCCTCTGTCAGAAAGGCCTGGGTTCAAGTCTGGCCTCTGACATTTCCTGGCTGCGTGACCCTGGCCATGTCACTTAACCTCAGTGCCTCCCTCCGTCAACTCTCTAAGATTCCAAGGAGGAGTTGCTGATCCTCATTGGCGGAGGCAGTTTCCACACTGGGGAGTTCTCTACACTGATGAAATCACAGACGTACACAAAAAAAATGACTCCAGATTGGTTGTGTTCCTTTCTCTTTCTCCCTGTACACCTGAGCCTCTTCCCTGAGAAAGGAAGGGAGCCTTGGGGCCATGCCAGATGAGGCCCTGGACCCCGAGTGGCCAGAGTCTGGGGAGGGACCCAGTCATCCGAAATCTGCCTGGAGTGAACCCTGCTGGTGGCGCATCCCAACCCTGGGCTGGCCCTGACCTGGGGCCAACAGCGGCCACCGGAAGGGTGCAGATGACAGAGCCCACCTTGACGGACACGTGGATGCGGGGCCTCCAGTCTCCTTCCCTGCTGAGAAAGCTGAACACAGGACAGTGTCTGGACCTCGCTCTGGGCCTGGTCCTTGGTCACTCCTTTGTGGCTGGCGAACTTAGCCTTCACCTACTCTGCCAGGGTCCTGTGGGAGAGAGCAGAGACAGATGGGGGTCATTCAGCAGGTGCCCAGCCGCAGGCTCCCCCAGGATGCAGGCCCAGAAGTCAGGACAGGCCTGTTCCCTCGGCCAGCCACCCTCCCCAGCATCCGACTGTTCCCAAAGGGTCCCCTGCTATCTCAGACAAATCAGAATATTTTCAATAGTCAAGTCATTCCTCTTTTCATTTTTCTTTAAATATAAGCATTCTGGCTAAATTATTATTTTTTTTATTTCATGTAAATGAAACATCTCTCATCTGGGGATGTTTTCCCTTCTTAACATCCAGACTTAGTCAAGAATAATTTACAATTGGTTTGTTTTTCAAATTTTCATTCAGACATAGTTTGAACACTTTCAGTGATGAGGGGCTCACTACCTTTCTGGAAATCAGGTCCACCTCAGACCTCTCATTCATCATCACTCCTCCATCCACCCTCTGGGGCCCCTCCTCCCCTTCAGTCACCCCACAGGCGGTCATTAAATGCCTGGTGCGTAGATGCTAGATGCAGAGACCAACCAATGTCCTGCCGTGACAGCCTTCCACATACCGCAGACCTGAGATCCCAAAGGTCACCTGCATGGAGCCAGACGACACAAGGCCTTGAAGGCCAGGCAAGGCAGCGTGGACTCCTCGATGATTTCTGAGCATGTTGGGGAGGCGCTGAACCCAGGAGGACCGACCTGGCAGCAGTGTGGGGGCCTAGCAGGGTGGCAGTGGGAGAGAAGACTGGAAAGGTAGGATGGGATGCCAGCCGGGAGGGCCTTCGGACCGCCGGGGCCCAGCCCGGGTTCACAGGCCAGCTCCCACCCCATTGGCCAAGTCTCTTTGCTTGGGCTCCCTGGGGTGACCCGCCCCCGCCCCAGCCTCTGCTTCCCTCGGCGCTGGTGAGAATAGCAAAGCACTCACCTGTCTGGCTCATGCAGCCTGGCTCCCTCCGCCCTGGGCAAAGCCAACACCACCTTCCAAAACACGTGTCTGTGCTTCAGGGGAAGCTGCTCGGATGTGAGCTACGGCCAGTCCAGCGGGGTCCACACGGCCTTGCTGGAGCGGAGATGAGAGCAGCGTTCCTGCCTTCCTTCTTTCAGAACTTGGGGACCCCCCACCCCAGCTTTGGTTTCCCCTTTGAGACCCGGGTCACTGCCTCTGGCCCAGGGATATCCTGGCTGCGACATCCCCACCAGGGCCCCTCCAGGGCCTCATCCCCACACAGCCTGGCCAGCACCAGGGCCCGGGCTCCCCACGGCTCTTCCCTCAGTGCTCCTCGGGGCCAGGAGCCCAGCCCCTCATCAGGGACAGATTGTGGGTGACCAACAGCCCCCTCCCCAGCCCCACCCACCCATGGGGGCTGCAGCTGAGCCCTACGGGGGTCTCCAGGGGCTCCACTCTGTCTGCACTCTCAACTATGGTTTCAGTCACATTCTATCCCTCGTGAACCTAGGCCCCTTGTGCTTTCTCTCAATGACATGACAGGCAGGACGAGAACCTTGCCCTGCGGCTCACTGATCCTCTCCTCTGACTGATTGGGGATGCTCCCAGAAAAATCTGGAAAGACTTATATGATCTGATGCAAAGTGAAGTGAGCAGAACCAGGAGAACATTGTACACAGTATCAGCAACATTGTAACAATGATCAACTGTGAATGACTCACTAATACAGTGATCCAAGACAATTCCAAAGGACTCGTGATGGAAAATGCTATCCACCTGCACAGAAAAAACTGATGAACTCTTATGTTGAAGCACACTTTTTTGACATTATTTTCTTGCTTTTTTTTTTTTTGCAAGATAGAGTGACGGGCCCATCACGCACCTGCTAGGTCCCTGGGGGTCTCCTGGTCCCTACAGGCAGCCTCCAGGTTGAGCCTCTCACCTACGTATACCCTCTGCTCATTGAAGCTGCAGACAGGGATGTGCCATGAGACTGGGGGCAGTGGCCCACCACTGATGACTTCCCCAATAGGCGCGGTCCTCTTCTGTTTGATCAGCACTGACATCGTGGGCTTACACACCCTCTCGGACTCTCAGGAGGCCGTGCAGTTCCATTCCACCCAGCTGCAAAGACAAAGGCTTTCACCCCAAGTCCAAAAGCTGTCTGTCTTCCCAACACTGATCGGCTGCTGACAGCCCCTGACCATCTATGACCCTGGTGACTCTTGAGACCACGGGGCTCCTCTACTTTCTACTCATGGGACTACAAGCAAGCCTGTGCCTCAGTTTCCTCCCCTGTAAGATGAAGGCCCTGGCCTAGATGACATCTGAGACCCCTCCTCATTCCATGAAGCCGTAATCTACGGACCACGCCTTCCATAGTCACCTGGGGCCTTGAGAAAGGCAACCTGAACCCAACGAGACAGAAATGTCACTATGTCAGAGGGTCACAGATTAAGAGCTGGAAGGGGCCTTTGAGGTCACCGGTTCCAGCACCTCCATTTTACAGATGAGGACTCTGAGGTCCAGAGAGTGACAGAGGTGATGAGTAGTCAGGATTTGAACTCCAGTCTTTTCGGCTCTCTTCCTCTCCCCCGACCAGGGCCCCTCCAGACTCCATGGGCAGGGCAACGTGGCTGCCCACCACATTTGGATCCACTGGGAGTCAGCCATTACCAGCCTGCCACCCACCCCCCTCGATCCGCTGCCTCCCCTGTCAAGGGGTGACCTCCATGGGAGCTGGAACTGCTTTTCCATTTGTGTCCCCAGCACTTGATGCATAGGGCCAGCGCAGAACCAGCCCGTTTCCATTCATTAATTCACTCCCCTCAGGCACTTACGTACCCATCAGACACATTAAGGCCATAGAAGGTCACAAAGTCTGCTGCCTCTACACAATCCTGGAACAGGAGCGTGCGCACCAGGTTGTAGAGGGGAAAGAGCGCAGACCTCTGCGAGCTTGCGATGTAAGCGATGCTAAGGGCCTCGAGAGTGTCCCTGCGGAGCTGGAGGCAAATTGGACGGAGCCAAATGACCATCAACAGAAACTCAAGATTAAACCGCGAGCGTTCCATAATCCAATGCTGACCGCTGTCTAGCCGGACTCTGCTACCCAAGACTTGAGCAATTGTTTGTTTGGACCTACGTGTACGACTTTACATTTGTTTCCATTAAATTTCCCGTTGTGCTCAGCTCAACCGGCTCTCTATTAAGATCTTCTGGGGTCCTGATTCTATCAACCAGAGTGCTCGCTTGTCTTTCTGGTCTTACACAAAGCTGATCAAGGGTTCAGTGAAAGAGCTGGAGGCTCTGGGTGCAAATCCTGGCCCTCTTACTTACAACTATGGGCAAGTCACTTAAGCTCTGTAGGCCTTGATTTCCTCACCTATAAAATGGGGGGCTGGACAAGACGGGCCCTAGGATCCTGTTGACCTGAAGCCTCCTGTTGCCACTCCTGCTTTCATGCGGTGCAGAGCCAGGCACAGATTGGGGCACTCAGCCAAACCAGCACCAGCCACACCAAGTGCAAATCCACCTAATGGTGTGGACGCCCCATTGCTCCGTCCCCCTGAGATCGCTCCCTTTCCCAAGAGACTCCACCAGAGGCAGCTGCTCCACTGGGATCTGGTCCTGATGCGTCCAAGCTGCCTTATCACAATTAGTGACCATGAGGCTCTTAAGCAAACTCCCAACCCGAATAGTCTGCTAGATCTGCAATCTCCCCAGTGTGGACATTCCCTCCACAGACACAGGTTGCAGCCCTCCTAGGTCTGCTCATCCCCTGTGACTCCTGCAAGGAAAATGAGGCCAAAGTCAGTGACCTGAACAAGATCACTCAATGGAAAGCTTCCTCAGGTCACTGGAGGTCGTGTCAAGACGTCAATTAAAAATTAAGCACGCGTCTCAGAGGGGAATCTCTCAGCAGGATGGCCATAGGCCACCCGCTCAGGGCCCCAGCTGGTGCCGGTGACACCCACCAACATGGTGACCGCCCGGTCCAGCCGCAGCAGAAGATTTGGACTGTCTGGCCAGTGACCCTGCCCTCCGTGCAACAGGCTGAGTGGGGCTGCTTTCTGAGAGGCAGCCTGGCGTGGTAGACGGGCATCGGACTCAGTCAGCAAGACTGGGGTTTGAACATTGCCACTAATATTTGCTAGCTGTCTGACTCTGGGCAAATCCCCTAACCTCTCTGGGCCTCAGTATCCTAATCTGGGAATATGGGGGGGTTGGAATCAATGGTGTCCAAGAGCCCCTCTGGCTCTAAATCTATGGCCTTGTGATCCTCATATAACACCATTTTACAGATGTGAAAATTGAGGCCCATTGGGGGAGGAGACTTCATTCGGGTTACAGTATCTGTCAGGGTCCTAAGAGGAGCAGGCGTGGAGCGCAACTTGGGCAAAGGCAGGGAAGCTGGAGATAGAAGGTGAAGTCCCTTGAGCAAGGGAGCAGTGTGGCCAGAATGGCCAAAGGAGGCCCCCAACATTTCATTATTTAAAACACAAGCTGGAGGACTTGTTCTGTCTGGCAGTGCAGGACAGGCCTCGGACCCATCCTGGCTGTGACACCCTGGGTAGTCCCCAGGGCTAGAAGGTCAGGGGGAGTGTCCCCGAGGGTCTCGGGGCCAAGAAGGTGCTCACCTGCTTTCCAGAGGCGGGAGCCAGGCCCGGCCTTGTCCTGAGCCTCACCACAAGGTCCAATCGATGTCCGGGGCCGGCAGACCGCCTGCCTGCCCCTCCCTCTGTCTCACCTGACCAAAGTAACTGTGTAGGATGCACGCTTCCAGGCAAGGAGCTGCCCGTACCAGCTTGAAGAACCTCACAAAGTAGTTGTTGTTGAGGGCAGACAAAGCCTGAGCAGCAAACACGATCTCGGGGGCGTTCCGGACACTGGGTTGGAACTGCTACAGCTCTCTGGTTATGGGCAGAAAGGGGGCAGCGGTCATCTGGGCCGGGCCCGGGCCTCCCGAGGCTGCTGCGAGGCCACAGTCCACAGCGGAGCCGCTCCTCTCTCTGGCTCTGCCCTTCTCACTGACCACCGCCCCTTGTCTCCATCCTCTTCTCGCTGTCTCTGTCTTTGTCTCTCTGTTTCACTGTCTCTCTGTCTCTCTGTCTCTCCCTCTCTCTTTCTCCCTCTCCTAATCCCCCATATACATATATGTGTAAATATATACCATATCATTTCAGTTTTCCCCAAATTAATATTTTAAAACTTTTGAATGTTTGTTCTTTTAATATTAAAGGATCCAAGGGTAGGCCTTAGGTGGGCCCTCTGTGTAGGATTTAGGTGAGGACCTGGATAGGAGACTCATGGGATGAAAAGGCTGAGACAGGGGGGACCGCCCTGTCGTGGGTGTCCCCCCGCTGACAGACATCCTTCCAGAAGCTGTCCTTGGTTTACCTATCTTCTTTTTTAGTCCTTATCCAATTCCTTCTATGTGCTAGGCACTGTGCACTTTGTGTCTCCCAGTAGAATATGTGCTCCCTGAAGGCAGGCCCTTTGCCATTTGGGTCTTTGGGACCCCAGCCTGGCACCCAATAGACACTTTTTAGATGCTTGCTGAGTCAGTCACACTGACTCTAGATTCTCAACAGCTGACAACAGCTAACAAGAACGGGGGTGGGGTCTCCTTGGGGGAGTCTCAGCCCCTGACGCCCCCCCCAACAAGAACGGCGGCGGGGTCTCCTTGGGGGAGCCTCAGCCCCTGACGCCCCCCCGTAACAAGGATGGGGGGTCTCCTTGATGCCCCCTCTAACAAGGATGGGGGGGTCTCCTTGATGCCTCCGCCTGGAGTCTCCCGGGGTGGGCGAACACGCCTCTGAGGCCTCCCAGCCGGGTCACCCCAGACCAGGCAAGCCCGTCCCTGACCCAGAGAGCAGAAGAACCTGCGGCTCATGCCAACGGACAGCCAGCACGGCTCCCGTGGAGAAGGCAGTGACCGGTCCACGGACCCATCGCCACCTGCGATACTCGGGGAGCCTGGCTCTCTGTATGTACCTAAGCAGGACGCAGGTGACGCCGGCCCCTGCCAGAGCGTGATGCCCGGAAGACACCAGGGAGGAAGTGGCCAGCGTCAGGACCCAGGACAGCACAGACTGAGACCAAACGGGCCCCGCCATCCCACCCACGCGCATAAGAGCAGTTGGGGCAATTAGGGCACGGCCTTGACCAAAAATCCCATTACACATAGGAGCGAACAGAAGAAGACCCCAAGAATGAAGGGATCCCGTGCCTCCGGAGACGCCCGGGGCACACGCCTAGGGAAAGAAAATCACTCCACAGTGACCCAGTGACGCCTGGGCACAGCCTCCCTTAGAGGCAAGGCTTGCCCCGAGACCTGCTGGAATTCCCCCCCAGGGACCTTCAAAACGACCTGAAAAGTGGCAGGAAAACTAGCATTTAGTACAGCCTTCCCGGAAAGTGAGAATGGAGCCCAGAGCAGGCAGAAGTCACAGACCCCATGAGAAAACAGGCCATCCAGAAAGTGGAGGGGATCTCCCCTCGGAGCAAGGGACCGGAAACAGCGTCGCGGAGAGAGAATCTAGCGATCACTGGCCCGCCGTGAACCAAGAGGAGAAAATAAACCAACTGGGCACTGTATTCAAAATCGTCAGTGAATACTGCCCAGACCTATTAAAGCCCGAAGGCAAAGTGAAAGGGAAAGGGTCAAAGACTTTTGGATGCAGCCAGAGCAACGGTGCGAGGGGAATTTTTACCTCTAAATACTTTCCACAACAAAATAACGAGATAGCAGATTAACGAATCTAGCGTGCAATTAAAAAGCTAGAAAAGCAGCAAATTAAAAATACCAAGATAGAAATTCTGAAAAGCAAAGATGAACAAAACTGAAAAGAAAAAAATTGAATTGATGAAGATGATAAACTTTTTTTAAAAAAAGCAATAAGAGATAAAGTATTGGCTAATGGAATAAAAAGAGAAACCAAATTATCAGTACCAACAATTAAAGAGAAGAATGAACAACAGAACAAGTCAGGGGCATCATTAGAAGTTGTTTCACCCCATTCCACGCCAACAAACCCGGCAATCTAAACACAACAGACGAACATCTACAGTGGGCCTCTCGGAAGCCAGAGTCCCAACACTGACCTTCCTCGCCCCTTGCGTCCTGTTCCAAACAAAATCGTAGCACTCTCGGGAATCCCCCTCCATACTGTCCATGACGTGGGTCAGTAGGTAGTCCATGGTCACGCTCAGCGCCCCCAAGGGCCACAGCTCGTGGGGCCAGCGGCCCCTCTTGGTCTGCAGAAGGCCGGCTGTACTCCTCGATGGCTGCCGCGTGGTCAACCTGAGGACCCCGAGGAGGACGGGCTGGGGTTAAGAGGGAGGACAAGAGCCAACCTGGGTGCTGTGGCTCCTCACAGGACCACCTGGCCTCTGGCCAGCCCACCCCTGACTGAGCACGCCCGTTTCTACAGCATCCCTTGACGAGTTCACATCTAGGTGTGATGCAAAGGGGGGACCTGGTGCTTCCTGGGGCTGATGCAAAGGGGGACCGGGTGCTTCCCAGGGCTATGCAAAGTGGGGACTCTGTGCCTCCCGGGCTGATGCAAAGGGGGGACCCCATGCCTCCTGGGGCTGATGCAAAAGAGAGACCCCGTATCTCTTGGGGCTGAGGCAAAGGGGGACCCCCGCCTCCCGGGGCTGATGCGAAAGCGTGACCCCATGCCTCCCGGGGCTGATACAAAGGGGGGACCCGGTGCCTCCCGGGGCTGCCCCTCCCAGGCTTGGACAGCTCTTGTGTCAGAGAGGGTCTCCCAATGTCCACCTTGCATCTATCCCCACGATGGCTGCTGGTTCTGCCCTTGGAGGTCAAGCAGAAACAGTCTGAGCCCTCTCCTCCAGCTCAGACACAATTGGGATGTGCCCACATCCGTCAGCCTGGCCTCAGAAGGCATTACTGTCAGCGTCTCTGCCGTCCTGGCTGCCCTCCACATCCCCAAATGAACTGAACACACAACTGCGGCTGTGGATGGACCAGGCCACCTCCCAACGGATGCAGACTGAGAAAGACACCCGTGAAAGACGCCCTGCAGGGGCCCCACGAGAGCTCAGACTTGTTTTTTATCTACAAGCATTTCCTGTCCAAGGGGACCTCGGACGGCTCACTCGCCCCCTCTGGGCCTCAGTTTCCTCATCTATAAAATGAGGGTTAGGCTGCAGCAGGTGACCCTGACGTCTTTCCTACCTCTTCATTCCTAGTTAGGAAGGGGATCTGGGGGAAGCTGGGTGCACAGTACATAGAGAATAGGCCCTGGAGTCTAGAAGACTCCCCATTTTCAAGAGTTCAAATCCAGCCTCAAACACTGACTGTGTGACCCTGGGCAAGTCACTTAACCCAACTGCCTTCAAAAAAGGAAGCGGATCTATCTGGTTTTGCGAGATGAGTTCTGTTTGGGCTGCGTGGAATTTGAGGGGACAACAGAAGACCCAAGAACAGGGACTGAGTCATTGACCAGGTGCAATGCCCATTGAGGGGCCACTGACGCTGCTGCCCCGCACTGAGAGGCCAGCCACAGACGAGAGGCAGGGCCACAGCGGTATGTACCTTGTCCGAGCCTGGAAGCATCTCAAAGACGCTCAGCTGCTTTCTGCTCTCTCGCAGGTACCTCTCCTTCTCTGGACACATGTCCGGGCAGGTCCCCACCAAGGGCCTTGCTTGACCCAGATCGTCCTCTTGACCTGAGCTATAAGACAAAGCACGTGAACGGCTCTGCTGCCCGGCCACAGGGCCGGTTGGCTGGCTGGCCCCACCTGTCTAGAAAGTCAGCAGCTGGGCAGGGAACCAGGCTCCGGTCCAGGCTCTGCCCCGACTCTCAGGGAGCCCCGTCCCTCAGGAGCTCAGCTCCATCAGAAGCAGGGGATGAGGGGATGGACTGCATGAGTTCTAAGGGCCTTCCAGCTTGGACATGCTACTGTGCTTCAGCTTGACTCACGAGCCGTGACTGGGATCAGAATACACAAGCCCAGTATCTCAGAGTTCACATGATCCAACCCCGACCTGGACAAGCACCCCCTCTACAGTGAATAAGTGAATGAATGTGGATGGATGGGTGAATGGATGGGTGGATGGGTGGATGGGTGGATGGATGGACAGACGGATGGGTGGATAGACGGGTGGATGGACAGGTGGATGGACGGGTGGGTAGATGGATGGATGGATGGATGGATGGGTGGGTGGACGGATGGATGGATGGATGGATGGACAGATGGATGGATGGATGGATGGATGTGTGAACAGATAGGTGGATGGCTGAATGGGTGGGCAGATGGAGCATTTATTAAATGCTTACTATGAGCAGAGTGCTGTGCCAATTCTATAGCATACAGGACAAGTAGCCCAGGTGTGCAGGCTCGACCTGAGGGGAGGAGAGCACCTCACTACATTGGGATGGCTTCCTGACACAGAGCCCAATTCTGCACTTTCCCCCATGGCTCCTGGAGGCCAAGCAGAACTAGACGAACCCTGCCCCCACAGGACAGAGCGGGTACTGCCAGCCAGCCTTCTCGACTCTGGGCTGACCATGCCCAATCCTCATTGGTGCTAGGGCCAGGCAGGCCTGATGTACAAAGTCAGGAAGACTTGGGTGCCAACCCCGCTTCTGAAGCGTAGGAGCTGGGTGGTTGCTCTGACCCTCTGTTTCTTCCCTATAAAATGGAACTAATAATAATAGCTCACATTTATATGATGTTTTACAAAGATGATCTCACTCCATCTTCACAACAACCCTAGGAAGAAGGTGGAATTATTATCCCTATCTTACAGATTTGGAAACTGAGACAGACAGTGGTGAGGTGGCTTGCCCAGGGTCACACAGCTAGGCTGGATTTGAACTCAAGTCTTCCTGCCTCCGGATATCAAGAGCCACTCTGTCCACGGCATGCCCCCAACTAAAAACACCAAAGTGCTCACTGACCTCCCCCAGGGTTATGATGCCTAAAAGTGCCCTCAGAGTGCCCTTTGCCATGAAGGCCAGCTCTTGTGTGACAGAAAAGTGTTCAACTCTGTCCCTGTTAGATACAGTGCAGGGTAACCTTGGCACCTTCCCCGTCCTGGCTGCCTCCTCTGGACACCCTGCTGCCCACAGATGTGGTCTGACCCAGGCCACCCCAAGGACGTTTGTTGATTGACTCACTGCCTGACGGCCGTTTGTCCACCTGGGCATGGGACCAGGGCTCCTGGAGGGAGCACATACCTTGTCTCAGAAGTTTGTCCCTGTAATTGAGAAGACTGTATTTGTCTTCCGACGTCCTTGCCACGGTGCAGAGCAAGCCGGTGATAAAGGCTGGTGGGGAGCCCAGGCTCTCCAAGGCCTTCACCTTAGGAGCCAGCGGGAAAGCGCCAGGCCTGGGCAGCTGTGTCCAGGGAAAGGCTGACTTCGGGGAGGAGCGGCAGAGGGCCAAGAGGGCAGGAAGGAGTTCAGGCGCACCGGCCTTTGCTACTCCTTCTGGCTCCAAGCACCGCCTGATTACAGACCCCGGAGCTGGGCACCCTCAGAAGCATTGGCTCCAGGCCATGCCTGGACCACCCTCTAGAAGCTAGAGTGTCTCCAGCGGGGAGGGGGGGGCCCGAGTGAGGGGCGGTGGCTTCCACGTGGGGACCCCTTTGGGGGTCGGGAAGTTCTCCCACAGCAGCAAAGCCTTTCCCCGCTTCCTCCTGGTTCTACCCCTGGGCCGAGCACAAAGAGGCTGATCCCTCCTGCACAGTGTCCCTGCAGACACCTGAAGCCCTCCCGCCATCTTGAAGCTTGGCTCATGGGCGAGGCAGCAGGTGGGAGTTCCCAGCTCCCTGACGGCAACAGCCCGCGCTGCCAAGCTCTCTGTCCTTTGGGAGTGGGGGATCAACGTGGGCGGTGTGGGGGGAGACTTCCAAGATGTTTAAGAGCAGGGATTGTTTGAGGGTTCCTGGTACGCCCCTGCTCAAGGGGGCAGCCCCCATCCCACCCAGGTGACCAGACCCACCTCCGGCTGGGGAGGACCCCCCTGGTGAAGGACTGCCGTAAAGCCTTTGAGAAGGGAGAAGGTGTGAAATCCTCATCTGTCTCCTTTTCTTCGCAGAATGTCAGCTTTTCAAGCAGGCGCTCCCCCATTTCAGGACCTGAGAAAGAGGTCGGGGAGGTCGGACCCTTGCCAGGACCCTCAGACATGCACCTCTGCCAAAGCCTCCCACGGGGAAACCGAGGCAGACCCGGCAGAAGGCAAAGCATCACCACCATGCTTCATAATGTTATTCAGTCCTCACAGCAACCCTGCAAGGCCTGCATGGGGTTCAGCTCCCCATTAGAATGGAAGCCCCTGGAGGGCAGTCACTGTTTCGTTTTGTCTTTTTATCACCAGCAGTAGCACACTAAATAGCTGATTGATTGAGAAAGGGGCTACGGCTATGATTATGCCCATTTTGCAGATAAGGATGCCCAGGTCCAGAGAGGATAGGCAGGGGTCACCCCGTTAGTAAGTATCCAAGGCAGGATTTGAACCCAGGTCTTGAGTTCAAATCTTGTTTTCCCCCTACACTAAGACTGGGCTCCTTCTCCTTGGGGATCCTCTGGTTTAGATCTACTCTACGACTTCAATACTGGCTTTATCTGCTCCAGCCTGAGAGAAAGCTGGGCCAGTGCCACAAGTCTTCACGCGACACATGCTTTTGCCGTGCCCAGAAATGAACCCTCTAAAATGCCGCAAGATGCCAGCAGCGTCTAGCGCGGCCCCGTGGCCTCTGAGCGCAGAGCCTGCCGACGGTACAAGGTTCCCAGTTCGCTGAAGCCAATGGCCAGTTGCCCCCCAGGGGCCAGGGATGGGGAAAGCCAGAAAACAAACGCGGGGTCTCGGCCTGGCCTCTGCAAACTCGTTTGGGGGACTGGCGGCTGCTTTCCTCGATATCTGGGTCTCTGTGCTTCCATGTAACTGGTTTCCAGTGTAATTTTGTGTTTTATGTGACACACTTAACAACACGATTCTCAGAAGAGGTGCCTGGGCTTCTGCAGCCTGACCGCCTGGGGGCCCAAGGCACGAAAGGGTGAGGAGCACCCGGTGCAGAGACCCACCACAGTGCAGTGGGATGGGGGCTGGGCTCCGGGTCAGGAGAGGTCCTGATGCTTACTGGAGGTGGGAGCCTGAGCTCCCCCACACGCAAGATGAGGGCAGCAGTCCCCGCAGGTCCCCAAAGGCTCCCCTCACCAGGCTGCGGAGGGGCTTAAATGAGACCACCGCATGAAGAGACTGGCAAACCTGGAAGGGCCTGGCAGGCTTCAGCTGTGAGTGTGGCCCTGGGAGGAGGATGGAAAGAACACTGTTTGGGGCTGAGAGTCATTTCTCTGCAGGCGACACTGGAATGCATGGGACAGCGCAGAGGCAGGAGAGGCCCAGGACAGAGCCTGGGGGACACCATGGTCAGGGAAGTGCCCTGGAGGAGGAGCGGTCAGAGAGGGAGGAGGAGAGCCAGGAGAGGGCATCCTGAACGCCTGGAGACAATGACCTGGAGGAGGAGTGACCGGCAGCGTCCAGGGCTGCAGAGGGGTCACAGGGAATGGGGTTGGAGAGAAGGCCGCTGGACCCGCCACTAAGGGCTCACCGGTCACTCTGCAGGAGGCAGTTTGGGTGGAAGGATGGGGTCAGAGGCCAGACTGTGAGGGGCTAAGAAGAGAGGGGGAGGAGACAGGGGAGGTCCTTGGAGGTGGACTTTTCGAGTTTAGCCACAAAGGGTGATAGCGGGCCGGGGAGGAACAAGGGAGGATATTCCAAGGTGGGGGAGACGTGGGCACTTGTGTAGCCAGTAGGAAAAGGTCCAGCAGAGGCGGAGAAATTAGCGATAAGTGAGGGAAGGGGATGGCGGGGGCGGGATGGAGAAGGATCCCCTGGTCAGGTAGCAGCCCCTTCTCACGGGAGACAGCGTTCTCTCAGGCTGGAGCAGATAAAGCCAGTGTTGAAGTCATAGAGTAGACAGATCTAAATCAGAGGATCCCCAAGGTGAGGCAGCCCAATCTTAGTCTAGGGGGAAAATGAGATTTGGACTCGAGGCCCGGGTTCAAATCCTGAAGGATGGGGCGGCTAGGTGGCGCAGTGGATGGAGCACCGGCCCTGAAGTCAGGAGGACCTGAGTTCAAATGTGGCCTGAGACCAAACACTTGACACTTGCTAGCTGTGTGACCCTGGGCAAGTCACTTAACCCCAATTGCCTTAAAAAAAAAAAAAAAATCCTAAAGGAACAGGGGGAGAAGACTCCCTTCTGTGGAACTAGGTGAAGTTCTGACCTGATGAGAGTTGCTTTGCCGCAGTGAGGACCTGTGGGAGGTCACGAGTTTTAGGGGACCCGCCGGTTTGGTGACTGTCCCCCGCTTCATCGCTCAGCACATGAGTAGGAGGGAGGGACACGGGTTGGGGCGAGACGGCGGCCAGAACAGGGGACAAGGCAGCATTGGACTGGCTGGCCACAGGGGCAAGGTGGGGAAGGCAGGAGAGCGCAGCCGTGCGGGGGTGGAGGCCTGGGAAAGAGGCGAGGGGTGCGGGCCCAGAGAGCACGAAGATCGTCAATAACATCGGAGCAGCATCATTATCATCCGTCTGAGAAGAAGGCGGCGTAATGCCACCAGTCTTGGAGGCAGGACGAGCGGGTTCAACTATTTCTGACACCCCCCTGGCTGTATGACCCTGGGCAAGTCACAGCATGGGGTGAGGGTCTGGAAGACCCAAGTGGCCCAGAAAATGCCGACCTGGGCTGGAACCCCGCTGATCCCAAGGCCCTGCAGGGCTGGTCCCGTTCCATGATGGTTGTTACCATTTTTGTCACCGTCCCGGGCCCATCACGGTCTGCGGCGAAGCTGCCTTCTCTCTGTTGCCCAGCCCTGGACCGACGCCATCATGGGGGGCCGGACAGGCTCCTCATCAAGGCACCGGCCCCCAAGGGAGGGATCTGTCCATCCCCACCAGAGGCACACAACAGCTAAAATCCATCTCATGGGTGGAAAGTCCACACCCCCCCACCCAGGCCTGACACGTGTCCAGCCGCCAGACGCCTTGGCTAAGGTGAATGTTAACCACAAGACTTGGTCCCTACGGTTCTACCCGGATGGACGCAAAGGAGCCCCGACCTCACCAGGGTGGATGAGCCCTCCTCTGTGCAGATTACGCCCCCTCCTCAGCTGTGGGCACCAGAAGTCTTCCTCTCAGGGCACAGGGACTGCTCCAAGGTCACACAGCTGCAAAGTGGCTAGCCCCCAACCCCAAAGCTAGCGCTCTTTCTGCTGCTCCCGGAATGCCAAGGCAGTAAAGGAGAGTCACCCCAATGCGGGAACAAGCCAAGCCAAGAAGCAGAGCCTGACTGTCTCTCGGGGCCAAGGAGACGGGGTGCTGATGAGGATCCGACGGCTCCCACGTTTCAGGCACGCTGCACTATTCTGACGCCCACACGGGGAGACAGAGGCCCAGGGAGGCGGGCAGCACGCTCCCGCCCCAAGGACAGGGGCTGAGGCCCCACCCCCGCCCCTCGGCTCTGAACCTCTCCTGGTCGCTGTCGGGGGACCCCATGGGGCATGCTCAGCCGGGCAGAGCATCTGTCCAGCAGGTGGTCACCCATGGGCCCTGGCTCCCACTTCTCCGCGGAATCGGACTGGCACCGGGGCCGGGGCCGGGGGCTGCCTCCTCTTCCCCTTCTTCTTGGGTCCCAGCAGGGCAGAGGCCAAGGGAGAGTCCGGGGGGGGGGGCGCTGCCCCGCGGGGGAAGGTCCAGGGGCTGGCCCGGCTCCCTGGCCTCCTCCTGCCTATGCCCAAAGTGTGCCTGGGGGTGTCTCCCGAGAGTAGCCCAGGGAGGCAGAGCGCCGGAAGGTCTGGTGGTTGGGCGAGGCCTGCGGGGCCAGCGCCACCTTGTCGGAGCCCGGGAGCCTCAGGGGCCACAAGGCGGGCCCCCCACATCTCTCCAAGCCAGGCCCGGGGGCCAGGGAGCCCCCCACCGAGTTGGGTTTGGCTTCTCTGGAGCCCCACCCAGAGAGGAGCCTGCTCACAGGGGAAGCCCCAGGCTGCTGACCGGCGTTGAGATTGTTGGGGTTCATGGCTGGGGGACGTCCCAGGGTGCTCAAGTGCAGAGGGACCCTGGGGAAACCTGAGGAGAAAAGGAGGAAGGAGGCTCCATCAGAGCCCCTGCTTCAAAGCATTCTTGGGCTGTGAGTGCCCACCGGGAGGGGGCACCAGGGGCTGCTGGAGGAGGCGGGTGCCAGGGGCCACCTGGGCTGGGGAGGATGCTGCAAACTAAGAATCCTCTCCCCCACTTAGCCCCCCCCCCAATCTCAGCGCCTCAGAGCCATAAGGGGCCTCAGGGACATTTAGTCCAACCTGCACGACCCCCAAAATGGGCATCCAGCCTCTGCTGCATGCAACGCCCTCCCAGCAGGGGGAGCCCCAAGAAGAACATTAATTCATTCTGGAACCAAAAGCCCCGGGTTTGAATCCTAGCTCTGCCACTCCCTATTTGTGTGACCTTGGTCAAGGTCCTTGATGCCCTGAGCCTTAGTTTCCTCCTGTGTGGGGGGGGGCCAGATGACCTGCGAGGGCTCCTCCGCAGCCCGTTCCTGGGGGACAGCTCTCGCCGTTGGCCCCTCGGCCTTTCCTGCTCCCCATCCCCAGGGCAGCCCTTGAGATCAGCACCTTATGTGTGCAGGGGTGGGGTGCTCCTGCCTTCCCGCAAAACCGGAGCACCCTGAATCCAGCCCGCTCACCCCCATTTCTCAGAGAGGAACACTGAGGCCAGAGACAGGAAGTGCCTGCTCAAGGTCACCAGGTAGCTCATTCAAGGTCACGTTCTCAGCAACCTCATTCCCCCTCCCCTGCCCCTCAGACCTCCCCTCCCCCACTCCGGCCTGGGGGCGCCCAGATCCGGCCCCTCCCAGCCCTGCCCCTGCAGGGTACCCAGGTGAGCCATGTGCTTAGGAGGCTGAAGTGAGGGCCACCTTCCCCCGGGCCGCCAGGAGGGGGCACCCAGCTCCTAGGGGCAGACCTAGCTCTAGGGTGGGGAGGGAGCAGCCCCCTGCCCCTTTTACAGATCAGGAAACTGAGGCCCAGAGAGGGGATGTCACATGGCTACTACACAGCAGAGAAGGGACACGCTCCAAGCCAGTTACAGGCAAGAAGCCCACCCCCAAAAGCTGACCTGGGAGTCCTGCCTGGGGGCTGCATCAGCTATGG